>NC_047088.1:160442410-160745441 GCF_902459505.1 Geotrypetes seraphini | reverse complement strand
ACTGCGCACCATCAAACGCTACTTCGACCACCAAGCCTTCCGTCTACTCGTTCAATCCCTGGTATTAAGCATATTAGACTACTGCAACATTATTTACCTGGGATCCTATAAAAATACCATCAAACGTCTTAGAACAGTCCAAAATGCGGCCGTCCGCCTCATCTATGATCTCAAAAAATACGACCATGTTAGCCCCTACTACACCAAACTCCATTGGCTTCCAGTTGAGTCAAGGATCATCTTTAAATTCGCCTGCCTCTGTTTCAAAACTCTTACAGGATCTTCCCCAATCTACTTGTCTGAGCACCTTGAAATAGCAGGCCCCTCTCGCACACGAAACACCCACCTATTCACCTTTCCCTCCCTAAAAGGCTGCCTCTACAAGAGATTCATTGATAGAACCCTAGCATTCCAAGCGGGCAAATGGAACAATTGCCTTACCGCCCTCATCTCCAACTCCCCGCCCTACCACCTGTTCAGGAAGTCACTAAAAACCTACCTCTTCGACAAATTCCGCTAACGCTGCCTTCCCTCCTTCCCTGCACCCTCCTGACCTCGACATGCCTCCATTCCCTCTGACCACGCCCCCCTCCCAAGCCACTATGGCCTCTCTTTCTCAATCTCTGTTTTATCTAATTGCCCTGCCTTTTCATTGCCTCCATTTACCACCGCTATAACATGTAACATCGCTATATACGTAATGTCTCTTCTTTAGTATATGCCTTTTTATTACTGCTATTTATGTAACATCTCTGTAAATGTAACAACACTGTAATATGTATCATCGCTGTAAATGTACAGTCTCTTCTATTGTTAACCGCATTGAACTTCCATGGTATTGCGGTATACAAGAATAAAGTTATTATTATTATTATTATAATTCAGGACTCGAAATGCCATCATAGAATTCTGATAGATGCGTCGTCCAAACTTATCCATGGTCCTGCCCTCACGGCCCAGAGGCACCGAAGCATACACCTGGCCAGGATGAGACCGCTTGAGCGAGGATTCGACCAGGAGGGACTGATGAGAAAGCTGAGGCCCCTCGAAGCCCTTATGATGCACCGTGCGGTACCGAGCATCCAATTTTCCAGGGACCGCAGGGATAGAGTAAGGAGACTCAAAGCACCTCATGAAGGTCTGGTCGAGGAGCTTGTGCAGAGGTAGGCGTAAGGACTCGGCCGGAGGACGAGGCAAGTGCATGGTATCGAGGTACTCCTTGGAGTATCGAGACCCAGCATCGAGGGTAATGTCCATGTCATCCACCATCTGTCTGAGAAACGAGGAAAAGGACAGTTGGTCCGCCAGCGCCGGTCTTCGAGAAGGACTAGAAGTCGAGGCTTCGGGCTCCATAGAGGCCTGTGAGCAATAGGGCGAGTAAAACAACTCGGGGTCCTCGAACTCCGGGCCCGGAGGAGGAGACCCAGCCGAAGCAGAATACCCCATCCGAGGCAATTTCTTCTGAGGTGAGACGGTCGAGTGCCGAGAGGAATGCCTCGAAGAGTGTCTGGATCGATGCCCCTCTCAATGCCTGGAAGGGGATCGAGCCCTTCTGTGAGAATACTGGTCCCCAGAAGCCTCCAAGGAGCAGATAGGACTCGAGGCCGTCGATCGGAAGAGTCGGCGCCTCCCCAGAAACCGGCCAGGCTTGATAGGGGGTTCGGAAGAACTCGTCCTGCTTCCTGCTATGCCCAGGACTGGGAGGCCTCGAAGGTGGACACCACACTGTGTCATGGGGCGGGGTAATAGGTTCCAAGGGGGGCAAGTCGCTAAGCGAAGCTTTCCTCGAGGGAATAGGCTCCAAAGGAGGCATATCACTAAGGGAGGCCTTTCTCGAGGGAATCGGTTCCAAGGGAGGCATGGCACTACCCGAGGACCGCCTCGACGAACTGGACACCGCCCGCCGCTCCTCCTCGCTAAGCAACGAGGTAGAGCGGTGCGGTGGAGGAGGGGGGGGGGGGCGGGCCGCCCCTCGGAGCCGGAACTGGTAGGTCACCCTGGATCGAGGCAATCAGCCGGGGACCCATGGTGGTCATGAGTTCCACAAACTGAGCCTCCAGAATGGACCTCAATGAAGCCGATATGAAGGGATCCGCACCAAAAGGGGGCCCTTCCGCATGGTCTCCGCGCTCTTTCGGTGCTGCATGCTTTTGCTTGCCAGCCTTCGGCACTTTAAGCACCACCGGTGGAACTATAGAGGTCGATACCTGTTCCGAGGAGATGGAGGAAGGCACCGGCGCCGAGGTCAAGGCCGAAACCGGCGTGAACGAGGCTGGTTTCAGAAGGCCCGAAGCGGCTGGGGAGGCAGAGGGCTTCACCGAAGGAGTCGAGGCACCAGTCGATGTCGAAGCCGAAGGATCCAACGAAGCTTCCATCTTGAACATGGACTCCCACAGCAGACAGCGGCGCTTAAACGCTCACGCCGTCAGAGTGGAGCAAGGCCGGCACGATTTCGGAAAGTGGTCCGGTCCCAGACACTGTAAGCAGCGTCGATGAGGGTCCGTGAGCGAAATCGCGTGCTGGCACTTGCTGCACTTTTTAAAACCGGTGATCGGCCGGGACATAGGCCGGAAAAATTCCGCCGCAAGGTCGAAGGCGCGGGGCCCCAGCCACGCAGCCGACCCGGTATCGGAAGTAAAAATTTTTTTTTTTTTTTTTTTTTAAAAAGAAATCAAAGAAAGAAAATAAATGCACGGGAGAGCCAAAAGAACCCAACCCACGGCAATAAGAAGGCAAAAAAACAGATTCAATGGGCGCAGAATTGAAGTGAACTTCTCAGCTCCGCGGAAGAAAAAGAACCGAGGAGACATGCCCGCAACATTGGGCGGGAAGGCACTGGCGCATGCGCGGTGCGGGCATCTCGAAACTTCTAAGTTTCTTCAAGCAAGACATGCTTGCGAGACGTCCATATCGGGGCTCTGTCGGATGACATCACCCACTAGTGAGAATAGCTGCCTGCTTGTCCTGGGATAAAAGCATATTATCAAGCTGCACACCAATATTAACTACAGGGTAAATAACTGTGTGGTGTCCTGACCATGGGATCAAAGTACAGATAGAGCATCCTTGTGGTGTACAGATTGGAACACTCACTGTCCACCAATCAAGGTGCGCTATAGCAAAATCAGGTACTTTGGTACTAGCCATCTGGACCAGAGACAGGGGCCAGTGGCCTAACTTAGCTGTGATTAGAATTCTTTTAGGATAGTAATAAGCTCGATCTGTACTTGATCACAGGCCATAGCCCAGGAAATATTTTTTCCCAACCTATATTCCTCATCTGAACCCCAGATCTCTAAACTCTGCCTCAGACTGAAATCCTGCAAATGCATCTTAGATCCTTTCCCATCCCACCTTTATGAAAACATTCCTGCACAGGCCATCTCCTCCCTTACGAGACTCATTAACTCTGCTCTACTATCAGGCTTGTTCTCCACAAAAATGGGCCACATTGCCTTGTCACCTATTCTGAAAAAAGCCGATCTCGATCCTTCCCTACCATCAAACTACCGTCCCATAGCAAATATCCCTCTACTTACCAAACTTCTAGAAACCATAGTTGCTACCCAGCTCTCCTCCTATCTCGAGAGATTCTCCATTTTTCACCCCTACCAACATGGCTTCAGACCCTGCTTTAGCACTGAATCCCTCCTAGTTTCCCTAATTTCAAAGGTACAACAACTACACTCACGTAACAAATTTGCTGTCCTACTACAATTCGATCTTTCCGCTGCTTTTGATGTCGTCCATCACAACATACTACTTTACCAACTTTCCGAGATTGGAATCGACTCCACCGTCCTAATGTGGTTCTCAAACTTCTTACGCTCCCGTTCCTACACCGTCAACACAAATGGCATCATGTCCACTCCTTGGACTCCATCTTGCGGTGTCCCTCAAGGATCACCCCTTTCCCCTATTCTCTTTAACATCTACATGTCCTCCCTGAAACTCTTTCAACTATCCCCCCTGGAAACAATCTACACTTATGCAGATGACATCCTTGTCCTCCTTGAGACTGACCAGAACCTCACCAACCTCCACGAAAACATTACAGCTTGCATAATGAGACTCCGTGCCTGGTTCCTCTCGGTACAGATGAAACTAAACGAATCTAAAACAAAACTACTCTGGCTCGGCCCAAAATTTGAACACCTGCCCACACTTTTCACACTACCCACAGGCGATACACTACAGCTCGAGTTCTCATGCAAGGTCCTTGGTATCACTATTGATTCCTCTCTCTCCCTCAATGACCACCTCAACTCCTTGGCAAAATCATGCTTTTTCAGCCTTCACATGCTGAGGAAAGCTAGATCCTACTTCAGCCAACAACACTTTGCCATCCTTGTCCAATCCATCATCCTCTCCAAACTAGATTACTGCAACGCCATCTACTTAAATCTATCAAAAAAAAGTATTCTAAGACTCCAGCTAATCCAGAATACTGCAGCCAAACTGATCTTCTCAAAACGCAAGTCTGACCATGCCTCCCCACTCCTTGCCAAACTTCATTGGCTCCCAATAATCTCCAGAATCCATTTCAAATGTTCCTGCCTGGCTCTCAAGATCATTTACGGAATCCTGCCTCCTCTTATCCCACTGTCTTTCAACTCCTCCAGTCCCGACTCCTCCAGAACTGCCCAAAGGCTTAAACTAGCCTTCCCCTCTCCACGCGGCATCCACTATTCAGGCAAACTGGGAAAATCCCTTCTCTTCAAAATCACAGGTCTTTGGAACGACCTCACCACCCCGCTGCGGAACCTGAGCTCCCTTCAGTTATTCCGCAAACAACTGAAAACCTGGCTTTTCAGCAAATTGTAGCTCTATCCTTCCCCCCTTTCTCTCCCCCCTTCTACACATAAGTTCATGTAATCCTTTTTCTTCTTCTCTACCCACTATTTTAAGTTCTTGTAAACCATGTCGAGCTCCATTCTCATGGAGATGATGCGGTATATAAACTTAAGGTTTAGATTAGATTAGATTACATTGGATAATTTAGAGGAAGCTTCATTAATAATGTGCTGTGAGGTGAACCCATCAGAAGCATGTTGAGAGGTGGATCCCATCTTATTGTGTAGTACCTCTATATCAATTGTATTAAGAGCACCTAGTGCAGTTCCTGTGCCACCTAGAATAGTGTCCAATAATTCACGTTTATTTCTACGTTGCGTGGTTTGGGCGGTACCTGACTGCATGTCAAACCAAGTATTCAGCATATGAATGTGGTTAGCAACAAATTGCGAGCAATTTGGGTATCTATGATTAACTAAAAACAATTTTGGAAATAAATGCCAAGTAAGAAAATGGTATTTTACATCATATAAAACATCATGTGGTGCATCATATTTAACCTGAAAGGGCTTTCCTTCCTGAAACATATTGATATCAGAAAGGTAGAGTACAGGAGGGGCTGAGGTGGGAGGAGGGGGGATAGTAGGAAAGCAAGATACATCAAAATAGAAAGACGTCTCAGTAATGTGTTGTTGGTTACTCTGGACCCATGTATACGAAATCTTCCAGTTACCGCTATCCTGACAGGAGATATTATACAGAATCAAGGCAGAGGGCCCTAGAAAGTACTTCTCTGGGGGTGCTTTTAGTTCCTGTGTTCTTTCTAAAGCAGTGGGGACAGGAGGTGCCCACTTTACTTGGGTGATGTTTACTGAGTAGAACACTGGCTTGTCCTGTACAGAACAAAAACTTAATATGACAAGTTCGGTTCCTTCAAGAAAAGGTGGGGGTATTTCTTGATAGCGATATACTCCATCTGTGGATTTTCCCAACCGATTGTGCATATTCGAATGATAGTTCATGTAATGATACTTGGGTAAAGGAGAGCATATACAAGAGTAAAAGGGAACCGTGCAAAAAACTAACTCTAAACTTAAACAAATTAACTAGTACTTACTATTGGTAAAATGCAAGAAGCAAAATAATTTCTACTACGTATTTACATAAATATTGTACTCCTGTTCTATAGATAGGGCTCATCAACTATGCAGCAGGAGTGAATAATATAGTTACCAATCTCTTGTGACTTTTCCTCATGCAATACAGCTGTCCGTGCTGTCTTCAAAGCAGCTGTCCGTGCTGTCTTCAGGTGAAATCTGAAAACAGAGACTGATAAACACGTTACCCATATGGTTTCAACTGAGTGATGTGTTTCCAGCATTGCTGGTTGTCAGGCATGAGAATTTGGTAAAGGCTTGGGCCTAGGGTATCTGTTATTAAATGTGGTCCATCCCATTTTGCTGTCCCAAAGGGAAGGTTAGGTCTGGGGTTCAGGAGCATGACTTTGCTCCCGACCTTGAGGGGCCTTAAGTCAGATCCTTTTGCATATATTTCCTGCAAATAATCCCTAGACTTTTCTGTGTTTTAACCAGCACAGTAGTCTGTATTTCTTTCAGATGTTCTTGCAGGGATTTCATCCACTCATTAGCCAGAATTACTGTCTGGTCTCTGGAAGGAAAGGACACAACAGATTTTCCCACCGTGGCATTGGCCTTCCCATTAAGGCTTCATAAGGTGCAAAACCTGTGGACTTACAAACATTAGCTCTGATATGCATAAGGACCAAAGGGAGTACCTGATCCCAGTTTTTATTAAATGTGGTCCATCCCATTTTGCTGTCCCAAAGGGAAGGTTAGGTCTGGGGTTCAGGAGCATGACTTTGCTCCCGACCTTGAGGGGCCTTAAGTCAGAACCTTGTAATCAGACATTAACACCTTTTAGTTAGTCATGATTCAATCAGGGCTACTTAAAACATATCAGGGATACTTAAAACAGTCTCCCTGCCCTCAGGGTCTATCTGCATTCCCATGCCAGAGTCAGATTGATATAATTTCCCATAGGCCTTCGCTGACATAAGTAATGCCAACTGAAAATGCTGAATGGAAGTGACAGCTAGGCTGACAGTGTTGAGAAGTCTAGTAGATGTGAATTGGAGGTCGGAGAACATTTGGGATATTGCAGCTGCTGAGTTTGAGCGGCCTATCTGGCAGAGAATGCAGGATGTTTTGAAGTAGATTCTGGCAGCTATGGGTAGCCAGTGCAGTTTATGAAGGTAGCTAGAAATTGCAATGTATTTCCTTAAGCAAAATATAACTCTGATTGTGGTGTTTTGTGTTAGCAGTCTTTGCAGTTGTGTGGTACTCAATCAAGCCTGCATACAGCGAGTTGCAGTAATCCAGTTATGAGAGGATGGGTGTTTGTACCATGATAGCAAAATGGTGTTCGTGGAAGTAGAGCCTAATCAGATGTAGCCTCTTCATGTAGTTGGAGATCTAAGGTGAGTAGGTGAGTGCTGAATCTAGGATGACACCAAGCAGAGTCAGCAACCAAATGTATTCTATTGCAACTCCTTGTGACTCTGGACAAGTCACTTAACCCTCCATTGTCATAGGTACAAAATAAGTAGCTGTCTATAAATATGTAAACCTATTTAATTGAAACCACAGAAAGGAAGTATTTCAAGTCTCATCCTCTTTATTAAATTATACAAGAGTGAATCAAAAATTAAAGGCAATTCTTAAATTACACAATAACCAAAACAGAGCTAGCGAAATACCAACATATATACTTGTACATTGCCTGTTGAATAGATCATCCATGCACAGTGTAGCACTTGGCCTTTAGCCATATGGCAGCCACAAGATCAGAAACATGGATGCTCCATTGCAAGATTGCACCATCGAAGAACGTGCAGTAGCAATGGATGGAGCAATTGATGACTGAATTGAAACTGAAGCTTAATTCATAAAAAACAATTTTTTTTTGTAGCTTCACCACACCCACTTGACACTAAAACATCACTGTGCATCAATAAACGTAGTTATCCCACCCAACCCACTATGAAGATATTGGGTGTAATATTGGACCAGAGTCTAACCATGAGAGACCAGGTGGACTCCTTAGTTAGAAAGGGTTTTTTTTACTCTGGAAGCTTGGGTCCATTAAAGCATTTTTCAATGTTTCATCATTTAGAATCCTAGTACAATCCCTTATACTGAGTCAATTAGATTATTGCAATATCGCCTACCTGGCAATTTCTCAGAAGAATATGCGGTGATTACAATTGGTGCAAAATGCGGCAGTCAAGCTAATTTTGGGGTTGAAGAAGTTCGATCATATAACACCTTCCTACCAACTTCTACATTGGTTACCGATGGAAGCACGCGTGAAGTTTAATTTGGATGCTTTCGCTTTAAGGCACTATTCGGTTTAGCCCCTAAATATATAACTGACCTCTTCTCTTTCTCAAACAACAGACATAAGAGAAGCTCAAATTAGAATTTTGCTTCCCTACCAGTTAAAGGATGTAAATTACAAAAAACACCATCAACATCTTCTCTCACATCAAGCGGCATTATGGGGCAAAGATCTGGAACAATTGCTCATGCATACTACTTATGGGGAATTTAGGAAACACCTAAAAACAGGTGTATTTAGGCAACTAACCTGTATTTAGGCAACCTGTACAATTCTACTCCACAATAACTGATCTCTAGCGCTGTTAATAACTAGCTTCTAACCTTGTTAATTCTAATTAATTTGTAACATCTTTTAACCATTGTAAACCGCATAGAACTTTATGGTCCTGCGGTATATAAACTGTTGTTATTATTATTATTATTATTCTTTGGGCAGAGGGAGTGAAACCTGTGGAAATTCACCATCGGATATTGACTCAGAATGGACGTAACACCATGAATCAACGAAAAGTTTATGAGTGGATATAAAGGTTTAAAGCATGAAGAACAGGTGTACTTGACGAATGTCATTCTAGTCGCCCATCAACATCGTACACAGAAGAAGAGCACATTGACAAGGTGGATGCCTTATTTAAAGAAGACCAACGGATAATGGTGTTTCAATTGGCTGCAAATTTGGATATCAACTATGGATCTGCATTTTCCATAATGCATGATGACTTGGGATACTGGAAAGTCTACGCATGATGGGTTCCCAAACAGCTTATTCATCTGCACAAGCAACAGCGTGTGGAGGTTGTGACCCAATTCCTGAGATAATATGAAGAAGATCCGAGTATTCTGGAGAGAACTGTCACCAGCGATGAGACATGGGTGCATCACTGTGACCCAGAGAGCAAAAGACAAAGCATGAAGTGGAGACATCCGTCTTCTCCAGTGAAGAAAACATTCAAACATCAGCTCTCCTCCAAAATAATCATGTTAACCTTCTTTTGGGACATGAAGGGGCCTATTCTGGTACATTTCCAAGTATATGGGCAAACAGTGAAAATTACTGTGCATTGCTTCAAAATGAATTTAAACCTGCAGTTTTCAGCAAAAGAAGAGTAATATTGTCCAAAACAGTCTTGCTGCATCATGACAAAATACATGTTCTCATACAGCAGCAGTGACAGAAGAGACAGATTTGTAAATTGTCTCAAAGCCTTCTATAGTTCTTCAATACTCCCTATTCAGAAACTTCAATAGGATCCAGTCTATGGGAAGACTGCTTAACTACAGAAAGGAGGGACTGAACTATAAGATTTGGGGAGGGGGGAGGAAGGAAGAACTTACCTTTGCACAGATCCTTGGAGAGCCAGTGGAACCAGTGAACAACCAGTATTTTGGAGGGGAAGAGGTTTTCTGAGAAGGGATTGGAATTTAAGAGGAATGGGGCAAAAAAGTGAGGTCCACAAAAATCAACCAGGAATATCAGGAAAGGCAGTCCCACAAAGAACAACCAAAAGAAACACAATATAGTGGGAACACATCAGGCATACAAACCAGCTCTTTATTGTAGAAATAGACAGGTAGAACTCCACACAGGCCATGTTTTGGCAAAAGCCTTCATCAGGAGTCTGATCAAAGTCAGTATGTTCCTATTACCGTTATTTGCAAAACCAAAGAAAGAGCTGTATGCCAGAGCTAAACTCTGTTGTCTTGTCAAAATCACTCATTGCGCAGTCACCTGTTATGAGTCCTGCCTGTGCATTTCTATAATGAAGAGCTGGTTTGATTACATCCCATTCGTATGCCTGGTGTATTCCCACTGTATTTTGTTTCCTTTGTAAAAAAAAAGTGAGGGACAGGAGTCTGGTGGCTAAACATCAATTCCATAGTTTTCTTCTTTGTTTTGGTTCACTGCTTTCTTCTGTGGAACATTTGGGTGTTCTTATTTGTTGCTGAGTTGGAGGGGAAGCCCATTGTGATTGCAGTGGCCCAGGAAAAGAGCAGGCTGTGGGTGGGGGAGTGCTTCCACTGGTGGGGCTTGGAGAACCCCACTAGTCCCGGCAGCAGATGGTGCTGCAAATCTGGAGGGGCCTGAACCTCAGTTGGGAGTGGAGGGCCAAGTCTACAAGGCACCCCCCCCCCCCCCCCCCACACTTCCTGTGTCTACACTATTAGTCATAAGAACATCTCCGGATCAGACCTTCGGTCCATCAAGTCCGGCGATCCGCACACGCGGAGGCCCTGCCAGGTGTACACCTGGCGTAATTTATAGTCCACCATATCCTTATATGCCTCTCTTAAGGAGATATGCATCTAGTTTGCTCTTGAAGCCTAGGACGGTTGATTCCGCAATAATCTCCTCTGGGAGGGCATTCCAGGTGTCAACCACTCTCTGAGTGAAGCAGAACTTCCTGACATTAGTCCTGAACCTGTCCCCCCTTAGCTCTAGATAAATATCCAGAGGTACACTGGTCCAGAGGGTTGGGGCTACGATTCTTGAACAAGAATTTCTAGTGAAGTCTTGGTATAGCTGAAGATTAAAGGACAGATTTTGTTGTGAGGACTGAAGAATACAAATTGGAGAATACAGTAAAATAAACTAGAAAAAAAAAGGTAACCTAGAATAAAAAACCTGATGAATAATGACAAGAATTTTGAATAGTGTCCTAAAAGAGATCGGGAGTCAATGATCTTTGCTCTTTGAAGTCAAAAAGTGTGATAAGAACATAAGAATTACCGCTGCTGGGTCAGACCAGTGGTCCATCATGCCCAGCAGTCCGCTCATGCGGTGGCCCTCTGGTCAAACACCAGCGCCCTAACTGAGACTAGCACTATCAGCGTACGTCCTTGTTCAGCAGGAACTTGTCTAACTTTGTCTTGAATCCCTGGAGGGTGTTTTCCCTTATGACAGATTCCGGAAGAACGGTCCAGTTTTCTACCACTCTCTGGGTGAAGAAGAACTTCCTTACGTTTGTACGGAATCTATCCCCTTTCAACTTTAGAGAGTGCCCTCTCGTTCTCCCTACCTTGGAGAGGGTGAACAATCTGTCCTTATCTACTAAGTCTATCCCTTTCAGTACCTTGAATGTTTTGATCATGTCCCCTCTCAATCTCCTCTTTTCTAGGGAGAAGAGGCCCAGTTTCTCCAATCTCTCACTGTACAGCAACTCCTCCAGCTCCTTAACCATCTTAGTCACTCTTCTCTGGACCCTTTTGAGTAGTACCATGTCCTTCTTCATATATGGCTATCAGTGCTGTAAGCAGTACTCCAGGTGGGGGCGCATCATGGCCCGATACAGTGACATGATAACCTTCTTCGATCTGTTCGTGATCCCCTTCTTTATCATTCCTAGCATTCTGTTTGCCCTTTTTGTTGCCGCCGCATATTGTGTGGACGGCTTCATCGGAAGAATACACGGACATATGCACCAGCTTTATCTAGAAAAATATTTTTTCTGGAAAAGGCTATATATGTGGGTCTTATTCTGTCCTAACATAAACATACCTTCTCTCAGCATGGAGGTAAGCACTTTTCAGACACCTGGTTTAAGCAGGTAGAGTACCTTTTTACCTGTGGAATTCACATTGGAAATGGACTATGACAACATATGGGTTTATTTTATACTGCAGACATGCCACTGAACATTACTTACTGTAACATAATTTACCACACTGCAGTAGGCTGGTTGATGTACACACTTGCTATGATAAGTAGACTATGATGTTACTAATCACAGCTGAAGCTGAGACACACCCGGTAGTTAAAAAGCGATGCACTATAATTACAAAGTGTTCTGACAGGAGCGTATGACAGTTGAGAAATAATGTTGAATTATTCTCACATGTAAAAAAACGTATTTATTTTCACATCTTGCTGCAGTAGTTTGTCCAATCAATGTGTTTACTTCTGCTGAGTAAAGTTTTATCCCTACTTCATCTGGCTCTTGTCAGGAAGCTATCATATGCAGTTTTCAGTGTCTTACCTATATTCTCCAATGCACAGGCCAAGAACCCAAATAGCCTCTGCATGACAATCAACTTTCCCTAAAAACTATTTCCAGTGCTGACCTTTCTTTGGCCATGGCTAGGGTTACTACCTGCGTCCATATCCTCTAGATAGGCAGAATCAGTTCTGGCTTTCTTTTGCTGTATTTTTAAATATGCAATTCAATTTTTTCCATAAAAGGCAAGCATGAAGTGGGTAAGGGTATAAAACAAGGATACCCCAATGGTATTGGATGCCATAGGGAAACCTTAGGTCATGTCCGTCTTTCCGTCCCCCCCTCCCCCCCATGAGGTAGTTCTAAGCCCTACCCTATCCCTTCAATAAGCCAGCATCTCCACTTCCCCTCTCTATCTCCCTCCCCAGGTAGCCAACATCTCATCTCCCTTTCTACCATCACCTTTAATCCAGTATTTCCTTTTTGCCTCTCTATCCCTCTCCCAAGATGGCCAGCATCTCCCCTTCCCTTCTTTTTTGTCTCCCAGGTAGCCAGTATCTCATCTCACTTCCTACTCTCACCCCAGATCTATCATCTCTCATCTCTCCCCCCTTCCTTCCCCACTTCTGGGCTTGTCATCGCTACCCCTTTCTCCTTCCACACTGGCCCCAAGCTTAAAGAAGAATGGGCATTCTGTAAGCCCTGTAAGTACAGGCCAATGAGGAAGTGCTGCCAAGCCCCACCCCCTTCTATCAGGAGGTCTGCCTCAAAGGAGGGCAAGAGAAGGCAGCACTTCAGTGTGGATCTGTACTTACAGGGACAATTCAGCCTTCTTTAAGTTATGGGGACAGTGGTAGGGGAAGGTTCTAATGCATACAGGAGCCAGGTCATTTTGTCATCTTAGGCAGATGCTTAGTCTGCCTAATGGCAGTGCCACTCCTGGTATAAAAGTAGGGCTGGCTCAGGCTATTACAATGACAAGGTGCCAAAGATATGGCACTCCTAGAAACTGAAAGTACATTTCAGTATCATCCAAATTCCAAAGCATGGATGCATCAACCTACACAGCCACACTTGGGTTTCTCAAAGCACTCAGCCTTCCTCAACTCATCCATTTGTCTACTTGCTATTGGCAATCACTAGAGGTTTTCAGTGCAATACAGTATATGCTGCAAAATATGTGATCAGAGATAGTTGTGGAGTCCAAATACTTAAACAGTCCTCTGTGATTTAGCAAACTATTGATATTAACACGTTTTCAGCTGGAAAAATCACTGTATCAGATTAGTTAATACATTTGATTATGTACTTTATATTAAGAAGGTCACACCGTAACCCTGTCATGCTACAATTTGGACCTCATATTAGGAGTTAATGAATTCTCTCAAGGACAGGTTTAATTTTATTTATTTATAAAGCTTAGAATTTTGCTTACATCTCTGTCCCAGAGCTTCTTTGTCTTCTGATTTCCCTCCCACGCCAGAGCACAGAAATGAATAAATGCTCTAGGTAGGGAGGTGCACACTGCATGGCACCTCGCCGACGTTTCCTGCGTTCGTCATTTCCTAGCACTAGGTATGCAGAGTCTACTCCTACAGGGCGTTCGTGCGTTACATTAAAGTCTGTCTCCTACAAAGCTCCCTCCTCTCAGCTGTCAACTTCTTTCAACGCTTAAATCCTTCCAACGTAAGGCCATTTGATAAGGATTAGGTCCAGATTACACAAAGGTGCCTGAAAGCTCTAAACCTCTTTCAGATGCACCTCCACCGCTCAGCCTCCGAGATCTACATGCGTCGTTTTGAAGACAAAAACGATGAGTCAATTTACTTGTTCTCTGATTTGACAGCGACAGCACTGTGCCCATAGCAACCTAGTCCCAGCAGACAGCAGAAGCATCCAAAAATATTTTTTCTTTGTTAAAAATACCAAGTGGTACTTCAGAAATCATGTAAAGGAAAAAAAAAATCCTGTTTTCATTAAAAAAAAAACAAAAAAAAAACAATAAAACAATCCATGGACTACCATAAGCGAGCTTATGATTTATTTTGCAATAGCCCCTGAAAAAACCCCAAGCAATTTCTTCTGATTTATTTTGCAATAGCCCCTGAAAAAAAAAAAGAACACAAGCAAGTTCTTCTGTTTTTTTTCATTATTTTTGACCAAAATCTAGACTAGAATGAGGACGAAGGAACTACTCCAAGGACAAGTGTTCCTCCTTGTAATATGGTTAGAGGCTGCCCCAGTCAGGTCAACTTCTGGAAATGCAATCCTCACTGTGTCATGTTGACTTTTTCTCAGTATATGGTTCAATCAATGATCCGAAACAATGTAAAAAAAAACCCATAGAATTTTGTTTTTGCAAATTGGCATTTAATGAAATAACCCCCCCCCCCCTTTTTACAAAACTACAAAAGCGTTTTTTTGCACCGGCTGCTGCACTGAATGTTCTGTGCTGCTCCCAACACTCAGAGTTCCTATGAGCTTCGGAAGCAGCGTGGAGCATTCAGCGCAGCTCCCTGCGCTAATAACTGCTATCACAGTTTAGAAAAAGGGGAGGTTACCTCAGTGTTCTACAGCTTAGTTTGTTAAGAACATAAGATTTGCCGCTGCTGGGTCAGACCAGTGGTCCATCGTGCCCAGCAGTCCGCTCACGCGGCGGCCCTTAGGTGAAAGACCAGTGCCCTATTTGAGTCTAGCCTTACCTGCGTATGTTCTGTTTTTATTTTATATTTCATTTTTGTCTGCATATTTATTCCTAAATTTAGGGGGTTTTTGTTTATTAGATAAGGGCCTATGTTTTCCTTGAAGTATTCTGTTAATTTGTACTTTAGTTCCAGTGAAAGAATATATAACAATCCAGCTTGTTCTCTTTTCCCAGCTGCAGGTGTCCTGATATTCTAAAATATTTGCAGTACTAACTTATCATAAAGAAGTTTGGTGCAGTTTGAGTTCTTGGACATGGTGTTGGTACAGTATGACAAACTTCCGTGTGTGACGTTGCAGGGCTTTATGTTAGTTCACACATTCCTAATACCCAGCCAGCCTTAGATTCTGTTCTCTTTCTGGTCTCTCTCCCAACCTTAGAGCCTTCACTGAAGTCCAATCACTAACCTCTTGAATCCTCATCTCTAGCATACCCAGGGCAGCAGGGTGGGGATGGTCCAACTCAGGTGCAGGCAGTGGTGGGGAGGGAGGTGCATGGGATGGTTATGGATCCATGGTCTGCATGTGCATGGCAGTCGGCTCTACCAGCCCCTGCCCCCTCTGACATCAACTTCCTGTTCTAGGGCAGGAGACTAGCAGAATGGACAGTCACACACATGTTAACCATGATCGAAACATTCAAGTCTGCCCCTTCACTTCCCTTTTACTTCCCCCTTCCATCATCTCCCTCCTGTCTCTCCTCTCTTCTATCCAAGATTTAGTCTCCCTCCTTCTATATAGTTTATTCTCCCCTTTCCCCTTTTCATCCAGCATCTCCCCTATCTCCCCCTTTCATCAATATTTCCATCCTTTTTGTATCTCTACCCTTCCAAACAATGTTTGCCCCCTCTCTCCTCCACCTCCCATCCAGCAGCTCCCCTTTTACTTCCCCCATTCCATCACCTCCCTCCTCTCTGTACCCTTCCAAGAGCCCTATTGCAATATTGGAGTAGCCTAGTGGCTAGAGGAAAGCCTCATTCAAATCTCTCTTCTGCTCCTTGTGATCTTATCACTTAACCCTCCATTGCCTCAGGTACAAACTTAGGTCCTTTTTTACTAAGCTGCATTAGAGGGTTCTACCGCAGCCTGGGGCGCTAAATGCTCTGACGCTGCTCTGATGCTCATAGAATTTAGCTAATTCCAAATAAAAAATACAATGTTAAAAAAATACTGCCCTGCAATGGCAAAAAAGCAAGTGTTTCAATGAAGATAGGCACTTGCTTCTTTTTGCCATTGCTGGACAGAACAGGACTAGGGATTGAACCCTGCCTGAAGCACACCACTGGTAACACCCCTTTCCTCAGGATGATCTGTCTGTTTAAGTGGGTGAAAGGGCATGGGATTTGTATACTGCCTTTTTGTGGTTACACATTCAAGGTAGTTAACATATTTACAGGTACTTATTTTGTACCCAGGGCAATGGAGGATTAAGTGACTTGGCCAGGGTCACAAGGAGAAGTGCTGGGATTTGATCCCACAACCTCACAGTGCTGAGGTAGCAGCTCTACCACTAAGCCATTCCTCGCCTCCAACCTGGCCACTTTTATGCACATACAAAGGGCACTCACCCCCAAATTCTGTACATGGTGCCTAAAAAATCAGTGCCAATCTATTCTATTCAGTCTATTTTCAGTCTATTTTATAAAAGGCACCTGCTATATATAGAATCATAGGGCTAGAGTCATTAATCAAACCGATCGTGTACCGATTGGTTTGCGACCCCCTTTGCGACCCGATTTCCCTCCGACCCGATTCACTAACTTCTCCTGCGATCCGCTTCCGATCTGTGCATGCAAATTAGGGGAAATGGCATGCAAAGTAGGCAGTGACGTGATTCACTAAACAGAAGAAGGAAGACTGAGTGGGCTTGCTAATCCAAAGTGAAGCGACTGCTGAGAACCAGTCGCTTCACTTCTTAGACTCTCCTGCCCTTTAAAACCATGGGCTAGCAATGTGCTTTTGCAGAATACATAAAAAGGAATTCTTCCTTTTTTATATATTCTGTAAAATCTAGCCCATTGCCATCTCAAACCCTTCCCGGCCAGGCCTGGACCACCTCTCTCCCTGTAGCTTAAGCTAGGCTGGCCGGAGCAGGGCCCCCCCCCCCCCACCTTGAAAATCATTGGGAGCAGGAGGGGTGCTCGGTCCCTACTACTCCTCCAGCCTCCTATGCAGCATTGATGACCTTAGGCCATGCCCCAATTCATCATCTGGCCAATCAGGGACTTCCTTAGACTCCTCCCTCAAGGGAGGAGCCCAAAGTACCTCAGCCAATCAGGGCCTTATGCCCCTCCCCGTGCATCAGATGATGCGTCGGGGTGTGGCCTAAGGCCATCATTGCTGTACAGGAGGTTGGAGGAGCAGGAGGGACCAAGCACCCCTCCTGCTCCCAATGATTTTCAAGGTATGGGGAGGGGGTGGGCCAGGCCCGGTTAGCCAGCCAGCCTAGCTTAAGCTACAGGGAGGGAGGTGGGCTGGGCCCGGCCTGGCCCAGCCAGGATGGGTTTGAGATGGCAGGAGGGAGATGGCATCCCTCCTGCCTTTTGTTGTTCGGCGGGGCATCAGTGCAAGGGGGAAATTTTTTGGAGGGGTTGAGGAGGGAGGAGGCACTTCGAGGGGGGGCTTTTTTATTTATTTTTTTAACCGAGCAGTTATTTTGAATGTGTAATATACGCAAACTATCTGCCTGATTAAAAAAAAATTTTAAAAAGGCCGGCAGAAGCCCTGACAGCAGTGACAGGAGGCTGCTTCTCTTGTTACTAATGTCAGGGTCTGCGCATGCTCCAGGATCGCTCTCTAGTGATCCATGCCGTGGAGGGTGGGGTGGGTGCATCAATGATCGTCCCCATTTGTATGCAGGCCTTTTGTATATGCAATCGGGAACGAATCGGAGACAGAATCAGGGGTTAGTGAATATATCACATTCTTAGCAGTCATATGCGGCTGTGAGGGAGTCAGGGATTCCTCTTCACTGGGATTGTAGTTGTACCACTGGGCAGGATGAGGCACTAGCCTAAGAGGGGATGAACTACAGGTCCCAGGATGCACTGGCCTCAGCAACCCTGCTGAGTCACAGGGGCAGTCCTCAGGCAGGAAGCTGAATATATGCTTTAGTTAGGAGAGGTCCCTGTGGGAGAGAGGTCCCAGAGAAGAAACCTCCACAGAGAAACCTTTCCTAGTTGTGGCCTGGAAGGGAGCCCTGAAAAGGAAGCGAAATTATTTAAGGTAATGGCTGATATATGAGAGAGAGAAAGAGAAATAGAGAGAGATGCTATGTGGCACAGGTCTGGAGAAGAATAAAAATTTTGTTGCACCTTTTAAAGTGTATAGAAATTTGCTCAGGCAATCACTGGCATAACATATAGGTGCACCCATTTATGCAAGGAAAACCAGGCCTAAATACTTATTCCTAAGTTGTTCACAGATCAGGTGTATTCAATGAGTGTGCCTAACTTTTAGGAATGCCTACATATACCCATGCTCCTTCCCTGACCATGCCTCCTGTTGAGATTCACGCACTAGAAGTAATGTGCACCACTTTATAGAATGTGACTGCAAAGTTGTGTATGTAACTTCTAATGAGTGCCAGTTATCATTGCCAATCAGGTTGTTAAACAATTAGTTTGTATGTGTAAATTGGCTATGCACACCGATTTGAATGCACAACTTAGGACACCAGAGGGTGTTTTCGTCTGGTTTTCCTGGCATTGTGGATATATGTACACCATGCTACACATACAGAATTCCACCTCTGCTTTTTTGAGTGTGCTCCTGATCATTTGTTTGCCTAAGAAGTGCCTAACCTTTATAGAATTGACCATGTCTGCATTAACTACAAGGGTAGATGCTGAGAAATGCTCCCAACAGTTGATGCAGAGGTTTTGTAGTTACGGTGAGTTAAGAACATAAGAACATAAGCAATGCCTCTGCTGGGTCAGACCTGAGGTCCATTGTGTCCAACAGCCCGCTCACGCGGCGGCCCAACAGGTCCAGGACCTGTGCAGTGATCCTCTATTTATACCCTTCTATCCCCCTTTCCTGCAGGAAATTGTCCAATTCTTTCTTAAACCCCAATACCGTACTCTGCCCTATTATGTCCTCTGGAAGCGCATTCCAGGTGTCCACCACACACTGGGTAAAGAAGAACTTCCTAGCATTTGTTTTGAATCTGTCCCCTTTCAACTTTTCCGAATGCCCTCTTGTTCTTATATTTTTTGAAAGTTTGAAGAATCTGTCCCTCTCTACTCTCTCTATGCCCCTCATGATCTTATAAGTCTCTATCATATCCCCTCTAAGTCTCCTCTTCTCCAGAGAAAAGAGACCCAGTTTCTCCAATCTCTCAGCGTATGAAAGGTTTTCCATCCCTTTTATCAGACGTGTCGCTCTCCTCTGAACCCTCTCGAGTAACGCCATATCCTTCTTAAGGTACGGCGAACAATATTGGACGCAGTATTTCAGATGCGGGCGCACCATCACCCGATACAGCGGCAGGATAACTTCTATCATCCTGGTTGTAATACCCTTCTTGATTATATCTAGCATTCTATTCGCTCTCTTAGCGGCCGCTGCACACTGTGCCGTCGGCTTCATTGTCATGTCCACCATTACCCCAAGTCCCTTTCTTGGGTACTCTCATTCACTATCATCCCTCCCATTGTATAGTTGTACCTCAGGTTTCTGCTTCCCAGATGCAATACTTTACATTTCTCAACGTTGAACTTCATCTGCCATCTCGTTGCCCATTCCCCTAGTTTGCTCAAGTCCCTTTGCAATTCTTCGCAGTCCTGTTTAGTCCGAGCTCCACTAAATAGTTTGGTGTCGTCCGCAAATTTTATTATCTCACACTTCGTCCCTGCTTCTAGATCATTTAAATAGCAGCGGCCCAAGCACCGAGCCCTGCGGAACACCACTCGTTACCCTCCTCCAGTCCGAGTAGTGGCCCTTCACCCCTAACCTCTGTTTCCTACCCGCCAACCAGTTTCTGATCCATCTATGTACGTCTCCGTCCACCCCATGGTTCTTCAGTTTCCGGAGTAGACGCTCGTGAGGCACCTTGTCAAAGGCTTTTTGGAAATCCAGGTATGTGATATCTATGGGGTCTCCTCTGTCCATCTGTTTGTTAATTCCTTCGAAGAAGTGCAATAAGTTAGTTAGGCATGATCTTCCCCTGCAGAAATCATGTTGGCTTGTTTTCAGAAGTTCGTTTCTTTCCAAATGTTCATCGATGTTTTCTTTTATCAGTGCTTCCGCCATTTTCCATGGAACCGAGGTGAGACTCACTGGTCTGTAGTTTCCCGGGTCACCGCTTGATCCCTTTTTAAAGATGGGCATGATGTTGGCTATCTTCCAATCCTTCGGAATCACTCCTGTTTTCAGGGATAGGTTGCAAATTTGCTGCAGTAGTTCCGCTATCTCCTCCTTTAATTTTTTCAGAACCCTTGGATGGATTCCGTCCGGACCGGGGGATTTGTCAGTTTTTAGTTTTTCTATCTGCCTGCGCATATCTTCAAGGCTCACTTCCATGGATGTTAATTTTTCTGCTTGATTTCCATTGAAGAATTGCTCAGGTTCCGGTATGTTGGTTGTGTCTTCGTTCGTAAATACAGATGAAAAGAACATGTTAAGTCTTTCCGCGACTTCTTTCTCCTCCTTCACTCCTCCCTTCCTGTCTCCGTCGTCCAGCGGTCCCACCTCCTCCCTAGCCGGCTGTTTCCCTTTAACATATCTGAAGAACGGTTTGAAATTTTGTGCCTCCCTGGCTAGCCTTTCTTCATACTCTCTTTTGGCTTTTCGAACACACGGTGACATTCTTTTTGATACTTCCTGTGGGAACTTCAGTGCATGAAGTGCAAATCCTTACCATACGTAATGAAAAAAAGCCCCCTATATTAGCTATTGTCTCTCTCGTTTGCACCTTTGCTTTACTACTTTCCCAGCTTCTCTTTCTTTTTCTAGATCGTGTTGAAGCTTAAGAGTATATTTTTTAAGATGCATGAAGTGCAGTGGAGGTGGTATATATATGCATGTAAATGCAGATAGTGGGAGGGGAAGGACAAAATGTACAGAGTGAGTGTTATCTTGGTATAATTAATTTGAGAATATGAGGTAGGATGCGGTGTATAGAAAGATAATCACGTCCTTCCCATGCATTGCTCTGTACACTGTACTTAAATGTACTAAGATAATGCATTTTTTTTCTGTACATTGGATCCTCTCCCACCATCTACAGCCCAAGACCCAACATTTATTTCTCTTGGAACCTGGAAATCCAAGATTCTGATATAAACGTAGAACTATATTAAATCCATGAAACAAAACAGAACTTAAATTAGTCAAATATCCAGCAAAAACGAAGAACTGACGGTGAAAATCAATTATGCATTTACAATAGCTATAGATTTTTTAAAATTCTGCCAGCAATACCTGGGTACTTAAAACAACAACAAAAAAAAAGCATTACCACCAGTAAATCTTGCTGATTAACAATATATTGGAGACTCAGCAAGGATTACTGGTAGCAAAGCTCTTTTTTTGTTGTTTGTTTGACTTATTCCATTATATGTGCAAGCTGTCCGAACAGAGTTTGAGTTTTCATTACTGCTGTCACATGTACATAGAGGATCCTTGATCTGGCTATCATGTGTTATTTTGATATCTCCATTATGCTGAAACATTGCCATTCTGGATGTTTACCTGTGTTTTTAAGTTATTTTGTTTACTGAATATATTAAATTGTATTTATTTATTTTATATGTATTACGTGTTTATTCCTTGATTCCTGCTCTGGTGTTGTACTATTAGTTTGCAGGAAATCTGCCTGCATTCAGTTCTACCGTGGAAAGAAGGATGGGGGTCTGGCTGCAGGCAAGGCAGTTGGAAGTGAGGGGTGGAGGCAGAGTCCCCCCCTTCCCCCCCACCCCCACTCTTATTAGCCTAAAGCCAGGACTGCTCAGACTTTCAGGTTATTTAAATCCTTTATAACAAAACTAAACAGGTTCAAATGTTTGACAATGGCACCATCTGCTGACCATGGTTATAAAAGCTTTGAGGCTTGTAATGCAAGTCTCCAAAAGCCACAGGGCAGAATCAACATATTGAAAAAATTAAGAAGTCTAGACTTACCAACTTATGCTAAAAAGTCTTTAGTGTGGGCACTGATAAAAGTGTTGAGTGCATTCTAAACGCCATTTAACAGCCTATGACTACCTTTTTACTATAATATGTTCAGGGTTGTTAAGTATAAATTCAAGGTCAGAAAAGGGTTAACAATATCTGATAAGCAACTGACCTCAGTTGGTTACACTCCGGTTTTTTCTCTCTCCCATTCATCTCACATTTTTTTCTATTTCAGCCTTGACATCATGATGTCATCAAGTTTTTGACATCATGACGTTTTTTGACGTTTTTCAAATAAAACAGTGCTAGAGGTAAGCCCCCTGTCTGGCGGTTTTGAACTTTTAGAAATTACTCTACTGACTTTCCAGCAGAGGTATGTAGACTCAGAGGAGCTCTTTTAACCTTTTCATTTCGTTGCGCTTTCTTTCTCCAGCGCTGTAAGTAACAGTATATACAACTGCATGTTTCAGTGTGGGTATGATGTGTTGCTTTACTCACACCCGACATGATGTTTATTGTTTGTTTTTTAGAACCACTTATCTATTAGTCACGAACGCACACTTATCCAACCAGGCACCTTTATTGAACATCTACACTCGGATCCCCTGAGGCAGGGAACGAAACGTTGGGACCCCTTAAATCCTGCTGAAGTTAAGTGCAAATTGCATTACATTAATAATAATAATAATAATAACTTTATTCTTGTATACCGCATTACCATGGAAGTTCTATGCGGTTAACAAATGAAGAGACTGTACATTTACAGCGAAGTTACAATTTCAGTAATGTTACATTTACATTTTAGATGATACATTTACCATACAGTGACTTTTAAGTATATCAGCTAACAACTATGTGAACAAATATTTTTTGCAATCGAGCAAATACACTATCTTTGGAGTCAGTGATTAAAGTTTTTATAAAATAACAATGACTGGAAGGTGAACTCTTCACCCAAGGGAGGTTTTTCAGCCTTCCTCACAGAGTTTCATATCTCTGAGTATTTTTATAAACCTAAGTTTGATCACTCTCCATTGGTTTTGTAACCAACTGAGGTCAGTTGCATTATCAGATATGACTACCTTTTGGCATTAGCAGACAAAAATATAACCTCCATAGCACCAGTGTATATCTTAATACAAAAAAGTACCGTATTTCCTTAGTACTATATAGTATGTAGCAGGATGCAAAAAAAAGTGCTGCCTTTGCAGTTAGAGAAGCAACATACTGGGTCCCTGGACCATGAAGGGGTGGGATAGTCTGGAATACCCCCAATAATAGTATATATCCCCCAAAAATGGGGATACCCCTCAAAAATGTATATCCTGCTACATCCACAGTTCTGTGTGGGTTACACAAAAACATACATAATAGCATAATAAAAAATTAATAACAATCAGCACATCATAAAATATACAATTAGCTTGTCTTAAATTTACACTTTCTACAACTTAAAACAGAGAGAGAAAAAATCTGCCCACCAGGAATAAAAGGTTTACTTATATTCCCTCTCAAACAACATTGTTTTCATGATTTTTCTACACTGTAACATATTGGAAGACTGTTTAATTTCAATTGATAACAAATTCCACAACACTTCTCCCTGTATTGACACCATGGATTGTTGGATTCTTACTGATCTCACCAAGTTCAGCAACGGGACTTCAAGATTCATCTGATTCTCAGAGTACAAAGCTCTCATCGGCCGATAAAATCAGAACAACGAATTCAGAACTACATGGCTTTTATCAGTCAACCCTTTGAAAAATGAAACATATAGAGGGGCATAATCAAAAGGGACGTCTAAGTCCGTTTACGTCCATCTCGCAAGTCGTCCAAAGTTAAAAAAGAGCCTAAGACACATTTTCGAAAGAGCCATCCAACTTTTTTCACTTTTGAAAATCATCTAATTATACATCCTGCCGATCTGATCGTCCAAGCCGCTAAATCATCCATCTTTATACCACATTTCCATCCAACTTTTCGTCCAAGTTCAAAATGCCTAGAACAAGCCCTGTTGGATGTGGGAGGGGTCTGCAAAGTGATGGACTGAACACCCAGACATGGCACCTAAATAGTGGAGTACCTTACAGGGCACTGCTGTGAACTTCACAAAAAGGGTGCCATGTCTTCTCCTCACTACAGCTCCCTTATAAGTGACAGTGAGCCCCCCCCCAAACCACCTCCAGAATTCCCTAGACCCACTTATCTACCACCCCAATAGCCCTTATGGCTGCAGGAATCACTTATATGCCAGTCAAAAAGGGTTTTGGGGGTGTATAGGGCAGTGCACATGTTTAAGTATCAATGCAGTGATTACAGGGGCTTATGGGCATGGGTCCTCTTCTCTATGGGTCCCTATCCCATCCCCAAGATGACTTAAGCTGCCTCTGGGCTGGATGACTAGGCTTTCCTATGCCAGGCGGCCAGGTGATGATGGTCTGGAGGCTGAAATTTAAAGTTGTGAATATAATTTTTATGGGGGGGGGGGTTGGTGATTACTGGGGTAGTGTGTGGGGGTCTGTGTTATGTGTTTGAAGTGCTTATCTGGTGAGTTTAGGTGGGTTTTTGTGACTTAGACCATGTTTTACATGGTCTAAGTCACAACGTCCAAGTTCCATCTAGGCTCTGTTGTTAAACTTTCGGTTATACATGCTGTACAACTAAGTCTAAGCCGGCCCATGTCTCGCCCAACTCCTGCCCTCAACACGCCTCCCGAAATGCCCCGTTTAGCTTTGGATGTTGAGCAGCACTATGAAGGTCTAGGTCATTTAGAAATACGTCCAAAACCCGTTTTTATTATTGGCACATGGACGTTTTTGAGAAATGTTTGTCCAAGTGCCGACTTAGGCCGGTTTTTGGACATTTTTCTCTTTCAATTATGAGCACCATAGAGTTTTGAATTCAACACACCGAGCAATGGGAAATCAATGTAAACCATACAAAATTGGAGCTGTATGCTCATATTTAGAGGCTCGGACTATAATTCGTGTTGCCGCATTTTGCGCAATCTGTAATACATGAAGCACATATTTAGGCAAGCCAAGATACAATGAATTGCAGTAATCAAGTACTGGAGTTATTAACATATCCCCTCCTTTACAAAGCCGTGCTAGCGTTTTTAACTCCAGCCATGGTGATAAGAATTCTGACACTCATAGAATTCCTATGAGTGTTGGAGGTCTTATTGCCACAGCTGGCGCTATAAATGCTAGCACGGCTTTGTAAAGGAGGGGGATAGTGATTAATGCACGAAAGTTTTCCATTGAGAGATAATCTCTCAGGCTCCTTAACAAGTGAAGCTTGAAAAAATCTTGAGATATGACAAACTTAATATGAGGCTTGAGCGATAACATCGAATCCACCAAAACACCCAGATATTTGTATTGATGAAGAACAGAAGAACAGGAGCAACCATCTTATCCATCATTATAGTAGACAGAAACCACTCCAACTGCTGTTTTTGACCTATACTGTACATAACACTTCAGTTTTACCAACATTCAACTTTAACTGGTTTTGATGTAACCATGTTTTAGCAATTTGAAAACAATTCTGAAAATTTAAAAGCGCATCAGACATAGATCTGCCTTCTGGTATCATGAATTGTATATCATCGGCATATATTCGAAAATTCAAATCCAACGCTCTCAATTCCTGACAAAGAGGCAACACATATATATTAAATAATACAACTGATAGGGCTGAACCTTACGGTACACCTTTACCAAGGACAGCTCAATCTGAAAAGTCTTGAGCAATCTCCATCCGAAATGTTCTGTCAGATAAAAATGACTGAAACCAATCCAACACTCTGTCTCCAAGCCTTCAGCCTTGTAAGCAAGATTTTATGATTCACTGTATCAAAAGCAGACAAATTGTCCAAAAAGACCACCAAAAAACAATTACCCTTAGCAATACCACGTTTCAAAGTATCCAACATGGATATCAATAATAATTCTGTAGAATGTTTGGACTGAAACCCAAATTGAAAACTGTCCAAAACATTGTATTTATCCAAAAACTCCTGCAACTGGACTAGTACAACTTTTTCCAAAACACTGGATAGAAAATTCAAAGATGAAATAGGACGGTAATGATCTTATTCTTTTCTGTTCTGTTTAACTTACAACAGTGGTTGAACAATCTCTTTCTTCAAACCTAAAGGGACACAACCCTCAGACAGAGATTTTATAACTATTTTCAAAACCTGTCAATAAGCATTAAAATTTCCCTAGTCCTGGCATTCAAAAAATTGGTGCCAGGCTATATGATTCCCAAGCTACTAATCTATAACCCAAGCCTTATTCCCTGGATGCACCCTCAAAACTGAATCCACTCACAGGCATGCCTGTTTGCACTTTATGCCCAGACTCTGAAACCTCATCCCCCCATCTATTAGAGAACTAGACAACTTATGGAACTTTAGAAAGGCAACAAAAATCTTCCTCTTCACAAATCCAGACCCGTGAAAAGTCCAAGCCTAATTGATCTCAGACAAACTCATCAACTAGGACATAACACTAAGTTCCTGAACAAAGCAAGTATAGTTAATTAGAGTATCTCAGATGTTCATATCTACTATAGTTAATTAGAATATATCGGATGTTTATATCCACTATAGCATGTGTAGTTACCGTATTTTTCGCTCCATAAGACACAATTTTTTTCCACCCAAAAGTGGGTGGAAATGTCGGTGCATCTTATGCAGTGAAGATGACAACGAACTCCCCCTTCACCCTTTTTAACCCCCCTCCCCCCATAGTACCTTTTTAAATGCCCCTTAAGCCTGGTGGTCCAGCGGTGTATCGGCCGTCAAGAGCGTGCTTTCTGCACTCCTGTCTGGGCCTGTGCTGCTTTCTGAATGACTGCCTCAGTTCTTGCGAATCAGAAAGCGGCACGGGCCCAGGCAGAAACACAGAAAGCATGCTTTTACCGGCCGATACCAGTTTGTACTCTATGAGAAGAAGAGCGCTGTTTCCGGCAGGTCTGCAAGTTCCGGCACACGAAGATTGATATAAGATTCCATGCTACTGGGAAAACCAGCTCTCTGGTTGTCAGAAGGCAAACTGTGCCTTCCAGCACACAAGGAGACGTTATGTTGATGGAATCTTCCTACCACCTAGCAAATCTGTGATCCTCAGGTTGGAGCCAGAGCCAGTAGAAGAGGAAGTGAAAGCAGCCCAACTCTCACTACCACATAATAAATTAGCAGCTCCGGTCAGTTCCTCACCACAATTGCGTGGGGTGATAAAGGTGGTGTCCCACACCCCACTCACCCTCCTGTGGTAATCAATGTGGCTGATGACGAGGATGATAATGATCAGGCCCGCCACACAATCACTGGCAGGGTACATTATCAGGTCACAGTAGGCCAGGCCCTCTTCTAAAAGGCAAGGCACACACAAAAGACAGCTGGCAGGGGTGGGTTGGCCGGGGGGGGGGGGGGGGACAGGCTTGCATGAATGACTGACTGCATGTATGTTGTGTGTTTGTTGGATGGAGGACTGTGTGCGGGGGTTCCTGGTGGGTTTCGAACAGTTCATTTTGAGGCAGTAGTGGCCTAATGGTGTTTGTTGGGAATGTTTGACTGGGGTTATTTGGAAAAAATAAAAAGGCTGTGACCTGGACATAGTCAGGCATGCTGCTTTTCTTTTCCTTTATTTTGAAGGGTTTTTTTGACTGGTTCACTGTTTTGCCTTTGACGTTATCTCTCTCCTGTCCCAGCCTACCATTAGACCACCAGAGATGGGGGGCAGGTTACAGGACAGGGCAGTGGGACAGGGTACAGAGCCTGCCTGGCAGGGAAGGGGGGCAGGGTGCAGATCCTGGCAAGGAGTGTTGGGTTGGGTGCAGAGCCTGGCAGGGATTGAGGGGGCTGGGTGCAGAGCCTGGTATATATTAGTACACAATTTGGTTCAGAATGTTTTTTTTCTTGTTTTCCTCATCTAAATTTAGGGTGCGTGTTATGGTCAGGTGCGTCTTATGGAGCGGAAAAATATAGTAATTATTGTATCTCAGCTGCTTATTTCTACTATAGAATGTGTAGTCACCTTCTGTATCTCAGATGTTCTCTATTTACCATAACTAAGTCATTGTACCATTCGCTTTCCAAATACGTCTTTCCATATTTGTCTTGACTATTCTGTGTATGTACTCCTGTAACCCATTCTGGACTCTTTGGGGAGGACGTGCTAAACGAATGAATAAATAAATAGAACAGAGGGTGTTATAGACTCCTTCATCCCAGAAAGTACACTTATGGGACTTGGGTCAAGCGAACAGGTAGCTTTATTTAAACCTTGAATCATCATTTTTACTTGTGTTTCGTAACTCTTTCAAAGTCTGACCACTTTACATCCAGTATCTCTGAAGTCACTAAGCAAGAATCATCGCAAAAATCTGCAGACACATTCTGGACCTTACTCATAAAATTTATTTTAAAATCCTGCCTTGGGAAGGTACCAGTATCATGATTACCGGCACTTAGACAACCTGTCTTTTTGATCATCCAAGTGCCAATTTTGGCAGGATTTTAGACGTATTTCTGTTTCGACTATGAACCTACTCCAAAGGCCTGTCATTTTAAGACAGGACTTTGGAGTATCAAGCTGGGAAGATGAACTCCTGGCTAAGTCCGATGATTGTTCAATATAATTCCTACTTAACATTTACGAAATCATTAAAGATTTATTTATTTGACAAATAAGAATGTTAATTTTGATATTATTATTATTATTTTATTTCTTATATACCGCCAAAGCCGTAGAAGATCGAGGCGGTTCACAACAAAGAAGGGCTGGACAATCAGCGAATAGTTACAATCAGTGAATACAGATACAACAAAGAATCAGAAAATATATTTAAATGAGGTCTTATGCTTCTATTCTTATTGTCATAGTATGTTTTAATTTTTAAATAATTTTTAATATTGTACTTGATGTTTTAACAATTGTATTACTTTTATTATATAATTTTAGATTGTACATAGATAGTGTGTTCTATAAAACTACCATGTGCTGAAATGTCTCAGTATTTTCCTGTTGTGAACCACCCAGAACTACTGGTTGGGCAGTATACAAAAAAATAAATTATTATTATTATTAACCTCATAGCAGCCTTCTTTTCCTACTATTTTTACTAAATTTCCTTACAAAATGGTTTGTTGCCCTCACAATAACTCCTTTAAGTTTTGCCTACTGCTTTCCTACTTCTTCCAGATGTTCCCATCCAGGCAACCAATTCCTTGATGTAATCTCCCATCTGAACAAAGTTAGTTGTGGGTTTTTTTTTTGTAAGTCTAGTACTTTTACTTTTGAATGTGTTCTCTCTACACCTGTCTTAATATTAAACCATACGGTGATCACTGGATGCCAGATAATCACCCACTGTATCACCAGAAACACTTTCCTTGTTTATAAGTACTAAGTCCAGTAGGGCCCCATGCCGCATGGGTTCCTTTACCAACTGTTGGAACAGTTCTGTTTGTAGAGAATCCAAGATCTCTCTACTTCTAGAAGACCACCCTATAGGGATACCCCAATCAACATCTGGCATGTTAAAATCAAAAATGAAAAGAATGTATACAAATGGATTAAAGTTAGGGTTAATAAAGTGGTTCCCAACCCTGTCCTGGAGGACGATCAGCCAGTCAGGTTTTTAGGATAACCCTAATGAATATACAAGGGGCAGATTTGCATGCCTATCACCTCCATTACATGCAAATCTCTCTCATGCATATTCATTAGGGCTATCCTGAAAACTTGACTGTCTGGTGGTCCAGGACAGGGTTGGGAACCATTGCTCTACAGGTTTCCATGTTTTCATTATTGTTTTGCTTTGACTACAGCTGCTCTTTCCTCTTCCCTACAAGGTGCCCCAATGGGTGACCATTTAGGCCTGCTTTTATCAAACTGCGGTACAGTGTTTTAATGTGGACAGGTAAGGTAGATGCTTCAACACTCATAGGAATTGAATGAGCATTGGAGCATTTACCTTGCTGGCCTGCACTATAATGCTCTACCGCAGCTTGATATTAAGGGGACCTTAGTTTGCCTAATTGTTAAGTCGTCATGATGTAGGGCTCTTTTACTAAGGTGCGCTATTAGCACACACAAAATGGACTTCGTAACATTTAGGACGAGCTAATTGTTAGCCCACCTTTGTAAAAGGAGCCCTTAAAGTTACTTTCAGTGCTGAGGGCAGCAACTGGACAGCCATTGGATCTCTTGATCAAAAGCACACCTGCCAACATGGCCAAACTAAGGTTACCAGACATCCAGGGAAACTCAGACATGTCCTCTTTTTCAAGGACAGCAGCGGCGGCACTCTGAACAAGCTGCTTCATGGCCTTCTCCACTGGGGCCTTTCCTCTGCCATGTCACTGATGATGTCATTGGTAACACAGTAGAGGGAAGCCCTAGCGGAGCAGGTCTTGAAGCAGCCCGTTCAGAGCGCTACCGCTGTTTTAGAAGGCCTCGGAGGTATGTCAGGTTTCACAGTGGGAGGATTCGTGGGGTCCTGCTGCACAGGGGGATGGGAGGGAGGGATGAAAAGCTGCTGCACGGGGAGGGGGGAAGAGAAAGAAAGATGCTGCACATGTGGAGAGAAAGGAAAGAAGAAAAATTGGGGTGGAGGAGAGGAAGGGAGAAATGAAACAAAGAGGTAGGGTTGAAAGTAGAGAATGACACGGGGAGCGATCCCCGCAGCGAACCGCTGCGTGGCTGCGGGTTATGGTGACCTCATTAGCAAATCGCCGCAGACGCGGGGACAAATCCTTTCACCGACCGCAAAAACGGTGAATAGATTTGTCCCCGCAGGCCAATGTCCCCCCTTCTAGGAACCGCTATTTACCTGTGTTTTCACCCCCCCCCCCCCCCCCGACGATCGCCCTCACTGGTAGGAAGGTGCCCAACCCCTCCTGCCGGCACCCCCAACGGCCCCCTATATCGCCAATAGGAGGGTGCCCAACCCCTCCTGCCGGTCCCACCCCCAATAAACCCCGCCATCCCGAAACACCACCCTTAGTCTTACTTTCCAAGTTGGACCGGACAGCTCCTCGCTCGTCTGGCCAGCAGGCCTGCCTCCGTCCAAATGAGGCGGGCCCGCCCCTCCCCTCCCCTGCCTAACCCACAGGATCCTAGGGCCTGATTGGCCCAAGCACCTAAGGCCCCTCCTATAGCGGGAGTGGCTTTAGGTGCCTAGACCAATCAGGCCCTAGGATCCTGTGGGTTGGGCAGGGTAGGGGCGGGCCCGCCTCATTTGGACGGAGGCAAGCCTGCTGGCCATACGTGTGAGGAGCCGTCCGGTCCAACTTGGAAAGTAAGACTAAGGGGGTTCCAGGGTGGGAGGGTTCGTTGGGGGGGGGTCCAGCAGGAGGGGTTGGGTACCCTCCTGCCGGCAATCTTAGGGGAGGCCATTGGGAGGACCGGCAGGAGGGGTTGGGTACCCTTCTGCTGCGATTGTCGGGAGGGCCGTTGGGGGGGTCTACAGGAGGGGTTGGGTGCCCTCCTGCCGTGATCGCTGGGGGGAGGGGAGACTTGCAGCCGTAGCCGCGGTCACTATGCTAATCACGGCAGGGAGATCTTTGCCGCGATTAGGTACAGCGGCCACGTCTACTTACCATATAGGCTAACATTGTAAGCATTTAAAGTACATGTCGTGTTTGTTTTTGCATTGCTAGCCCAGGGGTGGTGGAAGATTAGTGATTGAAAAACTGTATGAAAAATAACTATTTTAAATTTAGTGATCAAAATGTGTCAGTTTTGAGAATTTATATTAATTAATTTTTTCTCTGCGTGTTTTGTTTTTGTATAGTTATTAACTAATATTTAACTAAGTTTTAAAATTTTAAAGAATGTTTCCTTTATACGTAAATAAAGAAAAGTGAATGGGATTGCAGTGGCGGTGACGGGGCGGTGAATGGGGTGGCAGTGGCGGTGACGGGGCGGTGAAGAGGATGGTGAGACGGGGACGGGGCGGTGACGGGGATGGTGAGACGGGGACGGGGCGGTGACGGGGATGGTGAGACGGGGACGGGGCGGTGACGGGGACCAATTTTTTCACCGTGTCATTCTCTAGTTGAAAGGGATAAATCCTTCATATGATGGAGGGGAGGGAGACATGCATAGCGAAGAGAGAGAGAGAAATGTTAGAGAAAGGGTAAAGGGCAAGGAGAGCTGGTGCAAGGGGAGAGAGAAAGAAATGTTACACATGATAATGGAGGAGAGGAAAGGAGAGATAGTGCATGGAAGGGAATAAAGCAATTTGACCCAGGGCACAAGGCAGGGGGGAGAGAGAGATGGTAGACAGTGGAAAAGAAACAAATGGATATGACAGCGGAAGGTATGCATGTTTTCTATTTTGTGATTACAATATGTCAGATTTGAAATGTGAATCCTGTCAGAGCTGGTGCTAGACAGCGAGCGTGAGCTAGGACCTAACAGACAGGAAAAACATTTTTTAATTTTGTTTACACCACAGCGTCAGAGTGGGGGTGGAGGGATGGGTGGAAAGACTACAAAATAAACCTGCCAGGATGTTTGAAAAAAAAACCCCAAAAAACCCCGCCCGATTGGGCAGAAGTGAATTGAATCGAAAAATCAATTCAATAGGCTGAATCGAATTGAAAAATTTTTCCCTGAATCAGGCAGCACTAGTACAGAGGCTGAGAAGGAAGACCAAGGAAATGATTGGAGTGTGGGCAGGGTCATGTGTCCTCTTTTTTTGTTTGTTTGTTTTTTTGCCTTCACAAATATGGTAACACTAGGCCAGACATAGTGGCACAGTAAGGGGGAGGGGGGCAGTCCACCCAGGTGCCATCTTGGTGAGGGCACAGGCACCCAAACTCCTCTCCGCCCCCTCCACTGCTGCATGCACCACTTCCCTTCTCCTATACCTGTGTAACGTTCCTGGTGCGAGCAGCAACCCCCAAGCTGCTGTCACGCCAGCATTGGTTCTTCCTCTGATGTCACTTTCTGGACCCACGCCTAGGAAGTGACATCATAGGAAGAGCTGACATTGGCGTGACATCAGTATAGGGTTTGCTGCTCGCGCCAGGAACATTACAGAGGCACTGGGGAACATAAGAAGTGCCTCTGCTGGATCAGACCATAGGTCCATCATGCCCAGCAGTCCTCACGCGGCAGCCCATCAGGTCCAGGAAGGGAAGCGGCATGGACATATGGCAGGAGGGGGTCAGGGAAGGAGTTTGTGGAGGTGAGGACGGAACAGAGGGCAAGGGAGGGGTGCCACCACCCCTGGCGCCTCTCACCCTTACTACGCCACTAGCCAGACCCTTCCCATGGAAGAATGGGACTCATTACTCCATATGCATATGGTTTTGTACATTAAACCGAATGCTTCTTGCAATCCTAGGATGGAGGACTGAAGTAAAAAGAATGTTTTTTTTTTTTTGTTTTATTTCTTATCTTTATCTTTATTTCTTTATCTTTAATCAACAATGTATGTCTTTCCATAAGCTCTCACCAAATCACTACAATGCATGACTTTCAACAGCACCATAAAGATTTTCACAAGGCCTTTCTTTCTAAAATTTAAAGTCGCAGATTTTATTCCATTTTGATCGTAAATGCCCCTCTGTCTAGAATGGATGAATGACCATTTCATAAAACCGGAGCAGATGCAGAGCAAGCTGAGTTGAGTTACAGCTTCGGGGAGCCTGCAGAGGGCGCTCGCTCCTACAGCGTTGGATGGTAACCACAGCAACGGAGCAGCAGCGGCTTAGAGACCCGGAAGTACGTGTCCTGGCGGCTCCCTGCACAGATATGGTGGCGCCTCCAGAGTGCTGGGGCTGCTCGGGACTTTTCTATGTGGTTCTGTTTTCCCTCCTGCATCCGCTGCTGTCCTTTCAGCCCGTGGCGCCGGAATTTAGTCCCGGTCAGGGAGCGCTAATTTTGCCCGTTGCAGCTGTTGCCGCAGAGAGACGGTAAGGAGGAGGGGAAGTACAGAAGATGGGCTGACCTGAGGTAGGACCCACAATCCGTGTGGGGCCTTGCCGTCCTCATTTCTTCCCATCGAGCCATGAAATGATAGCAAACCAACTACAAAGATGTGCTGTAGTTGCTCTGATGCTTCTGTTTCTAATAGTCTTGGCGAAACCTGACTTCTTTGCTTAAATTGTAACATTTTTCATCGGCCCGTCTAACCAGTTTCTCAGAATTGTGTTTGAGCTTTTAGGATCCTAGAGATCATCAAGTCTTTGCGGAGCTGAAATAACTGCCGGGTCCTCTTTTTTTATTTTTCCTATTGCGTGAGGCAATATGGAATTGTCCCCTTGGGATAATGTCTTTAGCAAGGTCAAGGATACTACACATAATATTTCCAAGGATTCAGTATTTACAGACAATGGCATTATAATATGGGTATTATGTTATGAGTTCTTAGCCATCTGTATTTATTCAAAAAAAGTGGGACAGTATTGTGTGCAATGCTGTCAAACATATGTTCACATGGGGTGTCATAAAAACTAAAATTCTATATATGGTGCTGAAAAATCAGTGCTGATAAAATTCTGCACTAAATACTATTTTATAAACTGCGCTCAGAATTGAGCACCATTTATAGAATACTGTTTGGTGTCAGGTTCTGCGCCCAGTTGCAGGCAGTGGGAATTTACACCACATAAAACCAGATGTAGATTCTCACACCTAAATTATATGTGGATCTTCCTTATGCTATAAAAATGCATACAAATTCTAGAAGCTCCCGATTAACCTACGCTCCTCCCATGGCCAAACCACTTTTTGGATTTGCATGTAAAATGTATTTGCTGATCCCAGCACCTAGAAGTGTGCAGGCAAATTTTTATTCCAATTAATGCACATAATTGATTATTCCAAACAGACAGGGGAAGCCGTGAACTGACCTTTTCAGATAAATGGTCTACTGTTAAACAACTTTTGTAGAGCCATAACATTTGCCACTCCAGTAGAAGCAAGAATCCTTGCAACATGCAATGTGTTATGATTAAAATTCATGAATCACTGGGCACTCTGATATTAAATGTGAAAGAAGAATAATTGTATATTTTATCTCAAACACAATAGGATGTAATCCCACTGCTACCAATACTTCTTTCAAAAGTGCTTTTGTTATCTCTTTGGGTCCTCAGAGGGCCACCACACACTCAATCATTTCATTGTGTGAGGCTTTATGCTCCCATTCGTCATTGGTCCCATATTTTTCATTAATTTTTTAAGATTAGTTGAATGTAAATACTAGTACTAATGTACTTAGCTTTAGGTTACACGTTGTTCGGGAGGGTAGAAATATCCTACCCTCCCGAACAACGTGTAACCTAAAGCTAAGTACATTAGTACTAGTATTTACATTCAACTAATCTTAAAAAATTAATGAAAAATATGGGACCAATGACGAATGGGAGCATAAAGCCTCACACAATGAAATGATTGAGTGTGTGGTGGCCCTCTGAGGACCCAAAGAGATAACAAAAGCACTTTTGAAAGAAGTATTGGTAGCAGTGGGATTACATCCTATTGTGTTTGAGATAAGATATGATTAAAATTCAAGCACCTTTCCAGCAACATTGTACCGCTGCTGTGGCACCTTGCTGACAGCTTATGAGAACATTTAAATATTTAAAAGCCTTTAAATGTTATATGAAGATACTATTTGAGAAACTTGCCCAGTATTGATGAGAGGGGGTTCTTTGTGTTTTGTTCTATTTTGATAATTAATTATTGGCATCCAATTATCAGTGCTAATTGGCTTGTTCAGTTGAATTGTGCATAGAAATTGGGTGCGTTAGGGCCTTAACATGCGGAATAGTGCGTGCTAAAATGCCACGCACGCTAGCCGCTACCGCCTCTTGAGCAGGTGGTAGTTTTTCAGATAGCGGACACTAATCCAGTGCAAGCTCTAAAAACTCTAGCGCACCTTTGTAAAAGGAGCCCACAGCTTTAAGCACCATATATAGAATTAGTCTGAAAATGTATGGAAAACTACTGCCACAGAACACCCACAACAAATCAGCTTACAATTTTTAATCATTTATCCCAAACAAAATATTTTCCTTGAATGAGTTCCAAATATAATGCTTGAATATTCTCAAATATACGCTTTTATTAAAGCAAATTTTGTAAAAACTTTAGTAAATCTGCTTATACAGATCCTATTATTAACAACATCCCATTGATAGTATTCTAGTTCACACAAAATTTCAAACAGTTCAAATTGCATTTCTTTAAAAAACAGGGGTGGGGGGAAACCGATTGTGTACCACAGGAATAAAGTTCATAAATTCTAAATACTTATTCAGCTTAAATATAGCATTTCCATGAAGTTGTGGCACTAAAACATAGCAAACTACAAAATTATCTCCAAAATATCATTTCACAATATGCGTACTTTGTTCAGCTACTGAATTTAAAGGGACCAACATTCAACCAAAAGGATCATTCAAATAACCATGTAAAAAATGTACTTAAAAATATGCAATAAAAAGGGGACAAAGAAAAAATGTTGAGTCAGCATAGTTCAGCCAAGGGAGGATCTTACCTCACCAATTTGTTTGACTTTTTTGAAGGTGTAAATAAACATGTGGATAAAGGTAAGCCAGTTAATGTAGTGTATCTAGATTTCAGAAAGCTTTTGACAAAGTTCCTCATGAGAGGCTTCTGAGAAAATGAAAGAGTTGTGGGATAGGAGACAATGTTCAGAAAACAGAGGCTATGGTTAAATGGCCGTTTTCTTAGTGGAGGAGGATAAATAGTAGAGATCTGCAGGAATCTGTTCTGGAACTGGTGCCATTTATAAATGATCTGGAAATTGGAACGACAAGTGAGGTGATCAAATTTGCAGATGACACTAAACAGTTCAAAGTTGTTAGAACACATTCAGACTGTGAAAAATTGCAGGCAGACCTTAGGAAATTGGAAGACTGGGCATCCAGTTGGCAGATGAAATTTAATGTGGACAAATGCAAAGTGGTACACATTGGGAAGAATAACCCAAATCATAAATACCAGATGCTAGAGTCCACCTAGGGTGTCAGTACCCAAGGAAAAAATCTGGGTGTCATTGTAGACAATATGCTGAAATCTGTCCAATGTGCGGCGGCAGCCAAAAAAGGAAACAAGATGCTAGGAATTATTAGACAAGGGATGATTAACAAGACTAAAAAGGTTATAATACCTCTGTTTCGCTTCATGGTGCGACATCACCTTGAGTATTGCATTCAGTTCTGGTCACCTTATCTCAAAATAGATATAGTGGAACTAGAAAAAGTTCAAAGAAGAGTGACCAAGATGATAAAGGGGATGGAACTCCTTTTGTATGAGGAAAGACTAAAGAGATTAGGGCTCTTCAGTTTGGAAAAGAGATAGCTGATAGAAGATATGATTGAAGTTTTAAAAATCTTGAGTGGTGTAGAATGGGTACAAGTGGATCGATTTTTTACTCTGTCAAATATTACTAGGCCACCAAAAAGGACGCCCAAGGAGGCCTCATCAATGAGACAATCAAGGCACAACAAAGGGATTGTGAGGATGTGATGTCATAAATTCAGCCATGGGTGTAAAGTTCAAAGTTCACTTTATTGATAGTAGCACTACAAGTCCTCAGAGGAATTATTTTTTCATTCAGAGAATAGTTAAGCTCTGGAACTTATTTCCAGAGGATGTGATAAGAACAATTAACATAGCTGGTTATAAAAAATGTTTGCTAAGTTCTTGGAGGAAAAGTCCATAGTCTCCTCTTGAGACAGACATGGATCAGTAGCATGGAATGTTGCAACTATTTGAGTTTTTGCCAGGGACTTGAGACCTGATCTCTTCCAGAATCGATTCTAGAAGAGATCAAACCGGCTATTTCACTCAAAGCCCAAATGATGAAGTTATGACTCTTATTTTGGTCACACCATCAGAAAAGAAAGATCAGGGAGAGAACTTTGCCAGTGTGTGATTTTTGTCAGAGTGACCTTACCTCCCAAACGCCATCTTAGGGAGTGAGGGCAGACTGGAGAAATATCTGATGCGGATATCGGAGAAAGTACTGATGCTGAGTGATCTAGTAGGCAGTGAAGTGGACATTCTCTTGAACAATTTGGATCCTTCCTTGGCGCATAAAAGACACACAGCTCTGTGGCGTGCAGCCAAAGGGGCATACCCTAAGGGACACGCCAGGCCTCTTTGTAGCCCCTTGGAGCTCTGTGGAGATCAGTGGAGTAAATACAGATTAGAATTAGTTTTCTTTTTTACCCCTTTATATGTGGGATAGCAGTCCCAATCCAGCCAGTCCCCCAAGTCAGCTAGTCAGCCAGCCAACCCACCCCAAGCCAGCCAATCCCAAGCTAGCCAGCCAGTTAGCCCCAAGGCAGCCAGCCAACCAGCCAATCCACCACAAGCCAGCCAGCCAGCCAACCCACCCCAAGCCAGCTAGCTAGTCCCAAGCCAGCCAGCTAGCCCCAAGACAGACAGCCAACCCCACCCCCAGTACCTTTATTCCCTATCTCGGCGGTCCAGCGCACTTTATGCACTCCTGCCTTGGTTCCTCTGCTCTCTACCGGCAGCGGCACAGCAGTGCATGAGGCAGGTGTGTGCTTTTTGCATGCCTGCTTAGTTCCTCTCTGCACTCTGAATGGCTGCTTGTTAGTTCTTGTGGGATGAGAACTGACAGGCAGCCATTCAGAGTGCAGCGCGGGACCACGCAGGCAGGCAAAAAGCACGCGCCTGCCTTGTGCATCGCTGTGCCACTGCTGGAAAAGAGCAGGGGAACCGAGACAGGAGCGTGGAAAGCACGCTGGACCGCCAGGATGGAAAAAAAAAAGGTACAGGGGTTTGGGGTTTTTTTTTTACATTCGCTCCTTAAGATGCACCCTTATTTCCACCCCCTTTTTGGGGGTGGAAAAAGTGCATCATATGGAGAGAAAAATATAGTATATGGCTGTTTTCTGTGGATTTACATGGCTGCCTGACTTGAACATTGATGGCTCTGTTAAAAGATAATTTACATGTCTGAGGCCCAGTATTGGTTATCTTATGAATAATAATAATAAAAGACTAAGGCATCTGTGTAATAATAATTGTTTTATTTCCTGTTGTATCTAATGGAAAACAGCTTGATACGTTCGGCCCTAAATTTTTTAATCTTTCTTCTCAGGTATCTTTTGTATGATGTGAATCCTCCTGAAGGCTTTAACCTGCGCAGGGATGTCTACATTCGGGTAGCCTCTCTTCTGAAGACCTTACTGAGGAGTGGCGATTGGGTATTAGTGCTGCCACCATGGGGTCGTCTCTATCACTGGCAGAGTCCTGATATTCATCAGGTCCGCATTGCCTGGTCTGAGTTCTTTGATCTGGAAAGCCTCAATAAAAACATCCCAGTCATTGAATATGAACAGTTTCTTACAGGTAACACTTAAAATTAATTGGGGGTGTTTAAATCTAGAATTTGGTCTGCATGTCTTTTTCCCAATGCAGACACATGGATTAAATCAATGTTATTAAACAGTATCAAGTTATGCTTTGACAGCATCTCATTAATTTAAACATTTTGTAAATTTTTATGTGTGGCAGACAACATGTAAACTTCACTGTGAAGAAATTATTTTGCAGAAGGGGCTGAAACTGAACAGAATGCCAACATTTTGGCACTTTTTTCATACTTTGGTCTCTTTTGCAAAAAAACAATTTGCATTTTAGTGCATAGGTCTTACTGTCTTTCTCCTTTGGGGAGACGTACTTAACAAAAAATATAACATGATTTCCATTAACCCCACTTTAACATTAAAGAGCTGCTTTGTATATGACAGCTCATTAATATTTTATCACATTGGTCCATATTATTTTTATTTATTTATTTCATTTACATGTCTTATATACCACTTTTTTTTTTTATAAATCTTTATTCATTTTCATATCTTACAACAAGTGTATAATAAACAATAAAAAAAAAAATTTGAAACAAATCACTTGACAATCTTACTAATAATCATTAAAGTATAAAAGAATCCCTTCCCACCCACCCCATCCATTAATAATATATCAATTAACAAATAACACATTTATTTATTTATTTATTTCATTTACATGTCTTATATACCATTTCTATTCAAAGCGGTTTATATTAATTCTATGTTGATGTGCACTGTGGCACAATTGAATTATGGCTAATTCAATGTCATTCTTAACACATGCTAGTTCATTGGTCCATTCTTCTACATTCTCACTCTATTCCTGGACAAGTGGGTAGTCAATCCCATCTCAATAGATCTCTTGTAGGGAAGTTTCATTTACATATTTTGACCCTCCCTTCTTACCTCAGGACTGCCCTCTGACTTCCAGTTGTCTTCCTACAAGCGAGATAGTAGGAGCTTGGTTTTTCTCTAACTTCCATATTTCTGCGCCTTTGCACTGCAGAAGTTCCTTACGGGGACAGCTCTGGCTGCAGGAGATCTCAGACTTTACTGGCAAAGTCTGCTTCCAGGGGGTTGGCTGCTCGCATTCACAGATCGGGGCATAGGGACCATTCCTTTGGGAGCATTGCTCACCCCAGGTTCATCCACATGTGGGTTTGAGCGTAGGCTGCATGGCTGCTTGGCAGTGGTTCCAGGATCGGGGTCGACTGCATTCCTCCACACGTTTACGTGTGTGGCATTTTTGGTTGAAGTGGAGGTCTCAGGTCAGAGTGTTGGGCCCAAGAAGCAGTCAGAAGACTGGCAGTCCAGATTCTAAGGCTTGTTGAACTAAAATGAATTACTATAGTCTTTTTGTAATGTAGCATTTTATTTGAGCATCATGAAGTTCTCAGCTGAAGAATTGTGTTGTAGAATGGCAAAACTTATCTAGGTAAAATGCACCTCTTGCAATATTTTGTAAACCTTCTGTTCAGCCTTTAGGGCTCCTTTTACAAAGGTGCACTAGTGTCGCATAGGATTAGCTCGCGCTACCCGAAAAACTATTGCCTGCTCAAGAGGAGGCGGTAGCGGCTAACATGCGCTATTCTGCATGTTAAGGCCCCAACGCACCTTTGTAAAAAGGAGCCCTTAATCTGTTACATTGTGAAAAAGTGTCATAAAATACAACACTTTTGAGACAAAAGAACAGAACTTGTGAACTGTGATTACTTATTTAAATCTGAGATTCTGTTCAGACAAAAGTGACCTATAAAGTAAATAGATTTGATACTAGCCCTTCAGGGCTACATGCTTGTTTGGTTTTCAGAGTAATCAAACCGTATGGTTCAAATTCTGCTTCTCATACCTTGTGACCTTGGGCAAGTCATTTCAACTTTTACTGCCTTAGGTAACAACTTAAATTGTTAATCCACTGGGCAGGGAAATACCTTCTGAACCTGAATGTAATACAGGGGTCTCAAAGTCCCTCCTTGAGGGCCTCAATCCAATCAGGTTTTCAAGATTTCCCCAATGAATATGCATTGAAAGCAGTGCATGCACATAGCTTTCATGCATATTCATTGGGGAAATCCTGAAAACCCGACTGGATTGCGGCCCTCAAGGAGGGACTTTGAGATCCCTGATGTAATACACTTTAAGCTTTCTGATATCCTGAAAACAAAACCTGTTTGTGGCACTTGAGGAGCCACTATCATAAATCTAAATGATGATTTATTTTGGACTATCTGTTCACAGAATCTGGAGGACCCTTCATTGAGCAGGTGTATGTTCTACAGGGCTACGCAGAAGGCTGGAAAGAAGGCACCTGGGAAGAAAAAGTAGATGAAAGACCTTGTTTGGATCAGCTCATGTATTCAGTGGACAAACATGGACACTACCGGTAATATCTGTGCTGAATTAAGAGAACAGAAACTGTGTTAACAGTTAATACATAATATTCACTGTCAGATATCACCAGTTTGTATACAGAATCAAAGTTTTTGTGCATACAGCCAAAAATGTGCTGGATGGTAAGAGAACCTGGGATGTGAAAATTTATGCATTTAAAGAATCCAGAACTGGAATTATATATGTAGCCACCTCTGACTCTGAGAGATATCCTTTTTTAAAAATATTTAAAAAATTCTTTATTCATTTTTAAAACTTACAATAAGTGTATCAGCATATAAAAACATTTTAAACTCAGATACAACACTTAATATTCTGTAAAAATCCAGTTTAGAATTTATCTCCCTCTCTCCCCTTTAATCAATAACAATCTTTATCACAGAAAAACATATAATAATCCTCATCCCCACATTCCTTACATTTATACAAAGACCAAAATCTACCCTCCTCTTCCTCTTCCTTGGACATTAAGGGGAAAAATAATATTCATTCATTACAGTAATTTGTTAATGGCTCCCAAATATCCTGAAATTTTCTAAAATTTCCCTGCTGTGTGGTTATTACCCTTTCCATTTTATATGTGACAAAGAACTCCACCAGAAACTATAATTCAGTCTACCCCAATTTTTCCAGTTATTCGTAATCTGTTGTATGGCAACCCCTGTAAGGAGAAGCTTATTATTGTTAGAGGATATTTGGCTCTTAGCCCTCACTGACATGCCAAGCATTACAGTATCATACGATAATTCCACTGGATTTTCCAATAAACAATTTGTTTGACCCCATATTGATTTTCAAAAAGCCAAAATCAATGGACAGTAGAATAGCAAATGATCTAAAGTCCCAGCTTCGAGATGACAGTGCCAGCATCTATTAGACTTAAAGCTATCCAACTTCTGCAAATGATCCGGGGTCCAAATTGCTCTATGTAACAGAAAAAAATCAAGTTTGTCTCATTCTATAACAGAGCACTTGAATTTATGTGCTGTTTACGCTACATAAATTCATAGAATACTACCACTGACATGGGTAATCGGAATGTACGTGGATGTATAGGTGTCAGAAAAATGATCTTATCGAGAAGTACTCCACCCAAAGCAAAACTGGCAAGGGATATTGGGCTTTGTCTGGAAATATAGATGTTTGTTTCTAAAATCATATAAACATTTTATGTTCTAGCATATAAATATTTGTTGTTATGTCATAATCTGAACATTCAGTGTGCTGCCTCAGAGACACTCATGTTTTGTTCCATTAATAATTTAGGTTCCTTCAGATTAACATTGACTATTGATAAAAACCTCTAGGGTTCTTGGAATCATATTAGTCTTATCTCTGTTTTATAAATCTCAAATATCTAGGTTATGGAAGAAAACTTTGTACAGTTTGAAGCAACTAAGGCTAGCCAGTTTGCCAGGTTTTTCATGATCATCATTTTATGTTGTTGGTTCAAATATTGGTCCTTTTGCAGTTGGCTTACTGCAATTCTTTATATACTGGATTAAATTCATCTTTGTTTAACATACTTCGACTGAGTCAAAACACAGGCATTAGAACTCCAAAAATATGATAGTATCTTAGAATTCTATGATAAACCTCATTGGTTACCCATAAAAGCCTGTATAAATTTTAACATAACTTGTATGGTATTTCATATTTTCTACATTAATTCATCTGAACTCTTAACTCATTTTTTCTCTCATTCATTTTTTTCTTCATCTTGAACACATGACACTTTAAAAATAAGATTTCCATCTTTAAAAAGGTGTAGAATACGAGTAAGATGTTAGTTTCAGTCTCTGTTTATTTATTTTGCAACAACTGTTTAGAATAGTCTACCTTTAACTATTAGGACTGAATTGGGTTATATGAGTTTTTGTAAAAAAACAAAAAACATTTTTTTATTTGATAAATTTAATTGATTTTATAAGCCATATTTTTAAATGATTGTAAATCCCCATACTGATTAGTTGGATTTCTTTGTTGTAAATTGCCCTGAATCCTTGCTGGTATAGTGTGATAAAGAAATAGAATTTTAGATTAAGTTAAATTAGGTGTTTACTTTTCTAAAATGGATGTTCATGCTGCATGTAACCAGTGCATAAATGTCCATTTCCCCCTGTATTTTAGAATAGGTTCTACGTCAGCAGATCCTGTGCTAAATCTCAAGCTGGATGGCTCAAATCTTATTGGTACATTCTTTCTAAAATGCTTCTCCACATATACACAGGTGCAATCAATTAAGCCAGAGGGCTGCTACAAAATTGGTTAATGGCCTTTGTCATAAATCATTTGGGAACAGACTTAGAGACCTTAATATGTATACTCTGGATGAAAGATGGGAGAGAGGAGATATGATAGAGATGTTTAAATATCTCGGTGGCATTAATGTACAGGTGGTGTCTTTTTCAAATGAAGGGAAGCTCCGGAAGTTATGAGGTGATAAGACTCAGTAATAATCTAAGGAAATACTTCTTTACAGAAAGGGTGGTAGATACATGGAATAGTGTCCTGGGGGAGACAAGGACTGTATCTGAATTTAAGATAGCATGGGACAAGCATGCGAGATCTCGTAGGGAGAAGAGGAGATAGTGGATGCTGTGGATGGGCAGACTGGATGGGCCATTCGGCCTTTATCTGCCATCATGTTTCTATGTTTTCTATGTTTCTAAAGCCATGAAAGAGAGTGTGGCTCAGTGGTTAAAACTACAGCCTCAGCACCCTGAGATTGTGGGTTCAAACCCTTGCTGCTCCTTGTGACCCTGGGCAAGTCATTTAATTCCCCCCCCCCCAATTGCCCCAGGTACTTTAGATAGACTGTGAGCCTGCTGGGACAGACAGGGAAAAATGCTTGAGTATCTGAATAAATTCATGTAAACCGTTCTGAGCTCTCCTGGGAGAACGTATAGAAATTGAATAAATAAATAAATACTTACGTTTCCCATTTAATCACTCAGTTCAAGCCCTGGCTGAAATCTATGCATGCCTTGGAAGAGGATGTAAAAACCAAACTGGAAAGTTTGAATTTGGAATATTACTTTTGTATTGTATTGGCCAATCAGACCTTAGACTTAGTAGGGATGGGCGGACCCGCTATTCCTAAGGCCTGATTGGTCCAGGCTTCTAGAGCCTGGGCCAATCAGACCTTAGGCTTCGGCGGGAAGGGGCGGGCCCGCCTCATTTTGACGAGGCGTGCCTGCTTGCTCGACGTGCAAGACCCATCTGTAAGAACAGGTTTGGTGGAGTGGGGGTTGTTAGCGCCGGGGGGGGGGTGCGTCTTCGGGCAGGAGGGATTGGGCACCCTCCTGCCAGCGACCGATATTGTCGGGGGGGGGATCGGTAGTGTCGGGGGGGGCGGTCGGTAGTGTCGGGGGGGGGTGCGTCTTCGGGCAGGAGGGTTTGGGCACCCTCCTGCCAGTGATCGGTCAGGGGCCACGGGCCGCTATACTTATAGCGGCAGAGAGATCCCTTGCCGCGATAAGTGTAGCGGGCCGTGTCTAATCTAACCCGATTCTCTAACCCGCGTCTGTAACATGGACGCCGGTTACAGAATCGGGGTTTAGTTTAGGCCGATTCTGAATAGGACGCCTCTCCTGGGCGTCCTATACAGAATCAGGGCCTAGGTGTCTTGCGGGCCTCGCCTTCAATATAGGCGGCCTGTCTGGGGAGCATTTTTTTTTTTTAAAAACGTGCATTCCGATTGGCTGATTAGACAGCTGTAGGACGCCTACAGCTGCCTAAAATCGGGACGCACTTTTAGAGAATCTGGGCCATAGAGCAGTGATTCTTAACCTTTTTTGAGTCATGGACCCTTTTAAGAATCTGATGAAAGCTATGGACCCCCTTCCCCAGAAGTATTCACATAAACACAGCTTTGCATGCAGTGACATACATAAAGTATTATTAAACTTTAAAGTAAACAATCTAAAGAACCACTCTTTTTTAATGCAAAAAGTAATGGTCACTAGTTACAATTATGAAATACAATCCTCTTGTGCAAATTAAAACGGATCTACTACTACTATGTTTTCTACTACCATTACTACTACTACTCCTGCATCTACTCTCTCGTTATCCACAAGAAAAATCAACAGTACCGGACTGTAAAGTGAATATAAATGTTAATTTTTATCTGACCCTCACAGACCCCCCCCCCTCCCCGAAACCCATCCATGGACCCCCTAGGGGTCCAGAGATCCCCAAGTGAAGAACCCCTGACATAGAGGCTCAATTTTAAAACACTTTGACAAGCAAAGTACCATAGAAACTTATGGTACTTTGTGTGTCTAAGTGCTTTGAAAATGAGCCCCATGGGCAACTGAATCTTTGGGAAGGTTGTACCAAAACCATATAGAAATGGAAGGCTTTATTTGTGATTTATAAACAGTTGTACAGAATATTGTCTCTTTTTATACTTTAAAGATTTAAATATAAAATCATGTGTTCGAGGTTTGTGCAAATGTGGACAGTCCATGGGGATAAGGTGGGGATGGAGATGGAGCCTGCGGGGATGGGGACAAATTTTGTCCCCATATCATTTTCTAGCTTCATACTATGTTGGAAAGCATTCCCAAAGTTTGTTTGTGCATGCTTTCAGATTTGGGGGATTGCTGCACAACATTAACAGGGTTTTCCTATTTCTGTTTTAGGGGATGGTTTTGGGGTTATGAGGAAACAAGAGGCCTAAATGTCACCTGTCTATCAGTCCAAGGATCAGCTTCCGTCATGGCACCTGCCCTTTTACAAAATACTTCAGCAAAGTAAGATGCTTTATTTTATTTATTCTTATTTACTTTTAGTTCCTAAGACCAGTATTTTCTTCTCTTTGGTGGTCATACTGAGGATGGTTAGAAGGGGTTATCTGGCTGCCTTGTTGGGAGGAACCTGAAACAATATTCAGAGGCAAGTCCTTCTGTATCACTTTGAGTTGAGATACATTTCATTGGAAGCCCGGCCCCATAGATTTGAATGTGTTACATTTATGACAAAGCAGTTCCTAACTTGCAGTTTAGAGGTGTGCATTTTTTTTTTTTTGGGGGGGGGGCTGTAAGAAGGTGTAAAGAGATGCCTGGCTCGTATGTCAAATAAATTGGGACATTGTCATACCTTGCATTTAGGGAGTAACAAAATTAATCATGCTTCAAAAAGCTTTTTACTGCATTCTAGACAGCTGCATGTGTTGGACCTAGAAAACTGTTATCACTAAGTGGTCTATGTTCAAGACCTGCAGTAGGGCAAATGCAGTCCATGTGCTGAGTGCCAATTCAAAATGGCATCTTGGCATCAAGATGCTATTATAAATTGTTAGCCTAATTCGGCATCAATATGCTTATATTTAGGTGTGCCCACTTATTCCTTATAAGTTCAAGCAACTTATAAAATTCTATAAGGTTTGTGCTTAGATTGGAGACGTGCCCATGTCTCTCCATGCTTCTCCCATGCATTTATGCACTATAGCACTTATGCGTTCCCTTATAGAATAGAACTTAGTGCATTTGCATGTGTAACTGCTAATTATAGCACCACTTCCATGCAAAATACATACCTAACTGCATGCACCTATTTACAGAATTGCCCTTTAAGTGCCTATATTAGTTAATACCCTCCCTCCCATGTAGTTGCACATTAGTCTGCATTAGTCCACAATTACGCAGATGGACTGTGATCTAACACCTAAAATTTGTGAGCCAGTTCACAGGTAAGTGAGTGCAAGACAGATAATTAATATGAATTGGTGAAAATTGTGTAAAGTAACAATTTACATTACCGTGTGACTGACAAAAAAAAGAAAATGTACATGTTTGTGATAACCTAGTCATGATAATGCAAGGCATAATGGACCTCTCACATGATCCTCACCACTACCCAGAAACCCATGGTGTTGCCACCCCCAGAACTAGAATCTTCCCCAAGTCAACAACCTCATTTGCCTTCAGACATAATACTCCTTATCCAAGGACAAGCATGCAGGTATTCTCACTAGTGGGTGATGTCATCCGACAGAGCCACGATACGGACGTCTCACAAGCATGTCTTGCTTGAAGAAACTCAGAAGTTTCGAGATGCCCGCACAGCGCATGCGCCAGTGCCTTCCCGCCCGATGGTCCGGGCATGTCTCCTCAGTTCTTTTTCTTCCACGGAGCTGAGAAGTTTACTTCAATTCTGCGCCCATTGAATCTGTTTTTTGCCTTCTGTACTGCCGCGGGTTGGGTTCTTTTGGCTCTCCCATGCATTTATTTCTTTCTTTGATTTCTTTTTTCAAAAAAAAAAAAAAAATTTTTTTCTTCCAACACCGGGTCGGCCGCGTGACAGGGGCCCCGTGCCTTCGACCTTGCTGCGGAGCTTTTCCGGCCTATGTCCCGGCCGATCACCAGTTTTAAAAAGTGCAGCAAGTGCCAGCGCACGATTTCGCTCACGGACCCACATCGACGCTGCCTACAGTGTCTGGGTCCGGATCACTTTCCGAAATCGTGCCGGCCTTGCTCCACTCTGACGGCGCGAGCGTTTAAGCACCGCTGCCTGTTGTGGGAGTCCATATTCAAGATGGAAGCTTCGTTGGATCCTTCAGGTTCGACATCAACTGGTGCTTTGACTCCGTCGGCGAAGCCCTCTGCCTCCCCGGCTGCTTCGGGCCTTCTGAAACCGGCCTCGTTCACACCGGTTTCGGCCTCGACCTCGGCGCCGGTGCCTTCCTCCGTCTCCTCGGAACAGGTATCGACCCCTACAGTTCCACCGGTGGTGCTTAAAGTGCCGAAGGCTGGCAAGCAGAAGCATGCGGCACCGAAAGAGCGCGAAGACCGTGCGGAAGGGCCCCGTTTTGGTGCGGATCCCTCCATATCGGCTTTGTTGCGGTCCCTTCTGGAGGCTCAGTTTGAGGAACTCATGTCCACCATGGGACCCCGACTGATTGCCTCGATCCAGGGTGACCTCCCAGTTCCGGCTCCGAGGGGCGGGCCGCCCCTCCTCCTCTGCCGCGTCACTCGACCTCGTTGCTCGGTGAGGAGGAGCGGCGGGCAGTGTCCAGTTCCTCGAGGGGGTCCTCGGGTAGTGCGATACCTCCCTTGGAACCGATTCCCTCGAGAAAGGCCTCCCTTAGTGATATGCCTCCTTTGGAGCCTATTCCCTCGAGGAAAGCTTCACTTAGTGACTTGCCTCCCTTGGAACCTATTACCCCGCCCCATGACACAGTGTGGCGTCCACCTTCAAGGCCTTCCAGTCCTGGGCATAGCAGGAAGCAGGACGAGTTCTTCCGAACCCCCTATCAAGCCTGGGCAGCTTCTGGGGAGGCGCCGACTCTTCCGCCTCTCCGATCGACGGCCTCGAGTCCTATCTGCTCCTTGGAGGCTTCTGGGGACCAGTATTCTCACAGAAGGGCTCGATCCCCTTCCAGGTATCGAGAGGGGCATCGATCCAGACACTCTTCGAGGCATTCCTCTCGGCACTCGACCGTCTCACCTCAGAAGAAATTGCCTCGGATGGGGTATTCTGCTTCGGCTGGGTCTCCTCCTCCGGGCCCGGAGTTCGAGGACCCCAAGGTGTTTTACTCGCCCTGTTGCTCACAGGCTTCTGTGGAGCCCGAAGCCTCGACTTCTTCTAGTCCTTCTCGAAGGCCGGCGCTGGCGGACCAACTGTCCTTTTCCTCGTTTCTCAGACAGATTGCGGATGACATGGACATTACCCTCGATGCTGGGTCTTGATACTCCAAGGACTACCTCGATACCATGCACTTGCCTCATCCTCCGGCCGAGTCCTTACGCCTGTCTCTGCACAAGCTCCTCGACCAGACCTTCATGAGGTGCTTTGAGTCTCCTTACTCTATCCCTGCGGTCCTTGGAAAATTGGATGCTCGGTACCGCACGGTGCATCATAAGGGCTTCGAGGGACCTCAGCTTTCTCATCAGTCCCTCCTGGTCGAATCCTCGCTCAAGCGGTCTCATCCTGGCCAGGTGTATGCTTCGGTGCCTCCAGGCCGCGAGGGCAGGACCATGGATAAGTTTGGTCGACGCATCTATCAGAATTCTATGATGGCATCCCGGGTCCTGAATTATAATTTCCACTTTGCCACCTACTTGGATTTTTTTCTACCTGTGCTTCGAAAATTCACACCCTACATCGAGTCCCAGGCTCGGTTTGAGTTTGAGGAGGTGGTTGCTTCGCTGTCCCAGCTTCGTCTTCAGTTGATGCAATCTGCCTATGATGCTTTCGAGCTCTCGGCCCGAGCAGCAGCCTGCTCTGTGGCGATGCGCCGTTTGGCCTGGTTGCAGACCATTGACATGGTCCCGAATCTTCATGACCGCCTGGCAAACGTCCCGTGTGCTGGGGCGGATCTTTTTAACGAATCCATCGAGACAGTCACGAAGAAATTGTCTGATCATGAAAAGTCCTTCCAGTCCATTCTTAGGCCGAAGCCTAAGCCTCAGCAGTCTCGACCCTCTCGACCGCCATTGATCTATCAGCGGCGTTATCAGCCGAGGCAAGCTCCTCCTGCGAGGCAACCTGCGAAGCGGCAGCCTCCTCAGAAGGCTCAGCAAAAGTCTCAGCCGTCTGCTGTCCCTAAGGCTCCTCAACCTTTTTGACTGTCTCGTCGAGGGCATAACCAGCCTCATTCTGCCTCCCCCTGTTTTTCCCATCAGAGGGCGACTCCATCATTTTTATCATCGCTGGGAGGCCGTAACCACCGACCTCTGGGTCCTTACTATCATCAGGGAAGGATACTCTCCTCAATCCCATCGGGTCCCTCCGGACCACCCTCCAAGAGAGTATCCTTCCAGCTTGACACAGACCGCCCTTCTTCTTCAGGAAGCCCAGGCTTTGCTCCGGCTCCGGGCCGTCGAGCCGGTCCCTGTGGACCAACACAACCAGGGGTTTTACTCCCGGTACTTCCTTGTTCTGAAGGAGACGGGCGACCTGCGACCCATTTTGGACCTCAGGGTCCTCAACAAATTCCTAGTCAAAGAGAGGTTTCGCATGCTGACCCTTGCTTCTCTCTACCCCCTCCTCGAGCAGAACGACTGGTTATGCTCTCTGGATCTCAAGGAGGCCTACACTCACATTCCCATTCATCTGGCCTCTCGCAAATTCCTCAGATTTCGGGTGGGACATCTGCATCTGCAGTATCGAGTGCTTCCATTCAGTCTGTCTTCATCTCCCAGAGTCTTCACGAAGTGTCTGGTAGTGGTGGCCGCTGCACTCCGGAACCAGGGTCTTCAGGTATTTCCCTACCTCGACGACTGGCTCATCAAGGCTCCCTCGGCATCGGGGGTCATCTCGGCGACCCTGTCCACAATTCTGTTCCTGCAGAGTTTGGGATTCGAGATCAACTTTCCCAAATCTCATCTACAACCTACACAGTCGCTCCCCTTCATCGGAGCGGTCCTGGATACCATACGTCTCAGAGCATTCCTTCCTCCACAGCGCATGGATGCTCTTCTTCATCTCTGCCAGTCTGTGTCTTCTCGCCAGTCCATCTCAGCGAGACACATGATGGTCCTCCTGGGCCACATGGCCTCTACAGTTCATGTGACGCCGCTAGCCAGACTCCATCTCAGAATTCCTCAGTGGACCCTGGCATCTCAGTGGACTCAGGTGTCGGATCCGTTGACTCGACACATCATCGTCACTCCTGCTCGTCGGCAGTCTCTGCTTTGGTGGATGACCTCTTCGAATCTATCCAAAGGTTTGCTGTTTCACTCTCCTCCCCACCAGAAGGTCCTCACAACCGATTCCTCGACCTATGCCTGGGGAGCGCATCTGGATGGGCTTCGCACTCAGGGATTCTGGACCAGTGCGGACCGACTCCATCAAATCAATCTTCTGGAGCTCAGAGCCATCTTCAATGCTCTTCAGGCATTTCAACATCTGCTTCACGACATGGTGGTCCTGATTCACACAGACAATCAGGTCCCATGTATTATGTCAACAAGCAGGGGGGCACGGGCTCGGCCTCCCTCTGCCAGGAAACTCTCAGAGTCTGGGATTGGGCGGTTCGCCACAACGCCTTCCTCAAAGCTGTCTACATTCAGGGGAAGGACAATGTCTTGGCGGACAACTTGAGTCGTCTACTTCAGCCTCACGAATGAACGCTCCATTCCACACCCCTTCATCAGATCTTTGCTCAGTGGGGGATGCCTCAGATAGACCTCTTTGCAGCTCCCCACAATTTCAAGCTGCCTCAATTTTGCTCCAGGATCTACACTCCTCATCGCCTCGAGGCAGATGCTTTTCTGCTGGATTGGGGGAATCGCTTTCTGTATGCATTTCCTCCTTTTCCTCTCATTCAAAAGACTCTGGTCAAGCTGAAATCCGACCATGCCACCATGATCCTGATAGCTCCTCGGTGGCCCAGACAGCCTTGGTTCTCCCTTCTACTTCAACTCAGCAGCAGGGAGCCATTTCTCCTTCTGGTGTTTCCTTCACTGCTTACTCAGCATCAGGGATCGCTACTTCATCCCAACCTGACAGCTTGGTTCCTCTCAACGTAACTCCTCACCAGTTTTCCCAGGCGGTGAGGGATGTCTTAGAGGCTTCCAGGAAGCCTGCTACTCGTCAATGCTACTCCCAAAAATGGACTAGATTTACTTCCTGGTGTATTTCCAATTCTACAGAGCCTCAGCGAGCCTCCCTATCCTCTGTGTTGGACTATCTTCTACACTTGTCTCAGTCTGGTCTCAAGTCGACCTCTATTCGAGTCCACCTGAGTGCTATTGCGGCTTTCCATCAGCCTCTGCAAGGGAAACCTCTCTCTGCTCATCCTGTGGTTTCCAGATTTATGAAAGGACTTTTTCATGTGAATCTCCTCTCAAACCGCCTCCAGTGGTTTGGGATCTCAATGTTGTCCTTTCTCAGCTGATGAAACCTCCTTTTGAGCCTCTGAGAAAGGCTCCACTAAAGTTTCTCACTTGGAAAGTGGTTTTTCTGGTGGCCCTCACATCTGCTCACAGGGTCAGTGAGCTTCAGGCCTTGGTGGCGGACCCACCTTTCACAGTCTTCCATCATGACAAGGTGGTCCTCCGCACTCATCCGAAATTTCTACCTAAAGTGGTTTCTGAATTTCATCTCAACCAATCCATTGTACTTCCAGTGTTTTTTCCAAAGCCTCATTCTAATCATGGAGAATCAGCTCTACACACTCTGGACTGTAAACGTGCTTTGGCCTTCTACTTGGATCGCACCAAACTACACAGAACTGCTCCTCAACTTTTCGTCTCCTTTGATCCAAACAAGTTGGGACGACCTGTATCGAAGCGCACCATCTCCAACTGGATGGCAGCTTGTATCTCTTTCTGCTATGCCCAGGCTGGATTACCCCTTCCCTGTAAGGCCCATAGGGTCAGAGCAATGGCAGCCTCTGTAGCCTTCCTCAAATCGACACCGATTGAGGAGATTTGTAAGGCTGCCACTTGGTCCTCGGTTCATACATTCACCTCTCATTATTGTCTGGATACTTTCTCCAGAAGGGATGGACAGTTTGGCCAAACAGTGTTACAAAATTTATTCTCCTAAGTTGCCAACTCTCCCACCATCCCATTGAGGTTAGCTTGGAGGTCACCCACTAGTGAGAATACCTGCCTGCTTGTCCTGGGATAAAGCAATGTTACTTACCATAACAGTTGTTATCCAGGGACAGCAGGCAGCTATTCTCACGTCCCACCCACCTCCCCTGGGTTGGCTTCTCTGCTGGCTACCTGAACTGAGGAGACACGCCCAGACCATCGGGCGGGAAGGCACTGGTGCATGCGCGGTGCGGGCATCTCGAAACTTCTGAGTTTCTTCAAGCAAGACATGCTTGTGAGACGTCCATATTGGGGCTCTGTCGGATGACATCACCCACTAGTGAAAATAGCTGCCTGCTGTCCCTGGATAACAACTGTTACGGTAAGTAACATTGCTTTTTCTTCTCTGTCACATGTTCCCTTCCTTCCCCCACCCAGATCTATACCTTCTGAATCCATCTAGATTTCAATGTCACTGGCTGACCAAATACTGATATGATCTATATTGATCTACGAGTATATTGTGTACTGTGAGGTAGGTAGGTTGGTTGGTTGGTAATGATTTGAATTTGACACTCGTGATGCAGGCGAGAGCAGCACTTTGTCTGCTTCAGCCCCCTGATAGTGGGGGTTGCTTTCTTTGTTGAATGGATTGGGGATCCATTGACCTCTTTTATTTGAAAGTGGGTTGTTTGGAAGTTAGATCCATTGCGCATTAGCCTCAGAAGATTGGGCTGCTTTAATGTACAATGTTCTAAAAGCTTTACACCTTTTAATTCTTCAGACATTAAGGACCAGATTCTGCAAACGGCGCCTAAATGTGCCTACATTGTAAGTGCTGCTCCGCGCAGCTTAGAGTCATGCCTAGCGGCGTCTAATTGAACTCAGGCGTTGCGAGGCACCAGTATATTATGCCAGGTTTTATCTGGCCTAATTTACTGGCAACCTATCTTTCGCACCTAGTGACACCTAAGTTTACCATGTCTATTCTCTACCCCTAACCATGCATGCCTACTTTTCAGATAGGCATCGCTAGGCATCCTAAGAGTTCCATGCAGAACTCTTAATCGGTAAGTTGTGTTTTTTTTTTTTTAATTGGCTGGAAACTGGTGAGGACGATTACCATTCCAATTAAGCCAATTAAAAACAAAGTGGAGCACAGATTACAAAGTTAGCTGTCCTTAATTAGGGTACCTTCCGGCACCTAAATGCATTTCTAACTCCTGCATTAAAATCAGCATGTTAACCTGTGTTAGCAGCTTATTTTAATGCTGTTTAATATAAAGACCACTTAAAAGTTCATTATACTGAGTGATGCTTACTAGTGTCTTTCTTTTTTTTTTTTTTTTTTTCTTTAAGGAAAATGTTATGTTAATAATTTTTGTAGGTCAGTGATGGTAGACAGAGCTGAAAATCTATTGCATGACCACTATGGAGGGAAAGATTACTGGAATGTAAGTATGCATTAAGGATTCATATTTAGTGATTTATTAAGAGTCTGAAAATAATGAACTTCATATGTATAGCACAAACAAGTGAAATGCTTGGCTATTAACAATTTTAGTTAAGTTGTGCTGAAATAAAGCAGATGTCTCTTGACAAACTCACTGGGCCGTAAATGGCATTTCTGCAAAGTCATTTTTCCTTTATGAACTAAGGGCCTGATCTAAAAACCATGCCCTAAGTTAGGCAGTGGTAGGTGCCTAAGGGTGCCTACAAAAAGGCCACCATTATTCTATCCATGGAGGTACCTTACGACGCTTAACCCCACTTTAGGCACAGACTTATGTGGTTTGGGGGAGTTTCCCTGCACCCCTCTCTTATGTTTGCACTGTAGGACTCGGCAGAGGCTTTGGTACCAACTAAGGGGGTGGAGCTCATCCTAGAATGATGGGAGTTGGAGCTTGAAAACAAAATAGTGGGCTCTCTTCAACACTCAACGGCTAATGAGGGTTTTACCCAGTGGTCAAGACTACCATTCCTGTTTGCAAGAAAGATGATTAGCAAGGTCCCAATTCAAGATTTTGATCCTTGCTTTGTGTGACTGGTCATCAAATAAATAATAGAATGTACAGGAGAAATGTGATGGATTCTTTCATTGCTTAAATGCAGAGACTTTTATCTCTCTCTCACAATTGCAGAGTTTTTTTTTTAGCATTCTTTATTCCCTTCCAACAGACCCGTCGGAGTATGGTGTTTGCCAAACATCTACGTGTAGTTGGGGATGAATTCCGAGCCAATTACCTCAACTCTACTGATGGACATGACAGAACAAATTACAGTGAGGACTGGACAAAGATGAAGGTATCAAGACTGTGCACATCTTGCATTTTTATTAAAAATTGACTTTTTATACACAGAATCATTTGACATCAATACTATTATACATATTAGTTGCATAACATAATTCTGGTAACCAGGGCAGAAGTACAGAGTAAGAAATTCAGATGTTTCTAAATATCAACAGTTATAAAAATATCACAAACTAAAGAGAGACATTTATGCTCCACACAAACCTTTCTAATGTCCTCAACTTTACCCATAAATCTTCCATGTAAGACCAATTCATTCAAATATGTACATGCTATTTATCTGTTTCTGGGAGCGCAAGTTATTAATTGCTGTCTCAAATAAGAGGCTATGCTTACTGTGTTTTCATAAATTTTTAACTGTAAATCACAGAGTACTAAGGAGATATGATGATTCATAAATTTAATTAAACGGACTCTAGCATGGATGACTGCTGTAGGGGCTCATTTTCAAAGCATTTTAGACACACGAAGTAGCCATGGTATTTTGTGTGTCTAAATGCTTTGAAAATGAGTCCCATTGTCATACACTTGCATTTCATTCCTGGTTAAGCATAAATAGCCTCAATTGTTGGGCTTATACAACTTTTTTGTCTGTACTTGAAATTCAAAGTTCTTGTGCTTGCCTGTGTCTTTAATTTACATTAGCCTAAGACACTATTTCCTGCTTTGACTGTTGAATGAGTCCTACAGGTTTCATTTCTGTATCAATTTCTTATTGGGTACATTTTAATACATTATAATTTGTGGATATAGAACCTTGTATATTGCCCTACCTTATAATATATAGACCTCACAGTTAAGCACTGAGACTTATAACCACAATAAAATAATCAGAAAAACAAACAATCCTTAGAAGTAAATAGGATTTCAGAAACCCTATAAAAATCCATGTCATTAACAGTTTATTTCATCCTTCTTGGAACAAGTATTAGAGACCTGAAAGTAGTACTTACCATAGTTGTCGTCTGAGCCTTGGTCACAGAAAAAAGCAATTCAATAGGTGCCCATGGTTATGTGTGCCTTTCACGCATTGGTGCTAAGAAAACTAACACCCTAAGTGCCATAGAAACATAATCCACTCAAAGATTTTTCAAACTATTGTTTAAATTTATATCATGCTTTATGAAGCAGCTTATAATACTTTTAAAAGACACAAGGGGAATCTCAGAATGCCACTTGCCTGCTTGTTGGTTCCTGCAGTACAATGTGTAGGAACCAACAAGCAAACAAGTGGCATTCTGAGATTCCCCTTGTGTCTTTTAAAAGTATTATAAGCTGCTTCATAAAGCATGATATAAATTTAAACAATAGTTTGAAAAATCTTTGAGTGGATTGATATTATAGAGTGCCTAATAGGATAGAAACATAATGACAGATAAAGGCCAAATGGCCCATGCAGTCTGCCCATCTGCAGTAACCATTATCTCTTCCTCTCTCTAAGAGATCCCACATGACTATCCCAGGCTTTCTTTTTTTTTTTTTTTTTTTTTAATTTTTTATTTATAAATTTTCCATTCTTACAATATTTGAATCATACAATATATATTAATTATTACATATCCAAAATATTATCATTAATAATTCATAGTATTTAAAATATAATATGATAAAGATTATACAATAACATATAAAATATAATTCCCTCTCCCTTTTTATATAATATATTTCCATTAATTAATCAAATCCCACCCCATTCATATATAATTTTATCATTGTGCTAAGAAACTAATCATTAGAATAATTTGTCAATGGTTGCCAAATTTTCTTGAAATTAAGAAGATTTCCCTGTTGTAACGCTATTATTTTTTCCATTTTATAAATATGACAGACAGAATTCCACCAGAATGTATAATTTAATTTGGTATATTCTTTCCAATTTTGAGTAATTTGTTGCATGGCGACTCCTGTTAGTATTAGTAATAGCTTATTATTATTTGCTGAAATCGGACTCTTAGTTCTCATTGCAGTACCAAATAATATGGTGTCATATGAGAGTCCTACGTGATTCTCTAGTAACTTATTAATTTGGGGCCAAATTGAATTCCAAAATGCGTTTACATAGGGACAGAAAAAGATTAAATGATCTAACGTCCCTATTTCCAATTTACAATGCCAGCATCTATTAGATCTAGTACTATCTATTTTTTGCAGGCGCGTTGGGGTCCAGAATACTCTATGTAATAAGAATAACCATGTTTGATTCATAGATGCTGACCTTGTAGATCTTAATCTCCAGGACCAAAATCGTGGCCATTGAGACTCAGAAATTGTCTGACCGATCTCAATACTCCAAATATCCCTAAGACCTGTTTTCTTTTTTTTATTTAAAAATCCGTATATCAATTTGTACCATTTTGCGGCTTGGTGACCCAAAAAATCCGTCTGGAAACATAGAACCTGTAGACTATATTGATTATTTAGATTTTTCCATTCAGGGAACCCTACCTGAATGGCCTGCTTCAATTGCATCCATTTAAAATATTGTGTTTTATTTAATCCAAATTTATTTTGCAATTGTGAAAAACTAAGCAGTGATCCTTCTGATATGACATCATTCAGTGTTCTTATTCCTGCATTTATCCATTGTTTCCAGACGATTTTAAATCCGCCAATTCTAATCCTGGAGTTTATCCATATTGATTGATTTAGAGATTTAGCAATAGGTTCTGGTGATAGATTACTGATATATCTCAATGTTTTCCAAGTGTCAAATAAAATTCTGTGATCTTTGTATCTTTTAGGCATTGTTATAGTTATTAACTGTTCTGGATATAAAGGGAACAGGAGCCGCCATTCTAAATACAGCCAATCTGGTACATTTTCTAAAAGGTCTGGGAGGATCCAATACATACCCTGTCTTAAGATATAGGCTTGATGATACCTATAAAAATTTGGAAAATTTACCCCCCCTTCCACAATTGGTCTTTGTAATGATACTAATGCGATTCTTGGTCTTTTCCCACACCAAACAAATTTTGTAAGAACATTGTTAAGTTTTTTATAAAATGACCCCTGAAAAAATATTGGAATCATACTCATTTGGTAACAAACCACAGGCAATATCATCATTTTAATTGTTTGAATTCTTCCCCACCAAGAAAGATGTAATGGATTCCATTGCTCACACATTTCTGTTATTTTTTTCAATAAAAGTTTTTCATTCTCTTTGACTGTGTCTTCAATTGTATTTTTGATCATAATTCCTAAGTATTTTATACCATCATCTTTCCAAATAAATGAATATGGTTCAAATAATCCTTTGGTACAATGAACATTTATTGGGAGAATTTCAGATTTGTTCCAATTAATTTTATATCCAGAAAAAGTACCATATTTTTCTATTAAATTAAGTATACATGGAATAGTAGTTTCCGGTTCTCTTAAATATAATAATATATCATCTGCATATGCAGATAATTTAAATTCAAAACTGGTAAATGATATTCCCTTTATCTCCTTAGTTTTGTTTATTGCAATTAATAAAGGTTCTAGGACAATATCAAAAAGTAAAGGAGACAGAGGGCATCCTTGTCTAACTCCCCTATGCAAGTTAAATCTATTTGATAAATTATTGTTAATATATAATCTTGCTCCAGGAGAGCTATACAATGTCTGAATCATTTTAATAAAACCGGATCCTATACCAAACCATTGTAAAGCTTGGTATATAAAATTCCATTCCACTCTGTCAAAGGCTTTTTCTGCATCTAAAGATATTAAAAAAACTGGATCATTTATATTTTTTGCTAAATTTAATGAGTGGAATGCTAATCTAGTATTATTTGATGAATGTCTTTTAGCAATAAATCCTGTTTGATGTACATCAATAATGAAAGGGAGAGCTTTTGCCAATCTTAATGCTAATACTTTAGCCATTAATTTGTTATCCACATTCAATAATGAAATAGGCCTGTAATTTGAAACCAGAGTAGGATCTTTGTTTGGTTTTGGTAAGACTATAATTATCGATTCTGCCATAGTACCAGAAATATTTTCATTCTTTATTTGATATTGATACAAATTTAACAGATGTGGTAATATGATATTTTGGAAAAATTTATAAAATTCAACAGTATACCCATCTCCACCTGGAGCGGATCCAACTCTAAGAGACTTCAATGCTGTTTCTAATTCTTTTAAAGATATAGGTTCTTCTAAACTTCCTTTTATATGATCTGGAATATTTGGTCCCATATATGAATTTAAAAAAGTTAATCCGTCTTGTTCTTTATTTTTATAAGAATTGGAAGTATATAATTCTTTGTAAAAATCAAGAAATTGTGTTATAATATCTTTTGTGTTGGTATGTGTGTTACCTTGTGTATCTTTAATTGCAATAATCTTAGATTTTCTTTTCTTTGCTTTTAGAAAGTTTGCTAATAATTTCCCCGCTTTATTTGAATTTCCATAATATTGTACTTGTTTGTTGAAAATGTCTTTCCTCACAATTTGAGAAGAAATCTCATTATATTTAACTTTTAATTTTAATAATTCTTGTAATGTATTATTTTCCCATTTCTCAATTAATTTATTTTCTAATAATTTAATTTGCTTTCCCATCTCAAGAAATTGTTTTTTTTTTTGTTTGTTAATAAATGTAGAATATGAAATAATATTTCCTCTCATAGTTGCTTTAAAAGCATCCCATAAGATCTCAGCATTAATATCATCTGATTCATTAAATTGAAAGAATTCTTGCATTTTTATTTTAAAATCTTCAAGAAATTTTGAATCCGCTAATAAATCATTATTAAATCTCCAAATTAAATCAAAGTTTTCTATATCATAATTTTGAAGATTAATCCACACACCAGCATGATCTGAAATTATAATGGGATCAATTACTGCTCTTAAGACACGCTGCGCTATATTATTAGAAACAAATATATAATCAATTCGTGAAAAAGATTTATGGACCTGAGAACAAAAAGAAAATTCCTGATCATTAAAATGAAGAATTCGCCATATATCTACTAAATCACAAGATATTATCAAATTATCTAAGCCTAATGATTTCATAACTTTGCTTGGTTTTTTATCCAAAATCGGATCCATTACAGCATTGAAATCCCCTGCTACTATTAAATTAGATGTAGCCAGTGGTAAGAGCAATTGTTGAATTTGTTTAAAAAACTCCATTTGATTCGTATTAGGAGCATATAAATTGAATAAATTCAGGGTTGTATTTCCCAGAACCATCTCGATATGTACCCATCTACCTAAGGGATCATAATTAATTAATTTAAAATCTGCATTACATTTTTTGTTTATTAGAACAGCCACTCCAGCTTTTTTCTTTAAAGCCGGTGCAAATAAACATTTAGAAATCCAACCTCCAGATAATTTTTTTGATTCAATTTCCGAAAGATGGGTCTTTTGAATGAAGTAAATGTCCGCATTTTGATTTTTAAGGAACGATAATAATTTCTTCTTCTTAATAGGATGATTTAAACCATTGACGTTCAGCGAATACATTTTTATATCCATCTAATTAATAGTTATGTTTTAACCAATATTCTATGATAGTTTACACGATTATCTCCTAGCACATTCATTAAAAATTTATATCCCAACCCACCCATTATTTTCCCTCCCCTCCCACCCATTATCATATTCTGATTTGGAACACGCATTGGTCATGCAAAACCTACATCTCCATCTCCAGGCAACTAATAATTCATTATATTATTTAAAAACATATTTCTAAATTCAATACATTCTTTATACTTCCACCCTTATATAATTGAAAATTATATCCATTTAATCTATAATATTTTATAAATTTACTGAGAATTATATATATTTGATTTATAAAATTAAATTCAATATCATGCATACATGTAATATAATACTCTTAATAAATAAACATATTACAAATATAGCTCCATTTCTCTATATATATCTATATATCATCATATAAATTAAATATATCCATTTTTATATAAATATATTAATATTAATATTAATGCATTTCAATCATTTTCCTAGATCATCTTCATAATAAATTAATTTGAATAAATAATTAACCAAAATATACATTTTATGTCAATAAATAAGTTTTATAATAAATTCATATTTTATTAATTATCTACCAATCAATTACTTATTTTCTTATTTTTCATAATAAGTTAATATGACTGAATAATTGAATCAAATAAAAATTTTATATTAGACATCTATTTTATTAATTAATCCTGTCAATAATCAAATTATTTTCTTGTATATATTTCATAAAATTATAATTTTCTTATACAGAATTAAAATATTGTTTTTATTATAAATTAATATATTTCATTTTTAAATCTTATTCTCAATATGACAATAATAAAATTTTCCTATCAATATTTTTAATGATAATTTCATTGTAATTCATTTCATTATTCCTTAATCCTAATAAGTTAATATGCTATATAATTGAATAAATTTTCTATTTTGATTAAAACATGTATTTTATATAAATTTTTAAATAAATAATTTATTTATTTATATATTAATAATTTTTATTTTTTTTTTTTTTTTTATATTTTATTTTATTTTATTTATTTTTTTTTTTAATTTTAATGATTGTGGATGCTAATATTTTATTAATAATTAATTTAATAAAATAATATTATATTATTGCATCCACTATATCAATAAATATAAATTATATTTCCAGTTAATAACATTTCTTATATCTTAATTTTTTTTTTTTTTTTTTTTAATAATCTTCTTTATTTTCCCTTTTTCTCATTTTCTTTCTTCTTTCTTCTTTCTTCTTTCTTCAGCTGAATTGTTCTGTTTCTTATGTAAACATAGGTTCTTTTTGTGTCAGAAATTCTTTCAGTTTTGCCGGGTCTTGAAAATATATGGATTTATTTCCACTGGATACTCTCATAGTGGATGGATAATATATTCCATATATGTATCCTTTTTCTTTCAGCTGCTGTCTGTATGTGAGGAATTGTTTTCTTATGTTTGCTGTATATTTAGCAAAATCCGGTACTAAAATCAGTTTTGATCCTTTATAATTCAAGTTTTTATTTGCTTTTGCCATTTTTAATATTTCTTGAGCTTGTTGATACCTTAACACCTTGAATATCAAAGGTCTTGGAGCAGCCTGGTTTACTGGCTTTCTTGTGGGGATCCTGTGGGCTCTTTCAATTTCTAACGGCCATTTTGAGTTGAGCTGAAGCAGTTTAGGTAAAAGATTTTCCAGGAATTGTACAGGATCTCCCCCTTCAATATTTTCAGCCAGCCCCAAAATTCTGATGTTCTTTCTTTTTCCTCGGTTTTCCATATCCACCAATTGATTTTTTAAAGCTGCTACTTCTTTTTTATCTTTGTCATATTCTTGTGTGAAGGATTCAAATTTCTCCATTTTTTCTTCCATCACTGTCATTCTCAGTCTTTCCGTTTGGATCTCTTGTTTCATGATAAGAAGTTCTTCTTTAACTTCAGATATTTTGTTGGCATTTTCAGTCAGCATCAGTTTTATTTTGAACAGTTCTGTCATAATATCTGACTTTTCAGTGAGTTCTTCAGTCTCCATCGGGAACGGTACACTCGATGGTGACAGGGGAGTTACTTTTGTTCTTTTTGCTGATATTCCCGATGTTGAAGGTTTTTCAGCTTTCCCCTGCTTCATGCTCGCCATTTCCGACGTTGTTTTATGTATTTTTAATAGCGATTTGAGAAAGTAGAAGTTTTATTTTTATTCCGTTTGTTGCCTGGATACGGGAGCGCTGCGGTTAGGCTGCCATATCGTGCGCGCTCCAAGCCACGCCCTCTATCCCAGGCTTTCTTGAATTCAGATACAGTCTCTTCTCTCCACCACCTCTTCCGGGAGACTGTTCCATGCCTCTGCTAGCCTTTCTGTAAAAAAGTATTTCCTTAGATTACTCCTGTGCCTATCACCTCTTAACTTTATCCTATGCCCTCTCATTTTAGAGCTTCCTTTCAAATTAAAGAGACTACTCATGCACATTTATAGCACGTAGGTATTTAAATGTCTCTATCATATCTGCCCTGCCTTTCCTCCAAAGTATACAGATTGAGATCTTTAAGGCTGTCCCCATATGCCTTATGACAAAGACTACGCACTATTTTAGTAACCTTCCTCCGGACCGACTCCATCCTTTTTATATCTTTTTTTGAAGGTGCAACCTCCAGAATTCTACACAATATTCTAAATGGGATCTCACCAAAGTCTTATACAGGGGCATCAATACCTCCTTTTTCCTACTGGCCATACCTCTCCCTATGTACCCTAGCATCTTTCTAGCTTTCACCATCAGCAATATCATTTATGAAAATGTTAAAAAGAGCAGGCCCAAGAACAGAACTTTGAGGCACACTGCTGGTAACATCACTTTCCTCAGAGCGATCAACATTAATCACTACCCTCTGTCACCTTCCACTTAACTAGTTCTTGACCCAGCCCGTCTCTTTGGGACCCATCCCCAGGGTACTCAGTTTATTTATTAGATGTCCATGTGGAACACTGTCAAAGGCTTTGCTAAAATCTAAATACACCACATCTAGCGTACTCCCTCTGTCCAATTCTATGGTCACCCAGTCAAAGAAATTAATCAGATTTGTCTAACAAGACCTACCTCTAGTGAATCCATGTTGCCTCCAGTTCTGTAATCCACAGGATTCAAGAAACTTCACCATTCCCTGTTATAAAAGGGTTTCCATTAATTTGCTTACCACAGAAGTCAGACTTACCGGTCTGTAATTCCCTACTTCTTCCTTACTTCGTGGAGAGGGACCACATCCGCCTTTCTCCAGTCCTCCGGTACCACTTCCGACTCTAGGGACTCATTGATAAGGTCAGTCAGCGGAGCCACCAGAACTTCTCTATGTTTTTTCAGCACCCTCGGATGTACACCATTTGGCCCCATCGCTTTGTCTACCTTTATTTTAGCTAGCTCCTCACGAACACAACACTCTGAAAATCAATCAGGGCCTACCACTTCTCCATCCCTATTTACGTTTGTCTTCTGCGGTCCCTCTCCCAGCACTTCAGCCGGGAACACAGAACAGAAATATTTGTTAAGCAAGTCAGCCTTTTCTTTATCAGCTTCTACATATTTCTGCCCTTCACCTTTGAGTCTCACAATGCCACTTTTGAACTTCTTCCTATCACTAATATATCTAAAAAATTTCTTGTCTCCCCATTTTACTATGTCAGCTATTTTTTCTTCCATTTGCATTTTTGCTTTCCTGACTACTTGACCAGCCTCTCTTAACTATTCCAGATATTTTTGCCTGTCTTCCTCTTTCTGTGATCTTTTGTAGTTTATGAAAGCTAACCTCTTATTCCTTACCTTCTCAGCTACTACTTTTGAGAACTAAAGCAGCCTTTTTTTCTTCTTACTTACCTCACAAAAAGTTTTGTCGCTCTTACTATTACTCATTTCAGTTTTGCCCACTTCATTTCCACTCCTTCCATATGTTCCCATACATTTATGAAGGTATGCACAATGCCAGGGGACATACATGTAGGTGGAGAAAGTTACGAGCGTAACTTACAGAATACTGTACATTAATATGAGTCCTTACTGCATTTATACACCAACAGTTAAGTCAGCGCTAAGTCTGGTGAGCCCTATCAGGGCGCCTAATGTGTGCTGTTCAGTTAACATCTCCATTTGCTTTTGCAGGCTTATCCTTTTCCTTCTCACAGAGTTGAAATTGGTGAATTCTTAGGCTAACTAAATATATCTTGAGTTTGTAAAACCAAGCCAGGCATTTAGACTTAGTCTATAAAGTATTTGTTCTACTAATTTATGTTAGCCAAGGATGTCCCAAGAACTGAATGTATGAGTGTTGAAGGTATGTCATTTTAACATTTGTTGGTGGTTTGTTAGGTAAAACTGGGCATTGCTCTAGGAGGTCCTTACCTTGGTGTTCACTTGAGAAGAAAAGATTTCATCTGGGGTCATAGAGATGATGTACCCAGCCTTCAAGGAGCAGCTAAGAAAATCCAAAGCTTGCTAAAGAAGCATAAACTGGAGAAAGTGTTTGTTGCTACAGATGCAGATGTGACAGGTATGCATTTTTAGAAACTATCTTTCCATTCTTTCAGATACTTAGATATTGTTTATGTTTTGATTTGGCCTGGTGATTTTCTGTGGCTCTTTTGGATAAGAACATAAGAATAGCCTTACTGGGTTAGACCGATGATCCATCATGCCCAGTAGCCCATTCTCAAGGTGGCCAATCTAGGTTACTAGTACCTGTCCAAAACCCAAAGAGTAGTAACATTCCATGCTACCAATCCAGGGCAGGCAGTGGCTTGCCCCATGTCTTTCTCAATAACGGACTATGGACTTTTCCTCCAGGAAATTGTCCAAACCTTTCTTAAAACCAGCTACGCCATCTGCTCTTGCCTGCTTGATCTTGCCTTGGCCTTTGCCCTGACAATCTTTCATCCAGGGATCACAAGCCAGAAATTGTGGCTTCTTTATATATCTGGTATCTGTACACCTAATTTTTAGGTGCCACCATTGTGACAATGGCTGGGACTATTCCATACCTCAATATGGACCAGTGAATACTGCACCACTCATCTTGGACAGGGAATCAAATCTTAGTATCCCATATGGCAGTGCTATCAAGAAAGCCCACAGATTGGTTTTATATGATCATACCAATGAGACAATTAATACCTAGAAAGAAGGATGCTAGATGAAATATTGCAGCATCATATGTACGGTCTTCTCCTTAATTCCTATTAACCGCATCAAACTTCCCGGTGTATTGCGGTATACAAATACAATTTTATGCTATGTTTTAATTTAAAAAATATTTAGCAATTAACTTTGTGCTACCCTTCCTTTTCTCATTTTGCAGAACTTGAACAGCTAAGGAAACTTATTCCACAGATCGTGAGATTTGAGCCTACCTGGGAAGAGCTGGAATTGTACAAAGATGGAGGAGTTGCAATTATTGACCAGTGGATTTGTGCACATGCCAGGTGCCTGCTGGGGATTTTATGTTTTCTAATACTAAGAGCTATCAACCATACCATCTAGCAGGAATAGCAAGCCATACCTGTAGACCCTAGCATGCATGCTAAGCAGATGTGGCTGATCCACCCTCCCTATAAAAACAATAGTTTCTGTATAGTCTGGTAGACTGGTATAGTCCTTACGAATGGGTTATATACCTCACTGCTACCAGCAGGTGGAGACCGAGAACAGGATAGCTTCCCCTCTTGAATCCAGTCTGTCTCAGTCTCCATAGCAGGTGGTAAGACTAATTCGGCTCCCCTCTTAGTACTGCTAGAATTTTGTTTTGGACTCCTGGGTTCCCCTTTTGTGCTGAGTAGAGCTTGGACGGGTCCTGTTTGGGGGTGTTAAACTCGGTTGGTCTCGTGCTGGGTCCCTCCCCCTACCTCCCCACATTTTTGTAGAGGTTCCTCAGCTGGCATCCTGGCCCCCTGGTTGGTCAGCCCTCCAGCTTTGAGAGCCGTGGAGTCTGTTCTGTTTATGTAAAAAAGAAAAAAAATCCTGAGGTGTGCCGGTCAAAAGGGCTCAATTCCCTTTAAAACTGCCGTTTGTATTGTTTTTTTTCTCATCTAACCAGCACTTTTAATACAGTTTGGGCGTTTTTCAGCACAATGAGCACTTTTAAACATTTCTTTTCCTTGACGCTTTCAAGACCTAAATGTCCCTTTCAGGGCTCCATAGTTTTATTTTAGTTTTTGCCACTCTTCCTTTTGTTTTCTTCCCTATATGTTTTTCTCTATACTTGTAGTTCTAGCCCTTTTCCCTTTTCTTCCTGTTTGTTTTTGTTTTTAAATGTTTTTAATAACTATTATTGTTTTTAATGATGTGCTGTTATCTTAAATATGTTTTTTAGGCAATACATGTTTTTATGACATTGTACACCACCTAGAAGGCTGATTGGACGGTATATGAAATCTTAAAGTAAACTTGAAACTTGAAAAAAATGCTCATTGTGCTCCAGACGCGAGGTATTCGCAGCCGGCCTGTGCAAGCATTGTGCAGGCCAAAGCGGTGGGGAAGTCTCGTCGGCAGCGGCCAAGGCACCTCACCATATGTACCTCGCGAAGGATTCCCTTACTGCCGGAGCAGCTGGGGATTCCCTTTTTGCATCTGTCAGTTCCTTGGCCTCAGCGTCAGGAAAGTCCCAGGCTTTTCAGACACAACAGGCTGCAGAAGCTCCAATTTTAGAGGTTTCAGGTCCAATTTCAGCAGGAATCTCCTCCTTCATTTCTGTTATCTCAGGTGACTTCCCCCTGTTCTGGAAATACAGGGGCAAGGTATGGCAGGGTACCCTGCTGGGGCAGGGAGTCACTTTGAGGCCATCGGGGAGGGGGTTTCCCCTTGAATTTATGTTGGCACTATGTTATGTGCTGGCGGCTGGAGTTTCCGTGTCCACTGGGGAGATTTCCAGGATCCTTGTTGGGGGCCAGATTCTGACAGTGAGGTGTTCGAGCACCCCCCTGCTGGTGAAGATGTGTCTGTGGTACACATTTTTCAGCAGGAAGAGCTTCATGAGCTAATTCTTCAGGTATTCTCGGTTTTGCACTTTGAGGACACCTTGCTTAAGGGGATCCGCCCCTCTTCCTGCTCTTTTCCTGTGCATCAGGATATTCAGGACATTATGACTGAAAAGAAGCAGCCTCGCAACCAGGGTGGAAGCAGCGGAAATCACGCCCATGCCCACGAGCACCTCAAGCCAGCAGCCTAGGCCTATCCTCAGGCAAACGAGGCACTTTAGAATCAGTGAGAGTCTGAACCAACTTGTCCAAGTCCTCACCAAACGTTGAGCTGCCACTGCAAAAGCCAATGACTTGGCAGAAGCTCGCAAGAGGTCATACATGGCATCAGAAAGATAAGAAGCACCCAATTCAATCTATGCCACCTTGCACTTTATCAATTCCCAATCTTCAGATTTACTGTCAAGCACATGCTCAGCCCAGCGAAAACACGCCTAAGCCACCAGCCTACCACACATAGCCGCCTGGACTGCCAGAGCTGTCACATCAAAACTCTGTTTAAGGAGGGACTCTAACTTACGCTCCCTCAGGGTCCTTCAAGGCTGCACCGCTCTCAACAGGCAAGGTGTGCTCCTGGGCTTTTGTTTCCCTCTTTGAGGTTTCCGTGGTTCTTCTGGCCGCATAATGCCCCCTTCCTGACGACGCTGTTGTGAAACTCGAGTCGAAGGGAGACCAGCTTTTTACAGAACACGGGGATTGTTTAGAGCGTTCACACTATAATGAACTAAATGAATTGATTTCAACGTTGTACCACTGCTATTGATCTGCCTCCAAACTTGAGTATCTTCTGTTTTAATCAGATAAGTAATGAAAGTATTTTACAACAATACATTACAGTATATTTATTGTTTTTTGGAAGGCAGAAAGAGGGACTTTATAGTGCAATGATGGTTCCTCATTACAACCAGCGCTGGTACATCTGATGATACTATTACACTTTTTGGTTGGTGACTGAGCACTTTGATATTTTTACAGCACTTTGAAAGCACTTTGGGCACTTTATTTAGGATTTTTGTAGTTTTATTTATTTATTTAAATTAAATTATAGAAGTAAACTTGTGGAGATAGTTTTTTTTGATTATTTATGATCTAACACAAGTAATTATAGTAGTTGCTCCTTGAGTTGTTTTAGTATTTTGGGATATTTTCTATACCAGGATTAAGTTCTATACATGTTCCAACAGTTGTTTACAGATGTTTGTTGTTTTTACACTCCTATTCGGAGTTTGTTTTACTGTTTTCAGTTGAAGTCTTTCCTAGGTTCTGCTTGGCTATTCAGCAGACTGGATTGCAAGAGGGGAAGCTATCCAGATTAGTGCTGCCCGATTCATGATTCGAATCGGTTCACTGATTCACTTCAGGTGAATCGATTCGAATCAGTTCAAAACAAAAAAAAATGCCTGACCCTCCCTGCTCGTCCCCCCTTCCCCCACTTTCGCTGATGGAGAAAAGAAGGCCCTTTTCAAAATTATTTTACAGTCACAAAATTCTCCATCCACACCAAGGTTCAAAATCCCCTTTAAAGGTAAATCGTCGAGAAAAAAAAAAGGCAGCAGAGTTCGCCGGAAGACATTCAGTTTCTCGAGTCACCTTTTTTTTAAAACAGAAGGTGGTGTTTTATTGGGGGGTGGGATTGTCCCACCAATTAAAAATCATATCCTGGCCCTGATTACATTGGGAACAAAGATGCACAAATTCTTTCCCCTGCTGCTTCCCTATGCCATTTGTTTCAGCTCATCTCCAGGCTTTGATAACCTTTTTCTTCCCACACTAGTGTGATCGCAATTCATCTGTTCTGTCACACAGGGCACACCCCCTCTTGCTGTTTTTGTTTTTTGTTTTGTTTTGTTTTTTTAAATTCTGTCAGTACACTTAGCAGGGAACTAAATAGTCTTGTTCCGAATTGCATGGTGTTTTGTTACGCGGTGGCACCAGTCCTTGGTAACAGCGAATAAAAAGGCTGCCATGGTTTGCTTTAACTCTTCTCTTCCCTGAAATGATGAGCAAGTCATACTATCCAGCAATGCTGAGATAATAGAAAACAAAAGAACAGTTTTATGACATCAAGTAACACTCTAGCCTCTGACTCAGTGGTCTAAAAACGTGTATGCCAGTGCTTGACCCTGTGGTTTGGAAAGGAGGTGGAATGAGTCAACATAAGACAAGTTTGTTGCAAGTTTATATCAAGTTGTTGAAGTTCTAGATTGTGAGTTATTATGAGCACTGCATTCCTCTGCTTTTTGCTTGCTGGGTCTAGGGGTGTGATAAGTGGAGGATTTACTGACCCCAGCCAGTAGGAACGGATATGGACTTAAGATCTAACTCTTCAGCCTATAATTTAAGAAAAATAAACTTGCAGCTTCTGTTAGCTATGGGCATCATTGTATTTTGCGTGTTCCGTGTATTGATTGAGGCGAGTGATTCTGCTAGCACATAATTTTAGTGTAGGAATCTGTGGCAGCCCAATTTATGCTGTTGTCCCAATAGGAGATGTATTGCAGTTCTAGATTCTGGTATAATAGTTGCAGAGCTGCCTTTTTCTATAGGTTGGATTGTTGCTATTTTGAGGCTTGGAAGAGCTTTTACGGTAATGTGTGTTAACAGCAGTGCTGCCCGATTCATGATTCGAATCGGTTCAAAAAAAAAAAAATTGGCTTCCTGATTCGCCCGACCCTCGCCCCCCTAAACAGGAGCGGCAGCGCTGCTTTTGCTGGCCAGCCGCTGCCACACCTGCTTTAGAGGGGGAGGAGGGGAATGTCAGTTGGGAAGTGCTGTTGTTGGCTTCCCCCCGCATCTGGCTTCCACCCCCCTGGCCTCCCACTTCCCCCCATGGCCTCCCTGCACTCTTTACCTTCAAGGAACAGCCTGCAAACAAGATTGCGGTGCTACCGATCTTTGTACTGCTTCGGAGCTGTTTCCTCTGTTGCGGTCCCGCCCCTCCTCTGACATCAGACACAAGGGATGGTGTGGAGGGGGGATAGAGATACTGGATAGAAGGGTAGTTGGGAAAAGAAAGGGTGAGATGGTGGACCCTGGGGTGGTGGGGAAGGAGGGGGAGATGCTAGATGAAAGGGTAGTTGAGATAAGGTGGATCTGTGGAGGGAGACGAAAAAAAGGAAAGATGCCAGACCGAAGAAAGGAGGCCTGTCAAGCAAGTTATCAGAAAACAACCAGAGCCTGAGACCAACAAAATTTGAATAATGACCAGACAACAAAAGGTAGAAAAATAATTTTATTTTCTGTTTTGTGATTACAATTTGTCAGATTTAAAATGTATATCCTTTCAGAGCTGGTGTTAAGACCGCAAACGTGAGCTAGGATTTAACAGAGAGAGGAAAAGTCTTTTTTGTTTGTTTATTTTGTTTACACCACAGCACCAGTATGGTTAGGAGAAGGCAAAGGAGGTGAAGAGGCTATAAAATAAATCCACGAGGATGTTTGAAAAAAAACACCCAATTGGGCAGGAAAATCGAATTAAAAAACCAATTCAATAGGCTGAATCGAATCAAAATTTTTTTTTCCTGAATCGGGCAACACTAATCCAGATATACAAGTTTGCTCTCAGTCTCCACCTGCTGGTAGCAGTGAGGTATATAACCCAATTCATAAGGACTATACCAGTCTACAGGCTAACAGAAAGAAAATTAGCAGGTAAGAACCTAATTTCTCCTTAATCTGTATGTCACGATTCATCTGCCGCCATCCTGACACAGCAGGAAAGTCCCCAATTTATTCTGTCCTGTTTCAGCTCTCTGAGATTTCAAGCATGTCCTTAGGTCCCTCTGATCTTTGCCCTAGCCCCTTGTGACAACAAGGAGATTACTTCTATGTTTCCACTCATTTTCGGAAAGTGGAGCTTCCCTGTTTAATTGATTTGGCCATTTCCAAACACTGCAGAGATTTGCTTCTTTTCTTTAGACTGAAAAATACATTTTTGTTAGGAAATCATTTTAACTATCTTGGAGCATTCAGCTGTTAATGTGCTCAAGCTGTTTGTCCTCTACCCTGAGACAAGTTTTTCAAGTCATTGTTTCCATTGGGCCTACAGGGGATCATATGGCAGTTATAGAACAGATTAAGAATCTAAAAGATTTGTCTCTGAACTTATTGGCAGCTAAATGCATAAGGCATTCTGTTGTGCCGCAGCTCGGTAACGGCCCCGAAGCCCTTAGAAATTTGAAGGGCTTCGGGGCTGTTGCTGCGCGGCTTTGTAAAACAGGCCCTAGGTCTCATTGCATAAAACGGGATCTGTGTTAAAATAGCAGAGGTTAGTGGTAAAATAATATATTTTAGCAGTAGCCAACATTGATACCAGGCAGAAATCTTAACAGTAGCCCCCAACTTTGATACAAAGCAGAAATTCACCCCCCCCCCCCCCACGAAACTGTAGACAAATAGCACTACAGGACTTTTGCTTAGTAATTAAATCTGATCCTTTGAATTAAGCCATTGAATTCTCTTTCCTGGTAATGTATTCTATGTTCACTCTTCCACAGGTACTTTATAGGAACTTCTGTCTCAACATTCTCCTTCCGGATTCAGGAGGAAAGGGAGATCTTAGGCTTTGATCCTCATACAACCTACAATAGGTTTTGTGGTGACAATGAAAAAAACTGTGAACAGCTCACACACTGGAAAATTGCATATTGAATTAAAGAACAAAGAAAATCCAACAATATATACTATAAGAAGAAACATCCTTTTTGAAAAAAGAAGGCTGTCAGTATGGAGCTTCATAGCTCACTTTTGGTTTTTCTTTGTTTAGAAACGGACAATAGCATATCACTCTGTTCAAGTGATTATGCCCACCTCATGGATTTCGGCTGCAAATAATTGTGCATGCCAAACAGTAGATACTTCAGCCTTAATGTGAAGTGAAATTATCTGGTTTTAGAGATTGCCAACGAGAATTATTGTTATTAGAAAATGGAATTTCATGACAGATTAAAAGTGTTTCCCTATTTTGTATCAAATCTCTATAGCCTGTACAGTATTAGTGAGCTGAAGTGGTGGATCATGACCCTAATTGATTGGCCCTAATGGTTTCATTTCTGAGTTCTCTTTAGCACAAACATTAATGGATTAACCAACTTTCATCACAGTACTGTGAGCTCAGGCGCACATGTATGTAAAATACAATGGATTACTAAAGAGGAAGAGCCTGTTGAATAATGAGAGTTTTCATTCAGTTGGCCCCCAGCATTTGGTATAGTTCAGCCATATGCAGATAGATGGTGCACTGCAGTCTGAGCATTTGATGCGTTCTGCTTTGCTGTCTAGTCTCCTGAGTCTCATACTGTTGCAACCAGCAGCTTTGCAAACTGTAATTGAAAATGAAATAGATTATGATGCACCTCTTTGCCAGGCAATCTGTGAGCAGCAGGCATAACTGCTCTAAGCTATTAGTAGATTTGGCATGCATATTAAAAGCAACAAAACTAATTTTCTTCCCCTACCTCCTCTTTTAATGCGTTTTATTTTTAAACTATTTTTTTAAATTATTTCCAATGAAGTATAGAGCTTGTGAAAGATATTGTATTGCAGCAATATAAAGGCAAGCTTCCTTACTCTGTTTTTTCAATGTATTTCAACGTTACTCCAAGAATAAGGAGGATTATTCTATTTCTATGCCTGGGCAATCCTTGGCACTTTCTGCTGACAACAGGGGTGACAAACTGACAGAGGCTTGAAGTCATGTGACATCTCCCAACCAGGAACTGAACTGAACATTCACTTAAGATGCCTTAGGCTCCCTCTTAACAAGAGCTGGATTTGAACTGGTAACTGATGGTTAATACTGTCCTCAATCAGTTAGTTTAAATGGAGTGGTATCTGGATGAATAGTGCCAGACTGGAGACACTGGCATCATGAAATGTTCCTCTGGTCAGGTCTGGCCTTTGTGTCATTGTTTTCTTCCTCCTCTGAACTAATGGTGTCCTCTTTAAGTCACTGGTGCCATGATCACTAGCCTTGGATGACAGAACACAAAGCTTGAGATTAGATTCTTTCTCTAGCTGTTAATTACTAGTTGACAATATTATGTTCAGGTAATTCAGGAAAACAAACATGTAAACAGAAAAAAGATTAGAGTATCAGGAGGTTAAGAGATTGCGGCAGAAATTCCAGCCTCAATTGGGGATGCATAAAGACACCAATGGAATGATATTGAATGATCCAGAAATCATTAAAAAGAGATGGAAAGAATATATGGAAAATCTATACAAAAAAGGCAATGAGGATAACATTGGGGAAATTGAACAGGAAACTGATGCTGAAGAAGAACCAGATATTTTAAAAGAAGTCATCATTGCAGCAATTAAAGCTTTATTGAAAACCAAGTCACCTAGTATCGATGGTATTTCAATTGAATTAAAGATCAGAAGGTGCTATCATGGCCTTTATTCGACTGTGTCAACAGATTTGGAAGGAAAATACGTGGCCAACCGATTGGAGAAGATCACTGTTCATACCTGTAATGAACAAAGGTGACGTCAATTACACACACCAGCAAAATATTGCTGAAAATAATACAACAAAGGCTACAATCATACATTAAGCAAGAACTACCCGAAGTTCAGGCTGATTTCAGAAAAAGTTGAGGAACAAGAGACATTATTGCCAATGTTAGATGAATATTGGAGAAAAGCAAAGAATACCAAAAGCCTCTATACTTTTGCTTCATCGACTACAGAAAAGGTTTTGATTGTGTGGATCACGATAAACTATGGAGAACTCTAGCACAAATAGGAATACACAAACACATAACTCATCTGAAAAAGAGCCTTTATGAAAATCAAGAAGCTGCATTGAGAACATAATATGACAACACTGATTGGTTTCTAGTAAAACGCGGTGTCATGCTAGGATGCATCTTGTCATCTTATCTGTTCAAACTTTATGGTGAAGCCATCTTCAGAAAAGCAAATTTGGAAGAAGAGTGTTGGCTTCAAAGTTGGTAGCTGAAATATAAATACCGTATTTTTCACTCCATTAGATGCACCTGACCATAAGATGCACCCTAGTTTTAGAGGAGGAAAACAAGAAAAAAACCATTCTGAACCAAATTCTCCCTGCCAGGCTGTACACCCAACCCCACACTCCTTGCCAAGCTCTGTACCCTATCCCCCCCCCCCCCCTGGTGGTCTAGTGGTAGGCCGGGACAGGGCAGGCAAGTCTAGTGGCTGGCAGGCAGGTAGGGACAGGGCAGGCAGATAGGAAAAGGGCAGGTAGGTAGGTAGGCAGGCAGGCAGGCCTCTCCCTCCCAGGCAGTCAGCAGGCAGGGCCCAGCCTCTCTCTCCCAGGCAGCAGACAGGCCCCGACCTCTCCCTCCTCTCTCCCTACCCCCAGGCAACAGGCAGGCCCTGGCCTCTCCCTCTTCACCCCCCAGGCAGGCAGTCCCCGGCCCTCTTCCTCCTCCTCCCCATACGTACCTTTTTTTAACTTCTGGTGCCTTCACTCGCTAAGAGCGGCGCACAAGATTGGCTGGCTGCCTGGTCCCCACTGCTTTCCCAAGAATGGATGTCAGATGCGGCTGCCTCCTCTTCTGTTCTCTCACGGCATAGCGGCGCACCAGGTTGCCTGCCTGGTCCTGTGCCACTTCCCGCGAAAACTGACCACGGGACCAGGCAGGCAACCTGGTGCGCCGCTATGCCCTGAGAGAACAGAAGAGGAGGCAGCTGCATCTGACATCCATTCTCAGGGAAGCTGCAGAGACCAGGCAGCCAGCCATCCAGCATTGTGTGCCGCTCTCAGCGAATGAAGGCGCCAGAAGTTAAAAAAAAAGATACGCGCGGGGGGGGGGAAGAGGGTCAGCAAGCAAGGGAGGGTGGCAGCATTAAAATAATGTAATGGGGAGGCGTTTTGGGTATCCGCTCCATAAGATGCACCCTCATTTCCACCCACTTTTGGGGGGGGAAAAAGTGTGTCTAAAGGAGCAAAAAATACGGTAACCTCGCTATGCAGATGATACAAAACTTATCACAGCAGCAAAGAAGACATGATGTATCTACAGAGAAAAGTTAAAGTGGAAAGTCATAACATGGCATTAGAACTGAACATATACAAAACAAAGATCATGAACATGGAAAATGATGAAGATTTTGAGCTTGAAGGTGATAGAATAGAAGTTGTAAAGGATTTCAATCTCCTGGGCTCTTTCGTAAACAAAGAAACAACTAGCATGGAAGAAATACTCTGCAGAATAGCATTGGATCACTCTTCAGTGAAGACTCTTGACAAAGTATTCAAAGACAAGGAAATAACACACACAACGAAGATCAGACTTGTCCATGTACTCATTTTCTCAGTGGTCAATTATGGATTCGAATGCTGGACACTACAGAAACAAGTTAGAAAGAAGATTGACTCATTTGAGCTTTGATTCAGGAAAAAGATTTTATGCATGCCGTGGACTGCTAGAATAACTAGCAAATTGATTCTAGAAAAGATCAAACTGCTATGTCACTCAAAGCCCAAATGATGAAGTCTTATTTTAGTCACAATGTCAAAAGAAAAAGATCATTGGAGAAGGATATTATGTTTGGGAAGATCGAAGGAATCAGATGAAGAAGGTGACCTGCAATCAGATGGCTGGACATGTTGAAGACAACCATAGGGATGACCCTGGAGGACCTTACTGGAATAGCTCAAAACCAATCTCTTTTTAGATCTTTAATTCATCAAGTCTCTGACTCAAATGCGAGTCGATGGCGCCTAATTCAGGTTTGGCTGCACAAAGACATGGCTTTGATCTGGAAGTCAGGGTAGCCACACATAAAGGAATGTTCAGAGACTCATCTGTACAAAGTAACAAATCACTAATTTACATAGGGCTCCTTTTACAAAGGTGAGCTAAGCGTTTTAGCGCACGCTAACCACGCACTAAACACTAACGCATGCATGTTAGTTTGTGGAGACATTAGCGGTTAGCGCGTGCGCATATTTAGCGCATTGCACACCTTAGTAAAACAGGGGGTAAGACTTATCCCATTCTGTGTCTGTGGAGAAAATACTTAGTAAATTGGGATTTCATTTAGCCATGGAACAAATAAGCATTTTTCCCTAGTATTACTACACCATCGTGCCTTACTCTGAAAAGTTATTTTGGATGGTTCTCTCAGCAACCTAGTTATGTTAAGTATTTAGTTGGTGGATTTTAATGATAGGAACTAGTCATAGGCTGGAAATGACTGTGCAGTTCCCGATGTCATAGCCCAATAAACAGCTATCAGATGATGTTTGTGGATATACATTGTTATTTCTTAGAATGAGCTATTCTAGAATATGTAAGTAGTGCCACTGTAGGACAATCAGATTACAGGGAACCTGCTGTGAATTGGAAATAATTTGTGTTAATTATGTGGGAGAGAAATCATGTTTAAAACAATTGTTGATTTGTGCTTCATATGGTCTCTCTTCCTTTGTATTACCAAACAGCTGGTAACAGCCTTCTGTGGCATGTATGAGGAAAAAATAGCCAAGGAGGCAAAAAACTTCAAGCCGTTCTTTCGATACATTAAGGGGAAATAACCCGCGATGGAAGCGGTGGGGCGTTGGATGACCATGGAATAAAGGGAGTACTAAAGGAAGATAAAGAAATCGCTGAAAAACTGAACACATTTTTTGTGTCTGTATTTACCGAAGAGGATATACGCAACATACCGGAACCCATCAGGCTCTATGCTGGAAAAGAAGACGGGAAACTGACAGGGCTGACGGTCAGTCTAGAAAGCGTATACAGACAGATTGATAGGCTAAAGAGTGATAAATCCCCGGGACCGGATGGCATCCATCTGAGGGTCATCAAGGAACTGAAAGGGACTATAGCTGAATTGCTTCAACTAATAGTCAACCTGTCAATCAAATCGGGGAAGATTCCGGAAGACTGGAAGGTGGCAAATGTTACGCCGATCTTCAAAAAGGGTTCGAGGGGAGATCCGGGAAACTACAGACCAGTGAGTATGACCTCGGTACTGGGAAAGATGGTAGAAGCGCTGATAAAGGACCGCATCATTGATCACCTTGACGGACATGGTCTGATGAGGACCAGCCAGCACGGCTTCAGCAAAGGCAGATCTTGTCTGACAAACTTGCTGCACTTCTTCAAGGGGGTAAACAGGCGGATAGACAAGGGCGATCCAGTCGACATTGTTTATCTGGATTTTCAGAAGGTGTTCGACAAGGTTCCACATGAGCGACAACTTCGGAAGATTGCGAGTCATGGAATCGAGGGTGAAATACTCACGTGGATCAAAAACTGGCTGGAGCATAGGAAACAGAGAGTGGGGATAAATGGCCAATACTCGGACTGGAAGAGCGTCACCAGTGGGGTGCTGCTGAGCTCGGTGCTTGGACCTGTGCTCTTCAACATCTTTATAAATGATCTGGAAATTGGTACGACGAGCGAGGTGATTAAATTTGTGGACGATACTAAGTTATTCAGAGTAGTGAAGACGCAGGAGGATTGCGAAAATCTGCAACGTGACATAAACATGCTTGAGAAATGGGCTGCGATATGGCAAATGAGGTTCAACGTGGATAAGTGTAAGGTGATGCATGTCGGTAACAAAAATCTCATGCACGAATACAGGATGTCCGGGGCTGTACTTGGAGAGACCTCCCAGGAAAGAGACTTGGGAGTTCTGATCGACATGTCGATGAAGCCATCTAAACAATGTGCGGCGGCAGCGAAAAAGGCGAACAGAATGCTAAGAATGATTAAAAAGGGGATCACGAACAGATCGGAGAGGGTTATCATGCTGCTGTTCCCAGCCATGGTGCGCCCTCACCTGGAATACTGCGTCCCGAACTGGTAGCTGTACATGAAGAAGGAAACGGTACTATTCGAAAGGTCCAGAGAAGAGCGACTAAAATGGTTAAGAGGCTGGAGGAGTTGTCGTACAGTGAGAGATTGAAGAAACTAGGCCTCTTCTCCCTTGAAAAGAGGAGACTGAGAGGGGACATGATTGAAACATTCAAAATACTGAAGGGAATAGACAGTAGATAGGGAAAACGAGAGGGCACTCTCTAAAGTTGAAAGGGGATAGATTCCGTACAAACATAAGGAAATTCTTCTTCACCCAGAGAGTGGTGGAAAACTGAAACGCTCTTCCGGAATCTGTTATAGGGGAAAACACACTTAGGGTTTCAAAACAAAGTTGGACAAGTTCTTGCTAAACTGGAATATACGCAGGTGAGGCTGGACTCATTTAGAGCACTGAGGGCCACCGCATGAGCGGACTATTGGGCAGGATGGACCACTGGTCCGACCCAGCAGCAGCAATTCTTATGTGCTTAAGTTTGACTATCAGAGTTAAATGGAATAGCAGTTTTGTAATAACCAATTATGAGCTCTTCTTACACTAATTTATAACAGTAGTCATTTTCATGAAATTTGTTGACCAAACTTCCTACCAACACCACTACCATTGCAGATGTTGCTGGTTTATAGGGTCGAACTGGAATATCGGTCGCTAGGTATAGACTTAAGAGGATGGGTCAGTAGGGTGGGCAGATTTGATGGGCTATAGCCCTTTTCTGCCGTCATCTTCTATGTTTCTATGTTTCTTATCCTTCTTGGTCAGTCCTTCAGGATTGGCCATTGGATCGTACTGTTTTCCTACTTTGATCAATTTTCTTGCTTCTTTTATAACTTTTACAAGATTATTCGTTTTTACCAAGATAAAGATAAGTATTTCAAGGTGACATCACTACATTCTTTATCCAGCTGTTGACACTCTTGCTATCAGTAAGCTATCAGATGTGCGGAAAATATTTATTGAGTTCATTTTGAGTGTAATATTACCCATCTATGTATTTCAGTAACTATTAAGCCCCATTGTTATCAACACCAATTGGCTAAATTGTGCTTGCATTTACTGATGCCCAGATGAGTGCTTTGGAGACATCCAAGAAGGGTTAATAATGTAGAACAGAATGTCTACATATATTTTGTAATTAAGATAACATTAAAAAATGCTAGGTAACTTTTTTTTACCATTTGAAATTACTACTAGACACACAACTATATTGTACAAGGGTTCTTCAAAAAGTTTCTGCACTTTCATATTTTGATGGAAAATGTGTGAGGCAGGAAAAGTGGTAAGAAGGCGTGTCATAGAATGTCATCTGACCAGTCAGGCAAAACAGGGTGGATTATGTGAAAAAGTGTAATTTGCTTATGAGCTATTTAGTAAATAGTGTTTAAAAAAATAAAAGTGCAGAAACCTTTTGAAGATCCCTCGTATATTTCAGTTTGAGTCCTATAAACCAATAGTTTGAGTAAACTGTTGCCATTTCTTAGTGCTAACTGCTTTCCTTGACCTGATTAGGATGCCATGGATTGCTCGTCTGAGCTAATTCTGCCACCTGTTACCCTGCCTGACCTAGAGGTGGGGGAAGGGAAGGTACTGTTGCCTGGTCTTAGGTTGGCCTCTGCCACCAACTTCTTCTTGGGCACGATGGTACTGTCTCTGGGAAGAGCAGATGCTGCAGCTTTCTCTCCTAGATAGTCACAATTCTGAATATAAGATGGGTGGATTTTGGAATCTGTTTCTTTCAAAAACCTCACCGCTACCCTGGTTCAAGTAATGAGGCATTTGCATTATATTTCAGACCAGTAAATTCATAATTATTTGGCCCTCTTCTAGTTCCATTTTATTTTCTGCTATTTTTTAGAAAGATTTTTAGTTTTTTATGCCAAATTTTCTTCCAGTTAGAGTGTTTGCCTGTTATTTTGTTCAGCAGAACCTCATATACCTATAAAACTAGTACACAGGTTTGAACCTGAAAGATAACGTATGAATTGTTTTTCTAATCTTTGGCTGCCATCTCTTTTATTGTTGTGTTTTCATTGCATTTCTAATCATTTATGCCAATGGTTTTCCTCTATTGTGAGCCATTATAGTTCTCTGGAGATGGAAAGTGTGCTGTAAGTGAGCTAAAACTGCAAGTGATTCTTTGATACAAAACATATTTTTAAAGTATGTGTCTTTTATGTTTGTTTTTGAGCTCAGAATCAGCCGTTTCTTTTTGGCTTCTAGTTCAGCCTGAACAAATCTGTTCCAGTTCTATGTCCAAATAGAACCTTAAGAACATAGAATCTTATAATTCTAAGGAAACACTGGACCTGATTTTATAAACAGTGCCTAAGTTGTAGGCACTGCTATGTGCGGTTGTCAATCAACTGCTAGGCGTCCTTTATAGAATTGCGCCTAGCAGCTAGGCGCTGGTATATTAAACCTGGCCTAATTTACTGCTGCCTAACTACAACGCCTAGCGACGCCTAAGTCAACCATGCTTTTCAGGTAGGCATTGGTAGACATCGGAGGGGGCTTCGACTTAGGTGTCACTAGGTGCCGCATGGATATCCAAGTGCAACCTACATTAACAATTTAAAAAATTGTTTTTTTAATGGTGCGGTCAGTTATCACGCCATTTAACAAATTTTAGTTAGACATCTGTGATTAGGACACCTTTTATAGAATCAGGCCCACTGTGTAGGACATCTTAAGCCTTCATCTGAAGCAATCCTCTTTTTGTTTTTATTCTGCCATCTATCTAATTCAGTTCATCACAATAGCACTCTTTTGAAAGGCCGTGATCACAGCTTCCCTTTCCCAAAGAACATCCTGGCACTGATATATTCTTAAGTCACTGCTGCATTATAACTAGGACTCTCTTCGAGAGACAGTGAATGCTGCCTTTGCAACAGCATCGGCACCAGTCAGTGCAGGGAGTGTGAGCTGGGTCTGGAAATACAGAGCGAGTGCTTCTATAGGAGCATCAGGGCAGACCTTATTTATGTCCATGTGAGTTTATAAACCATGTCTTACTACATTGCTTTTGACAAGAACTAAAGTGTTAAAAACTAAAGTGTTAAAACCGTACAGAAACAACAGTAATATTTTATATGTACCAATAATTGTATACCTCACTTTTTTAAATTGTAAAGAAAAATAAAATGTTTTCATTAACTTTGTGTTATTGACCATTGTTAAATTCTGCATGTCAGTCTGACTTGTTTTTATCACTACTGGAGAGAATTATAGAAAGAGGATTAATGTTGGTTTTTCTGTCCATAGGCACATTAACTCTCAAAAAAAGGTGCAGAAATTCACTATGGGGTCCTTTTACTAAGGGGCGCTAATCGATTTATCGTGTGCTAAATGTTAAGGCATCCATTCTATTCTATGGGTGCCTTAGCATTTAGGGTGCGCTAAATCGGTTAGTGCGTCTTAGTAAAAGAACCCCTATGGTTTATTTATATCCCGCCCTTACCCAAGGCATATTGGAGAAAAATGTGAATACTTGGCCAAGTTCAAAAACATTGCTGGTATTGGAGAGCTAAATCTCCCCCTCCACCCATAAAAACAATCCCTATTATTTTCTTTGGGAAACTCTTAGAATGCTATCACTCCATTTCAAGCACTTTGACACAGAGCAACAAGCAACCAGGCATGGAGAAAAAAAACTGAAGCAGCTGGAAAAGGATGGTACTTGAAAGTGTTCATACACAGGTGCAACCCACATATAGAGTAATGACACACTTGGGGAGGGGGGGGGAGCAGAAGGAAGAGAGAGATGTAGAGCAAAGTAAAGAGGAAAAAGATGAGAGAGATGCTAGACCTGTGGCCAGGAGAAGCAAAGAGAGAAAAAAAAGAGAGAGAACCTGGAGCAAAAGGGAAGGGGGAGAGCTGCTGGACTTGTGGGGAAGACAAGTGAGAAGGGATAGAGAACCAGAGGGGAAGATATGCTGGACCTTGATGGGGGGTGGGGGGAAGCAGAGGGAAAAAAGAGAGAGAAAGACTGGGCCAATTGAGGGAGGAAGAAAGAGATGCTGGACTATAGAGGTGCAGAACAAAGGGAAAAGAGAAGCTGGAACAGGAGATGCTGGGCATAGAGAGAGCACAGGAACACACAAGGGTGATGCTGGACATAAGAGAAGGGGTAAGGGACACAGAAGAGAGATAGGGATTGGGACTTTTTGTAGTTTTACAATCACACTCAAAACGGTATACATACAGTTACTTCAAACATATTTTTCTATCTGTCAAAGAGGGCTCACAACCTACATACTGTATCTATTGTACCTGGGGTAGTGGAAGATTAGCTGACTTACCAGGGTCACACAGGGAGCAGCGTGGGGTTTGAACCCACAACCTCAGGATACTGGGGCTATAGCTCTAACCATTGCATCACACTCTCCTCTCTGGACAGAGTAATATAGGGACAAAGGAAAAATACTGAATATGGAGGAAGGACAGGGATCCTGGGAGAACAGAGGGGGTACTGTATAAGATGGATAGAGATGCAGAAGAAAAATTTATTTATTTCAGTTGTGCACAGGTGTCGCAGAGTAACAAAATAGGGAAAAAATATACCCAAAGGATAGATGATGAAGGAATAAGAGGTAAATCAAAACCTTTGCTACAGCCTTAATGTGTTCAATGGTTTTTATTCAAATATGCTTATGTTAAAAATTACATTTTGTGGTTAATAGAAACCTGTTGTTACTACAGTTTGTGTTGTCTTTGTGGAGGGAATGTGACGTAATCTCATTGTGAAGGAATAAGCAGGTATCTATAGATCTTTCGAAGTGTGGAGATAGCAAACCATCTTTGCTGAATATTTAATGTAAAATAATTAGGTGTTGCATATATCAAGAAAGCTGCTGAAAAAACTGCCACCTCTTTTAGCTGTTAAGTAATCCCTAAAGTAAAAGAGTAAGAGTACAGTTGGTTTAAAAGAAGTGGCCGATATATTCTAGAAGTAAGGAGAAATTAGCCATGCACTTTATATCAAATTCAAACTGTTGGTCATTATGAAGAAGCAAAATCCAAACTGGTCAGTGTGGCTTACTCAAATACACACATTGCCTTAATATTGCTGAAGCAGACTGATTGCAAAATTTGAACTGGACCCTCTGTCAAAAAAACATATGTTCCCTTTATACTGGTGCCGGGCAATACATTGGTATGGCCAGAAGGTGGTGATAGATGAACAGTTTTCAATCAGAATCACTCATTCCTGTATTTGAATGCAATTAAGCACTATAAGTTGTTTTCTATTAGCCTGGACAGCATTTTAAGTATTTATTTTCAAATAACTCTCTGGAAAACCTTTTTGTATAATTAAAATCTGAAATGTCTTGTTATCTTGCTTAAATAGGACTCAGAAGGTGAGGAAGAAAAATGCCAGCAGTAGCAACTTTTTCACCTTTGGCAAGAAAAAAATAAAAGTTTGTTTTTGACAGTAGTGTTTTAAGAGTAAGATCTGAATATACGAGGGTTGATTCATAAGTCATGGCAACTATTATTTCTCTTGAAAATGTGCCAACACTGGAATTCTAATATATATGTTTGAAATGTGTGACTGACTTGTACAAGTACAAACTGTTTACTGTTAACATCCTTCAAAGTAGTCTCCCAGATTGTCTTCTGAGGGATACACCGAATGCACAGTATTACATGGGAGAAACGTCCAGAGCTGTTGTCAATGCTTTAATCCTACATGACAATGTTTTGAAGGATGTTAACAGTTAAACATACTCTCAAGCCGATTGTGTGCTTTGTTTAGTGAAACAGCTAACATTGGATCAAACACCCAAATTCAGAATCCAAAACTCACTGGGAAAACACAGCCACTACCTACAAAGCCGCCATCCTAGAAGCAAAGAAAGCTTACTACTCTCACATCCTACAGAAAGTCCCAGCTAGGTCCAAACAACTGTTTGCCCTTACAACCAACTCTTCACCAACACCCAAGGAAAAAAACAAAACAATCCAACTGAACTTGATAATGAGGCTCTCTCAGATTTCTTCCAGTCCAAAGTACAAACCATCAGCAATAATCTTGACACCATCACCAGCACGAATCCCCCCCTCCCCACCAGCATACCCCAACCTAACCCCAATACTCCATTCTCTACCACCCTATCCCAATTTCACATGGCCACCCATGCTGAAGTTCGAAACCCTGAGAGAACTCAAGCCCTCCGGCACTATCCTCGACCCCTGCCCATCCAGCCTCCTACTAGCCACAGAAGACGCTATGGCAGAATCTATCCTCCCCATCATTAACTCCTCTCTCTCCACGGGGACAGTACCACTCAGCTGGAAGTCAGCTATTATCAAACCCACACTCAAGAAACCCACCCTTGACCCCCAACGAACCCAGCAACTACTGACTAGTCTCCAACCTCCCATTTGTCTCCAAACTCCTAGAACAAATAGTGCTCCGCCGCTTACATCCTTTCATAGAAGAACAAGCGGCCATGTCTCCTGCACAATCTGGCTTCCGAAAAGGCCACAGCACAGAGTTAGTACTCCTGGATATCATAGATAACAGTTGGTCAATACTCAACAAAGGTAGCGTTGCCCTACTGGTCCTACTTGACCTCAGCGCTGCCTTTGATACTGTCGACCATCACCTCCTCTTATCCAAACTCTGTGACCTCGGAATCAAGGACTCAGCCCTCCAATGGTTCACCTCCTTCCTTCACCAAAGAACCCAAAAAGTCCTAGGGCCGACCAAATCTGACCCCAAACCTATCAAATACGGTGTTCCCCAAGGCGCCCTTCTATCCCCCCCCCCCCTCCTTTTTAACCTCTACAACAGACTTGTCCTAGATATAGCCCAGAAGTACAACATCAAAATTCACTCTTACGCTGATGACATCCAGCAAAACCGATCATCCCAAATTGATAATCTCTAACTCTGTCTCTCTGACATGAAAACCTGGATGTCAAACAACAAACTACAGCTGAACGCCTCCAAAACTGAACTCTTATGGATTAGGAAAAATATACCAAATACACATGCCCAACTCTCATGGGACTCCACCTCACTAACAGCAGCAGATCAAGTACGCAGCCTAGGAGTAACATTAGACTGCCACCTGTCCCTGTCCACCCACATATCTCAAATAGCCTCTACCTCCTTCTACTACCTCTGCCAGCCGAGAAGAATCAAACCTTACATCTCCAAACCTGACCTAGCCCAACTCCTCTACGCCTATGTTCTCTCCAGGATGGATTACTGTAACTCCCTATTTAATAGAATGGCCAAAAAATATCTCAAACGCCTCCAGCATGTACAAAATGCAGCAATCCACCTCCTACACAACCTCAACTACCATGACCCTATCTCCCCAGCCCTGCATGCAGAGCACTGGCTCCTGATCAACCAACACTGTGCTTTCAAGGCCCTGGTGATCGCACATAAAAGAATCTATGCCACCACCCCAACATACATAGGATCCAAGCTAACTGTGTACACCCCACCTGCCTCCTCCGCTCTGAAACGGAGAAACGCCTATGTATCCCCCCAGGAAGGTCTCTCTTGCCAGAAACCACCCGCAAATGCTCCTATAGCCACTTCATCCCCATCTCTGGAACCAACTCCCCCTAAAAATCAGACTACAGAACTCTGATGACCTTCCGGAAAGCTGTAACAACCCTCCTCTTCAACTGAAATTCTAACTGCAAACTACCCCTTGACCCCCTTATATTCCCTCTCCTTTCTCCACTCTCCTGTACTTAAGTTGCTGTATAGTCTTGTACTGTCCAAAATGTTTTCCATTGTGAATGTTTGCTTGTAACCCGTTCTGAGCTACTGGGAGGACGGGATAGAAATTGAAATAAATAAATAAAATTTATTACTTATTTGTTAATAAAATGATGATTTCAAATGTCATGTTTTTTGCTTCTCCCCTATCAGAGACCATTGCACTCATGTCTCATCTGGTGGTAACATTAAGAAGTACATGTCACGCACTTTCAGATGTATATTTTCAAGAGAGAAAAAAATAGTTTCCATAACTTATGAATCAACACTTATATGTAACTTGTTTTCTGGATAGTATCCATATTTGGCATTTCACATTCAAGGCAAAACGAGGAGAATTCACCAAATGTCTCCACAGTCAGAAGGAACTGTGGAGAAAAAAGGAACTGTGGAGGTGATGATCTTGATAACCAATTTATTATTGAAAATCTTTACACAAGTAAAAGCGATACATATGCTTGACACATCCAAATAATGCACGCACAGTATATGGTCTATGGCAGCAATGGCGAACCTATGGCACGCGTGCCAGCTGTGGCACGTGAAGACCTTGCAGCTGGCACGCGGGAAGGTCCGCAATAGAGAGCTGCACGGGAACGGGGCTGGATGTACTAAGTCACGCGGCTTTTCTCCCTACCTGCTCTGCTTGCAGCACAGAGCCGAACGGAAGTCTTCCCGACGTCAGCGCTGACGTCGGAGGGAGGGAGGGCTGATGTCGGGAAGACTTCCGTTCGGCTCTGTACTGCAGGCAGGGTAGGTAAGGAGGAGTAGCCTCGCGGCTACCAAGGGAGGGGGGCGGTCCGCCCCGCCCCGTGTGCAGCACAGCCGGCCAGGTCCCCTTACTTTTGTGGCGCTAACCCGACCGACAGGGCCGCCATCAGTCCTGCATTCAGGGGCCCGGAGCTGACAGGGGGCCCGGGCTCCCCAGTGTTCTCCCCAGCGCTTTTCAGCTGGGCGCAACGCCCAGCAAATTTAGATGCCCGCCCGGCTGTCATCTGCCGAATCCTGCTGCCGCCACTGCTTAATGCGCAGCCTGAAGAGCCGCCGAAAAACCCGCCGGACTTTAAACAAAACAAAAACCCCGGCAAGCGACTCGAACCCGGCTTCCCTCCGAAACCGGAAGTTACGTGGGGGGGGGGGGGGGGTAGAGAAGAGAAGCCGGCACAGACCATTAGAGCCCCGGAGCATGCGGGAGATAGGCCAGCCACGGAGGGAAGCTTACTTGCTCTTGCTTACTTCGGGCCTTTCTCGCTGCCGGGTCCTGCCTACTTTCTGTTTCCGTGAAGGCAGGACCCGGCAACAAGAAAGGCCCGAAGTAAGTAAGAGCAGCAAGTTGTAAACTTCCCTCTGTCGCTGCCCTTTGGGAGATAGGTCAGCGACCAAGGGAAACTTGCAACTTGCCTTTGTCTGTAGCGAATCTGCCGGGTGTGTGAGATGGGGGGGGGGAATGGGAGGAGTAATGCTGCTGCACCCAATTAGGGGGGAGAGGGAAGAGAAATGCTGCTTCTGCTGTACCCAATTGGGGGGGGGAAGAGAAATGCTGATGATACTGCTGTACTCAGTGGGGGGAGGGGGAAGAGAAATACTGCTGTACCCAATTGGGAAGAGAGAGGGAAGGAGGGAGAAGGAAGATCAGGAAAAGGAGGAAAGAGATGCAAAGACCATGGGACGGAGGGAAAGGAGATACCATACCATGGAGTGGAAGAGAGAGATGTCAGGGCATATGGGGGGGAAGCAGGGCCAGATTAAAGGATAGGCCCTGTAGGCACAGGCCTAGGGCCCGAAATAGTCAGGGGGGCCTGCCAGTGATGTGCTTTGGGGCCTCACCCTTGCTGGATTCGCTGGCAGTAGCAGCAGCAGCCTCATCATCATCCCGGGCGAACCCCGATCCGACCCTCCTATCTCTCCCTCCTTCCCTCATCAGTGACGTGCCAGAGGGAATCACGGCAGGAGAAAGTCCTGAAGCAGCCTGCTTAGAGTAGAGCAGTGCTGTTTAGAGTCTCGTGATGGGAGGGAGGGAGAGTTAGGAGGGTCGTGGGGGGGAGAGTAGCAGTCTGCCCCGGGTGTTCGACCTGGCGTCATGAACTTCTTCGGCTAGCATCAGCATTTACAATTCACTGCTGTTGCCAGCTTCAGGCCTTCCTCTCCGCCGGGTCCTGCCTACTTCTGTTTCCATGAAGGCAGGACCCGACAGAGAAGAAGGCCCGAAGCTGGCAACAGCAGCAAATTGTGAATGCTGCTGCCTGAAGAAGTTCATGACGCCAGGTCATGGGTGACAGAAGGAGGAAAGGGAGCAGAGGGGGAAAGACTTGCTGCACCCAACTGGAGGGAGAAAGAAAATGAGGGAGGGAATGGAATGAGATGCCAGGGATTGGAGGGAAGGGAGGGAGGAAGAGATGCCAGGGCATGGAGGGAAGTATGCCAGACCAAGGGAAAAGGAAGGGGGAAAGGAAGGAGGAGAAGACAGAGCATGGAGGGGGAGGGAGAGATGGAAGAAAAGGAAAGGAGTGAGATGCTAAAGAATCAGGGAAGGGAAGATACCAGACTATGGGATGCGAAGGAAAGAAAGGAGAAGAGAGAGATGCCAGAGCATAGGGGACGGGATGGTGACAGAGAGAGAAAAATGGAGAGGTGGCAGAGCTGAAATCAATCATGTACAAAGGAGAAGAGAAGGGGCACAGGATAGACAGTTTATTGAAGGAGCATAAAAAGAGGGAAGATGCCATATGGAACGGGGAGAGGGCAGACAGTGGATGGAAGGGGCTGATGCTGTATGGAAGACAGAGCGGACAGATGCTGGCTAGAAAGAAGAGTGAAGACAAGATGATTAAAGCAAAAACGACAAAAGGTAGAAAAAATTGTTTTGTTGCTTTACGTAGAATCAAGTAGTATTGTATCTATTGATTAAAGTTTATAAATAGGAAATAGAAATAAGGCAGTTTTTGGGGGACTAAACCCCTTTCCTCAGGTCAGGACAGGATACCATAACAGCAGGGGTGCCCAAATGGTCGAGTGCGATCGACCAGTAGATCGCAAAGGCAATGTGAGTCGATCGCATTGCTTGGCAATCTTTTTCTTCCTGCCTCTCTGAGCCAGGCCAGGCGCGTAGAAGCGCCGGACTCACAAGACTTCACTTCCGACGTCAATTCTGACGTCAGAGAGGAAGTTCTGGGCCAGCCAATCGCTGCCTGGCTGGCTTGGAACTTCCTCTCCGTCGTTAGAATTGACATCAGAGGTGAAGTCTTGTGAGTCCGGCGCTTGTACAATCCTGACCTGGCTCATGGAAGCAGGGAGAAATCGGCATGGTGGCTTAGGGGGTAGGGAAAAAATTGGGGAAGTGGAGAAATTGGCGCGATGGCCTGGGGGGGGGCGGGGGGAGAGAGAAAGAAAGAGACAGAAAGAAAAGGGGAGGGGCAGAAAGAAAAAATATTGGATTTATAGTCAGAAGAAGGAAGTGCAAACAGAGACTCATGAAATCACCAGATAAAAAGATAGGAAAAATGATTTTATTTATGTGATCAAAATGTGTCTGTTTAGAGAATTTATATCTGCAATAGCGGTTTTTAGCGCAGGGAGCCTATGAGCATCGAGAGCAGCACAGGGCATTCAGTGCATCTCCCTGCTCTAAAAACTGCTATTGTGATTTAGTAAAAAGGGAGGGGGTATATTTGTCTATTTTTGTATAGTTGTTCCTGAAGTGACATTGCATAGAATCGTCTGACTTGACCTCTTTGAAAACCCACAGAATATAAATGATAATTAACATTTTCTCTGCATACAGTGTGCGTTGTGGGTTTTTAAAAAAATTTTATTGTTGGTAGATCATTTTGACTTGGTCATTTTAAAAGTAGCTCGCAAGCCCTAAAAGTGTGGGCACCCCTGCTGTAGAAGCAAGGGCAAAGTGGAAATGTCCAATCAAGATGGTGCACAAAAACAGTGTCTTTCAACTCATCTGATAAATCCAATGGTCTTTATTAATCCAAAACAAAATCGTACATCCAAAGCAACTCAATGACTCGACATGATCACGTTTCGGCCATCCGGCCTGCATCAAGAGTCTTAGAAATCTTTGGGTAGCAAGTAGTCTTTAAATGGCAAATGGTCAAAAGTGAAACAATCATACCATTGCTCCAAGTCTGTAAATGCTGCAAAACCACACAACCTCATGTTCTTTGCAGATTTTACTAACCACTTAAATGTACTAAACAAAAAATTACAAGGCATGGGAAAAACAGCAGAAAGCATGTTTAGTGACATCAAAGCTTTTGAGAGAAAATTGCATGTTTTTGAAAAAGACCTTGAGAATGGACAGCTAAAATATTTTCCCAACCTAAAAATACATTTGGATAATTCTACAACATTTGTGGACAGTCATAAAAAACACCAGGAAATCCACAAAGCATATTTCACCATTGTAGCCGAAGCAAAGGAGAATTTTAGTAAAATATTTTCTCAGTTCCGTAAGATGGAGACAACCCTTTCATTTATAACTTCCCCAGAAAAGTCCACATTTGAAGATCCTGATCTTTCCTGCTTACAGTGGTTGGATATTCAAAATTTGGAAATGGAGCTACTGGAATTTCAAGAAAGCTCTATCTGGAAAAGTAAATTCAATGACCTGCGTGCGGCTCTTGAACGTATTGAGTGTGAAAGGGTGACAAATGAAATCACTGCTAGCAGTTCTGAAAATGAAATCCTAAAAGCGTGGAATTCTCTGCCAGACAATTTTAAGTCCATGAAAGCACTTGGGATTGCTCTTCTTACTTTGTTTGGGTCATCCTATGCTTGTGAGCAGCTGTTTTCGGCTTTGAATCATATAAAATCTGATGCTAGAAACAGATTAACGGATGACATGAGTGCTGCATGTGTTGCTCTGAAATTAACGCACTATGAGCCAAGGATTGACAAGTTATCAGCATGCATGCAACAATAAAAATCACATTAATTTTTTTCAGAGCATGCCCAATGCATATGTTTACATGAAGCAGTGTTTTCAGTTTGCAGTTAAGACACTTTCTAAGTTATTTAAATATTATTTAAAGATGTTATTTAAAAAAGGGACTTTACATTGCCCTGTTGTATTCCAATCTGGAATTTCCAATAAAAACGGTTGGTTTAATTGAAAGCTCTTTTGTTTTCTTTACATCATATTATTAGAAATGTAATGATTTAACTATTTTCTAATTTGATTGTAAATTTTACAAAAAAACATGTATAGACTCTTTGGGAATACACACCGAGTCTTGACACAGTTAACAGTTAAGAAGTTTATCTTTTTTTTTTACTCAGGATACATTTGACATGTTATGTGAATAATACATTTAAAATATATTGTGTAACTGAATCAAATTCTTCCTAAATTCATTAAATTGAATGAAATCATTAAAACATTATAAATTGCCAATAAATTGAAATGAAAACCAAAGGATTGTGAATCAAATTGATTCTCTGACAATACAAAGATTCCAACCTTTAAAAATGATGTTACATAGTTCAGGCAACTTTATAAAGAGTTTTTAGATACTAAAATCTTGTTATTAAGGTTTAATTGACGTGCTGGCACTTTGAGGAAATTCTTTGGTTTTGTGTGGCAGTTTGGGCACTCGGGCTCAAAAAGGTTAGCCATCACTGGTCTATGGTGTGGACCTGACAGGGTCTGTGTTTCGGTATAACACAACCTTCTTCTGGGTCCGTACTGGTTGAACCACAAGAAATAGAAATGCTAAAAGACATACAAAATACTGTGTGATGAAACTGGAGTGAAGCCATATTTGGCATTGTGTACTTCTTTTGGCATTCCACATTCAATGCATGTATGCCATTGTGTTATAGAATACAATTTATGCCAAAGGTGGTGGTGGTGTCATTCCATGTAAATCAAGAAGTCAAATAAACCCGCTTTCCAAATCATGGGTTCCAAGAGGAGAGTTAAAATATTAAACTTGCTGGATGAACAGAAAAATTTTCTTTGATACTTAGACGAAACCAATGAATTTCATTGTTCAGATCATCTAAGCCCAACCTGGAAATGTAGGCCAGGGTTTTAAAGGCCGAAATTTATGATGCCTACTTTTCACAGGAATTGTTGCTACGATGCCAAGCGTCACTTCCTGCATTAGCCATGTCTACAGTGGCATTAGGCATCATACATATTGGGCAGCATTTTGGTAGTAGGCCACTTCTTTGCATAAAACACTGTTTTACCGTAAGAAATGCCTTTGAAAATTACCCTTCCTATGTTGATGGGAAAAATGCTTAGTACATCTAGCCTCAGGGGAGGTTCTGTGAAGGTTTGACTTCGTGTAGATAACCTTCAGTGCCAAGCAGAAGTGAAATAAAAACTATCCTTTGTTAATTAAGTACAAGCTGTGACTGCTAATTGTATGTTTGATTTTGTAAAACAACAGACGCTTTACATTGACAGCCAGTTCAATTGCATACTCTCAGACAGCTTCTCGCACTTGTTTTTTTTACAGGATGCTCAGCTGGTGGCGTAATTAAACTGCTAGTTCAGATCCAAGCACTTGGGATTCAGATGTCAAATGTTACAGTTCAGGTTTGCCATTAAAGGCTGTTTCTAGTCTGGCTGCCTAGTAAATTCAGTAAAACCTTGGTTTGCAAGCATAATTCATTCCAGAAACATGCTTGTAATCCAAAGCACTCGTATATCAAAGCAAATTTACCCATAAGAAATAATGGAAACTCAGACGATTCGTTCCACAACCCAAAAACTTTAATACAAAATACTGTACTCTATAAAGTAAAAAATATATACAGTAAAACAAATTAACCTGTACTTGCAAGATCTCGCTTGTTTAGAATAGCCACTATACTCCTGCAGCGTGTACATCCATCCTCTTCCCCTCTTGATGCAGGGAGTAGTCTGTAAGGTTTTAGGGGAAGTGGATTTATTTTATTTAAAAATATGTATCCCACGCCATCAAAAATATTTATATCCCATGCCATCTCCAAATCTGGTGGGTTACAGCAACATATGCACAATATGTAACAACCTCATATATATAAAACAAATCTGAAAAATATGAAATCTAGACTATATGTCTGAATGTACTATCAATAATCTCATCTAGGAAAGCTTGTTCAAAAATTGTAGTTGACGCACACTATAATTACCCAGAGATTATGATGTAGTAGAGCATTAGATGTGACGAGTTGAAATGTGCATGCTCTTAAGCATTGCACAATGTGTGTTGCTGATTGGGTAAATGGTTGGGATATCTCTGTGAGTTAATGAGTGGATGGAGATGTGATGTTGGGAGCTGATTGAACAGATGAAGGAGTTATTAATGGCTGAGAAACTGAGTAAGTCTATGAAGGTTTATGAATGACTGTTGGGATGCCGAGTACACATGGATGGTAAGTAGATGAGCGAGTGGATGTGGGTCTTATGAGTTGCAGAGCAAGCTGAGTAAATCAGTCAATACGTAGGGTTTATGAGATGCAGATGGGCTGAATGATTGCATGGGGATTATACATGTAAGGAATACTTTCCCCCCTCTTCTACTAAATCGCGCTAGCGGTTTTAGTGCTGGGAGCCATGCTAAATGACCTACACAGCTCCTGACGCTCATAAGAACTCTTTGAGCATCGGGAGCAGTGCAGGCTACTCAGCGTGGCTCCCCGCGCTAAAACCGCTAGCGCAGTTTAGTAGAAGAGGGGGTTTGTGAATAGATGAAGTCATTATGGACTAGATTTAATATATGGTGCTCATAGTTAGGTGCTGGGATGATCCACGCTAAGCTAATATTCTGCAAAGTGTGCTCTCCAAAGTGTGTTCTGCTTGGAATGATGAACTTTGTAGAGTATTAAATTCTAATGCATTTTCCCCCCGGATTCTATATATGGCACACACATTTGGGTGCTAATCCAAGATGTATGCACAACTTACTGGTAATTGAATAGCAAGCCATTAATGATCAATAATTGGAGGCTAACAACCAATTATTGATGCTAATTTGCAGAATTAGAATTTGTTCGCACATCTGTGTGCATGCTATTCTATAACGCTGGGCACCCAAATCCCATAGCAAGCAAAAGGGTGTGTGGTCATGGAAGGGTAGGGGTGGGTTAGGGGCATTCTAAAACTGAGTGTAGTGTTATAGACTATGGGGGCTCTGCATCAACTTGCTTTTGTGACAATTTATACCAGGTATCAGTTGATATAAGTCTAAGGTGACCATACGTCCCGTTTTGAACGGGACTATCCCGTTTTGAACGGGACTATCCCGTTTTGAACGGGACTATCCCGTTTTTAGATCTCCTGTCCTGTTGTCCCCATGCACAGCTTCAGGACGCCGAAATGTCCCATTTTCAGGGACAGCGTCCCGAAGATGTGTGAGGGGACAATGGGATAGGAGATCAGTTCCCTCCCTCCCTGCCGCGCCAAAGCTAGTCTTGCCTGCCTCCCTCCCCAAAGACTGCCCCCCGGACCGGCCCCCGCTGTTGTTACCAGGATCGCCCTGGATACCAGCCTTAGGGGGGGTGCACAGCTGGCTGGCTGGGTCAAGAACCTTCCGCCCTGCTGTAATCGGCACCTGCACCTCAGCGCAGCTGCTGTACTTTTTCCGAAGGAGAGTTGGCAGTCGCGCTGAAGTGCAGGAAGGTCCTGCAATGACTGCCATCTGCCTCCTCTACTCCAGAAGACGTACGTGACATTGGAGGGTTTGGACGGTCAGCCACAGTCATTGCGGGATCTTGCCGCAACTCCCTGCGTATGCCGGCCAACCCCTCCGACATCACTTACCTCTTCCGGAGCAGAGGCAACAGAAGCAATCATCACGGGACCTTGCTGGTTTGGAGGGAGAAAGAAGCAAAGAAGGATGGTGGAGGGAGAGAAAGGGGGTCAGGGTGGTGGAAGAAGAGAAAGGGGGCAGATACTGATGGAATTATTGTGCAGGGTTGGAGGGAAAGAAAGGGGGCAGATGCTGATGAAATTGGGGGGAAGGGACAGCAGAGAGTGAAATGCCAGACCATGGTGCAGGAGAAGGAAGGGAAGAAGAGGAGCGATGCCAGACCATTGGAGGAGGTAAGGGAAGAAGATTTATGCCAGACCAATCAGTGCCTGGCTGGCCCAGAACTTCCTCTCCAACATCAGAATTGACGTCGGGAAGAAGGTTTATAGGCCGGCGCCTGGACCTTCTTTTTCTTTAGTTGTGGCAGGCAGCAGCGGCAGACTGGGGGGGGGTGTTGAAGCGGTGGTGGGCCAGGCTTCAGTGGGTAGGTAGCAGTAGTGGGGGCCTGTCCGGGTGGGGGGCAGGCTTTGGTGCTAGAGGGAGGGAGGCAGGCAGGCTTTAGAAAGGGAGGGAGGTAGGCTGGCTGGCTTCGGGGGACGGGGTGGGACCAAGGCTGGAAAGCAGTGAGGGGGACATAGGAAGGAGCACTGGGGGCACTAAGGACATGGGAAGGAGGCACTAAGAACATAGGAAGGAGGCACTGAGGGCACTAAGGACATGGGAAGGAGGCACTGGGGGCACTGAGGACATAGGAAGGAAGGAAGGAGGGAGGGAATAGAAAGGAATAATTGTTGGACCTGAGTAAAGAAAAAAAAGAAATGAAAGAAAGGATGCACAGTCAGAAGGAAATGCAACCAGAGACTCATGAAAATCACCAAACAGCAAAGGTAGGAAAAATGATTTTATTTTCAATTTAGTGATCAAAATGTGTCAGTTTTGAGAATTTATATCTGCTGTCTATATTTTGCACTATATTTGTCTATTTTTCTATAGTTACTGAGGTGACACTGCGTATTTTAAAGTCATCTGCCTTGTTATCTTTGAAAACCCCCACAAATATAAATGATAATTAACATTTTCTCTGCGTATAGTGTGCTTTGTGGGCTTTTTTAATTTTATGGTTATCATTATGAATTCATAAGATATGTGTACATGAAAAATGAATGGAAGAAATTGGGGGCGGGATTGGGGTGGGACTAGGACTGAATATTAATAGATGTCCTTTTTTGATTAAAAAATAAATGGTCACCTTATATAAGTCTGGTACCCATATTCAGGCATTGTTATTCGCCCTAAGTGCTATTCTATAAAGGACATGCAACCTTTATAGAATGGCATTTACTGCCAGTTTTATTTTTCTAACAATGAATTTTGAGTGCCATTTATAGAATTCCCTTTTGCATGAGCATTTACGCCTCCTAAAGGCTGAAGTAAATACACCCAACAAATGGTAGTTATGTGTGGAAATGCAGGTATTTTATAGCAAAGTCACAGAGTGGGGATTGAAAGATGACCACACAGGGACATAGGGGTCCTTTTATCAAGACGCGCTAGCGGGATTAGCGCGGACATTTCATCACGCGCTAACCCCCGTGGGTGACTAAAAAACTAATGCCTGCTCAATGCAGGCGTTAGCGGCTAGCACAGCAGGCGTTATTACACGCGTTAAACCCCTACCTCATGTTGATAAAAGGACCCCATAGTCTATGTTGAAAATCAATTTATTGGAAAATAATAATAATATGTATGGATATGACACTGACAGTGTTTTGATACAACAAATGTATCTTCCTCAGGAGCCTATAAACGGATAAATGATGGATAAATACAATAATATATAAACATATATGCAACATATGTGTAAAAATCACCTTGTGTTTAAATAAAAATCCAATATGTCAAAAAAAATGAAGAAAATAAAAAATCATCAATTATGCTCATGCCAGTACAAAATACAATTAAATAAAGGCATTTTTTTTAAATCACGGGTTGCTATGGTAAAAGCTCCAGTGCTCATAGTTTCTGGACTTCTATCCCCAGCCTCAGCCATACATTCAGAAAATAGGAAAAAAAAAACAACAACAACAACAAAAAAAAAAACCACACCCCTCTTCAAATACAAACCCACAAAGTAAAAGTACTATTGTACACATATTTCATACAGTGCACCACAAGAGAAACAGTCCAAATATAAAAAAAACAGATGTAAATTTTAAAAAATTGACATATTTCAATCACTGAATTGAAAATAAAAACATTTTCTCTACCTTTGTTTTCTGGCGATTCTATTTTTCTGAGCATATTGTTCTATCTGTGCTCTTAAATCTGTTTCCAAAGTCTCCTTATGCTTTTGCTGTTTCTTTCCTCTCCTTCACTTTTTGCACTACATCCATCTTTGGCACTGATTTTCATATTCAGTTCTCTTCCATTTTTCTGCCTCCATCTCAGGTCTATCTATCTTTCTAGCTCTTACCCTCTCTTTTCCTCCATCCCTCTCTTCTCTTTTCTCCCACTTCCATCTGTACATATGCACCATCTCTTCCGTCCTCTTCCCCTTTCCTCCATCCATGTGCATCATTTCTTCCCTCTTCTTCCACTACCCTCCATCCATATGCACCATCTCCTTTCCCTTTCCTCTTGCCTTCCCCTCCATCCATGTGCCACCATCTCTTTTTTCTCCCCTCTATCCATGTGTCCCCTGTTCCTCTACTTTCTGCCCCTGCCATTCAGCATCTCTCCCTTCTTCGTCCCTGCCTTCCCCCCTCTCGGTTCCATAGCTCCTCTACAAGGAGGTCACCAGCGCAACAGCGATCCTATTGCATTGCCTGTGGCCTCCTCTGTATGATTCCTTTGCTGCGGTCTGCTCAAGTGGAAGCAGGAAGTTGTTTCAGAGGATGGTGGACCGTGGCAAATGAACAGTACAGAGGTGGCCACCGGAAGCGCTGGAGAACACAGATTCAGGCACTTCTATCCTCCACAACTTACTCCCCGCGCCCCAAATCGACATTGTATTTACAGTTCTGCTCAGGAAGTGGACACCAAAGCACAGTGTAGAGCTGATGCAGGGCTTGCTGGACTCTCTTAAGAATCCTGGAGAGGGTGGGAACCAGCAGGCCTTGAGCATACGCAGACGCTCAAGGCCCCTTTCCAGCCCAGCACGGAGTGTTAGTGTCTGATTCCTGAACACTAGAACTGTAAGTACGATGTTGGTCTGGGGCAGGGGAGTGTAAGTAGTGGAGAATAGGAGTGCCAGTCATCAGGGAGAGAGGAGATAGCAGTAGCATCGACTTCTTGAGGATAGGAGTTCCGGTCATTGGGGGAATGAAAGATAACAGCGTTGGTCATCAGATGGAGAGAGTAGGAAAAAAGCACCATCATCAGAAGGAGACTTGAATATAAACCAAGTTCGGATCATTTTTTTTTTGCCCAAAAATCTGAGTTTATATTCAAATATATATGGTACCTAATTGGTAGGCACGATTCTTCAACAGTTAGGCAGCTAGGGCCTGATTCTATAAACAGCACCTATATTATGCGCCATTAGGTGCCTAGATGCCTAGTGATGCCTAACTTAGTTCCGCCTGTAATCTAATTGTTTTTAATGGCCAATTTAGGTTGCATGCAGATATCGGTAATGCACCTAGTCATAGCAGCCTCTGAAACTTAACTATGCCTACCTGAAAAGTAGGCATGGTAGATTTAGGCGTAGCTAGGTGTTGTAGTTAAATGCCAGGAAATTAGGCCAGGAAAACCACAGCCTACCACAAGGACATCTAGTGATACCTAAGCATGCCTAGGTGCGATTCTGTATAGGATGCCTAGTTGTTGATTGACAACTGCGCGGAGCAGTGCTTACAAGTTAGGTACTGTTTATAGAATCATGCCCCCAATGCAAAGCACATGGTTAAAAGTGGGTGTGGTTAAGGGGAGATCATAGGCGTGTTTTTGAGTTAGGAGCTGTTGGGTGCCTAGGTTAGGAGCAGGCATTTAGGCCAAGAAAACCCTGGCATGAATAGGGTACGCCTAAAAGTTAGAATGCTAAGGCTGCGCTAAGCGTGATTCTATAATGGGTCCTTAACTTTTACAGAATCGTACTAGGCCCAAGTTTTTTAGGCAACATATATAGAATCAGACCCTAAGATCTCATGTGCCATTCCTGTGCTAAGACAGCATAATAATGTAGCTGTGCTTAACTGATTAACACAGGAATGCCTACTCTCCGTCCAAGACATGGCCCGTCAAAAAAATTAAAAATATTTTTAGCATGCGGTTAGTATGCACACATGCGACATTTACTACAGGATGCCTGAGAGTGTCCCGCGGTATGCCATTTTAAATTAGGCCCACAGTAGCACCTAACACAGCTTAGTAAAAGGGCCCATTAATGAAGTGCCTACCCTATCAAAGAAACAGAGAAACTAGGAGGTCCTTTAATCAAGCCGCGCTAGCGGGGTTAGCGCAGACATTTCATCACGCGCTAACCCCCGCGGCCGGCTAAAAAATTAACGCCTGCTCAATGCAGGTATTAGCGGCTAGCGCGGCAGGTGGTTTAACGCGTGGTATTATGTGCATTAAACCCCTACCGCAGCTTGATAAAAGGACCCCTAGATCTTGATCACGTAAGCAGTTATTGGTAATTTTTATTCTGATGGGAAGCTAATTATCAGAGGATATAGGTTCTTTAGTTGATGTAAGTGGCAAGAGAATTTCAAGTGCTTATGACGTTTTCAACATAATCTACTGTTAAGTCGGGTTAGTTTACTATGGTGTCCTATTTATGCAATGAGACCCTGAGCTACAATAACCTGCCTTAACAGTAGCCCGTGTTGATAACTTCCTTCCTTAATAAATAAATTTAAAAAAATGATATAATGCATCATGGTTTTCCTCTGCCTTGGCAAAAGAAGAAAAGCTGCAAGGAAAAGATGAAAGTAAATGGAGGAAGTCAGCTTAAAGCGATGATAAATCATCTTATGATAATTTGCTGCTGAATTACCAAATGGAGGTTTTGCTAGCTAAAAAGGCTTTCTTTGCCGTGAATACAACAATCTATAAATCATCTAATGGCTAATTAATAAAGTTCATGGTTTAATCTAATTACAGTACCTCAAACACCCCAATAGGTAATTGCATTAGCTTTCTGTTTTTAATGACAACACAGAATATTTGCTCATCTTTAACAACAGTAATTAAATTAGATTAGCTTCTTTATATACTGCTTTTCTGTGATACAACCAAAGTGCTTTACATATTACATGTAGGAGCTGCATCCTTATGAAAAGAGAACAATGGCAAAAGGAAAGATGCAAGGGAGAAAGAGAGGAAACATCTGAACTGTGAGCAAGCTAGAAACTTATTTTTATTATCTAACCATTTTTTGTAGCCCCTTTATATACCTCTTAGGCATTGGTGGAATGAGGAATTATGACATCACAATCGGTTCTGAAATAGAAACGTTGAAACATGATGGCAGATAATGACCCATCTATTCTGCCCATCCGCAGTAACCATTATCTCTTTCCCTCTCAGAGATCCCACGTGCCTATCCCAGACCCTCTTGAATTCTGTCTCCACCACCTCTTCCAGGAGACTGTTCCACGCATCTACCACCCTTTTTGTAAAAAACTATTTCCTTAGATTACACCTCTTAACTTCATCCTGTGCCCTCTCATTGCAGTTTCCTTTCAAATGAAAGAGACGACTCATGCTCATTACATAGGTATTTAAGCGTCTCTACCATATCTTCCCCTCTCCTGCCTTTCCTCCAAAGTATACAGATTGAGATCTTTGTCTGTCCCCATACGCCTTTTAATGATGACCACACACAATTTTAGTAGCCTTCCTCTGGACCAACTCCATGCCTGATTGTATTTATTTGTTTACAGTTGCACATCTTTGTTCATCTGGGGAATGCTCAGTAAATGTTTTGGGGTCTGCTCATGGATTCCTTAGCGCTGTTCCCTTGCCACAGTCCGCCCAAGCAGAAACAGGAAGTTGCATCAGAGAGGGTGGACTGTGGCAGGGGAACAGCACCGAGGAATCTGCATGCAGTGCTAGAGAATCATTGCTGTGCCAGCAACCCCTTTGCATTTTAAAAGGTGAAGGGGTCTTCGGTAGGGTTAGCATATGATTTCAGAAAAAAGGATGGACTAAGACATCCGGGTTGTACATCCATTGCTTTCAATGGAAGTAAAAGTCTTCGGTAGGGTTAGCATATGATTTCAGAAAAAAGGATGGACTGAGACATCCGGGTTGTACATCCATTGCTTTCAATGGAAGTAAAACCCGGATGTCTGAATCCATCCTCCTTTTTCTGGAGCCATATTCTAACCATAGACTTTGGAACAGGGTGGTGGAGAAAGGAAGGACGTTCTGGCCAATGGAGGCCCCCAGGAGCTGTGGGGCCTAGAACAGTTGCTCTGTTTGCCCATCCCCCCCCTTTAATGCTGGCCCTGCTCATAGCCCCACCTATATCCACCTATATAATGGGCACCACTACAAGGGAATAAAGCTGAATTTTTGCTACTTAATTTGCATTAAAGTAGCAAATTCATGTCTTATTTGTCATTAATACAGTATATGTTATTTAGCTTCAATGCAAGTAACAAAATAATAGCCTGCATAATATGAGAATGTGTGTAAAGAATTTCATTTAATAATGCCTTTTAAATCTAAGTTTGCAAGCTGCATTATTTGTGGAAAAATAATGCCAGATTCTACCTTGAATTATTGTCTTCCCTGGAACATTGGTCTCTAATGCATGACCCTTACTCTGCTCCTAATTCACCCCTGCAAGCAAAGGCCCTGATTAATTAGAGGTCTACCTTTAAATTTTGTACAGATCTTCATGGTTCACACCTTCATCCCCACTGAAATAGACTTCCCATCCCCTGAACAGATCATCAAGTTTCAAGTTTATTATGGCTTGATATACCGCTTTTCATTTCCAAAGTGGTTTACAACATTACATATCTTTAAAAATTAAAACCAACAGAATTGTAGGAATTACAAACACAAATACATAGGTAGACAAATCTCATGAACAAATTCAACACACACAAAAGGGGAAAATTGCTAAAATAAAATGGTGGTAGGGAAGGAAAAGACAAAAGGGCAAGCTGCGATGTGAAGGTTAAGTTCAAGGTCTGGCTAAACTAGATCACCATTCCCAATCAGATCCCCACCCCCCTGAAAAAACTTCTGGATCTACCAAGGCTATCTCTGTGTCTAGTAGTAGGGGGGAAGGAGCAATCCGAAGTTATTCCTCCCTGTAGGCTGCCAGCATCATAACCGCACTGATCAACTACTACTCGTAATTTATTTTCACTTCCAAAAATTATTACATTTCCTATTTTCAGATGTAAATCTTTCTTGACCTCCATTCTAGATGTTGTGAAATATACAGTTTAGATTATCTCTCTATCCCATGTGGTATCTTGGACCCTTTTGGTGGCTCAGATTTAATCCTGCTGCTGTGGGACCAGAATCACACTAAGCATCGTTGCGCTGTTTCATTAAACACATCGATAAAATTAGAACAAGTCTCCAGCTGAGTTTAACTGAGCATTACTTCTATCAGCTTTTAAAAGTTAACTTGATTTCCCTTTTCTGAGTTAAGGTGGTCATCTAACTCTTCTGTTTCCTTGGAATATTTTATAAATGTGATTATAGGAATTTAAAAAAAAAAAAAAAAGAGACAACCCGTCCAAGCTCCCATCCATTTTTTTTTTAAATACTTGATAACTTTTTCAGTCACACATGCTGAACCTAACAGTGAAGATTAGGATGTGCAGCTTGAAAATTGTTGTTTTGTGTTTGCCATATTTACAGGAATATTCATTTTGCTGAGGGGTTTTGTTTGGGGGTGTTTTTTTTTGGGGGGGGGATTTTTTTCCAATATTAAGACTGCGTTCTTATTTATTTATTTGAGATTTTTATATACCACTTATATACCACAGGGATCCTAAGCAGTTTACATTGTATTCTGGTCATGTACTCTAAGGGCCAGATTCTACAAATGGTGCCTAGGTTAGGTGCCATTATCATGGAGATCTAGTGATGCCTAACCTAAATCCTAATTTTTTTAAAAAATTGTTAGATTGCATGGTAATTGACCATGCCATTAAAAAACAATTAAAAAATTAATTGGTAATTACAGTTACATGCACATATCCACATGGTACCTAGCATTGCCTAAGTCAAGGCACCCTATGACACCTAACACTGCTTACCTGAAAAGCGGGTGTGGTTAGGGATGGAGAATAGGTGTGGTAAACATAGGCATTGATAGGTGTGCAAGGTAGGTGCTGGTATATTAAGCCAGGTAAAATCTATCCCCTCTTTTACAAAGGCGCGTTAGCCGTTTTAGTGCGTGCTAAGCGCTAATGCATCCATAGACTAGTAAAAGGAGCCCTTAGTCTAATATATTAATGCCCACCTTTAGGACGCCTAGAGATGCCTAAGTCCACTTAGGTGCTGCTAGGTATGATTCTATAAAGCAGGGGGTCTTCAAAGTCCCTCCTTGAGGGCCGCAATCCAGTTGGGTTTTCAGGATTTCCCTAATGAATATGCATTGAAAGCAGTGCATGCACATAGATCTCATGCATATTCATTGGGGAAATCCTGAAAACCCAACTGGATTGCGGCTCTCAAGGAGGGACTTTGAAGACCCCTGCTATAAAGGATGACTAGCAGTTGATTGACAATTGCGCAGTCCGGCAACTAAAAGGCATCATTTATAGAATCAAACCCTTAGGGGCTGATTTTATAAATGGGCGTCCCAATGAAGGCAGGGCAGGCGTTCTACCGATATCTGGCAACTAACTGGGACACTTTTTTTTAACCTGAGGCAGGATGCCTACACTGTAGGTGTTTGTCACGGGGCTAGGGAAATGCTTGGGCAAGCTTAAGCAACCTTAGGCATCTCCCTAGGGCTATGACTGATGCCTAAATGTAGGCAGCAAATTACTTGCCTACATTTCCAAAGTTAAAAGTAGACGTGGCCAGCTGAGCTGATCGCGGCAAGGGAATCCTTGATCAGCTGAGCCAGCCATGGCTTCGGGGAGGCCTGCCAACTACTGATTGGGGGGGATACCCCTGTACAATTAGCTGAATCAGCTGAGGCAGGGCACCCCTGATGTACTGCAAAATCGGCAGGAGGGATGCCCACTCCATCCTGTCAACATCCCCCCAAAGCAGCGACACCCCCTTGGAACCCCAAACCCCCACCATTGAAGTCTGGCAGGAGGGATGCCCACCGAAGTAGAAACACTCCTCCTTGAAACCCCCGACACCCACCGTTGAAGACCAGCAAGAGGGTTGCCCACACCCTCGTGCCAACACACTCCCAAAGCGGTGACACCACCCCCAGAACCCCCAATCCCCTCCATTGAAGACCAGCAGGAGGGATGGCCACTCCCTCCTGCTGCCACCTTCCAACATCCTCCCTGGAACACCAACACCCTATGATCTTCTACCCCACCTTCACCCCTGAGCCCCCCCCTCCGACACCCCCGTACCTTTATAGAAGAAATTCCAGCTGGAGGAATGCTTACTCCCTAAGGCCAGCATGCCTGCCTCTTCAACATGGGATGAAACGGGAAGGGTGTTGACTGGCTCAGATACCTAAGGCCCTTCTCATAGTCCTCCTTCCTGGTGCATCCTGGGATGCACTAGGAGTGGCCTAAGACTCTGATTGGCCAGATATCCAAGGCCACTCCCACTTATACTGGTCAATATGGTAGCACATTTAAAACAACTATATGAAGACAAATACTGTGCCTATATTCTCGGGAGCTGAATAAATAAATTAAGACAATATAATGCAATTTAAGTCTAAAGTTAGACCTTTGGAGCTTGGCTTCTCAATTGGTTCCTGCAGATGAATAGTTTTTCATAAAGTGTAGCAAAATGACTACTTTTGGGATTATAAAGGATTTTTTGTGCATAAAGGGGTTTTAATGCTCATAAAAGGCCATTTATAAAATTACCTGAGATGTTATATGTGTAAGATTAAATCAGGGGTGGAGAACGAGGACCATAATACAGTTAGATTTTCAGGATTTCCCCAGTGAATATGCATAAGAACATAAGAATAGCCTTACTGGGTCAGACAAATGGTCCATTAAGCCCAGTAGCTCATTCTCACAGTGGCCAATCCAGGTCCTTAGTACCTGGCCAAAACCCAAGGAGTAGCAACATTCCATGCTATCGATCCAGGGCAAGCAGTGGCTTCCCCCATGTCTTTCTCAATAACAGACAATGGAAGCAGTGCATGCAACTAGATCTCATGCATATTCATTGGGGAAATTCTGAAAACCCGACTGGATTGTGGCCCTTGTTCCCCACCCCTGGACTAAAATCTATAAATGGCCTCTGAAAAAAAAAAAATCGGCACTGAAAATATTAGCACTTATAAATGGTGCTCAAAGTTAGACGCAGTTGTTTACACCAACTGAAACATAATGTAAAACCTTGTGCCTAAATTAGGCACAGATTCACCCTTATTCTATAACTGCGTGTTTAAATTGCAGAAATGTCCCTGATCCGTCTATGACCATGTTCCATTGTGGAACCACATGTAAAATTTATGTGCATATCCCATGCCTAGATTTACAATTTTTAATGCCTTTTATAGAATTTGGGGGAACAATGACAAAAAAGCATGCTTTGTTATGCAACCCATGTGTAGGCAAATTCAGGAGCACGAATACAGGATGTCCAGTGGAGTAGTCAGAGAGATCCCCCCAGGAAAGAAACTTGGGACTACTTGTAGACAAGTCAATGAAGCCGTCCATGCAATGTGTGGCTGCGGCGGCGAAAAGGATGAACAGAATGCTAGTAATAATTAAGAAGGGGATCACAAACAGATTGGAGAAGGTTATCAAGCTGTACCAGGCCATGATGCCCCTCCACCTGGAATACTACGTCCAACACTGGTCCAACACTGGTCGCAGTACATGAAAAAGGACATAGTACTACTTGAAAGGGTCCAGAGAAGAGCGACAAAAATGGTTAAGGGACTGGAGGAGTTGCCGTACAGTGAGAGGCTAGAGAAACTGGGCCTCTTCTCCCTTGAAAAGAGGAGACTGAGAGGGGACATGATCAAAACATTCCAAGATAATGAAGGGAATAGACTTAATAGAGAAAGAGAGATTGTTCACCCTCTCCAAGGTAGAGAGAACGAGTGGGCACTCTCTAAAGTTAAAAGGGGATAGATTCCGTACAAACGTAAGGAAGTTCTTCTTCACCCAGAGAGTGGTAGAAATCTGGAACACTCTTCCACAGGCTGTTATAGGGGAAAACACACTCCAGGGATTCAAGACAAGGTTAGACAAGTTCCTGCTGAACCAGAACGTATGCAGGTAAAGCTAGTCTCAGTTAGGGCACTGGTCTTTGACCTATGGGCCGCCATGTGAGCGGACTGCTGGGCACGATGGACCACTGGTCTGACCTAGCAGCGGCAATTCTTATGTTCTTATGGGACTCTGGAGGTGTCATGATTTACTAGCATGGTTTATAAAATATACAAATAAAAAGAAATTCCATAATTGAATGCCCACATTTATGCCCCCCCCCCCAGGCTGCACCCACATAACAGGTCTGTTCCTAAGTGTTCTTAGTTTAATTGGTTTCTGGATGGCTTTACCATTTATTTAATTCATTTTCTATCCCATTTTCCCCAAAGATTTCTGAACGGTTTGATAGTCTCGTTGCTGTTTTTGCTAAGTCTGGTAGCTAGAGATTCCCATATGTAGTAAATGTTGTCCTGCTTGTCCTCAGATAAAGCCAAGTTACTGACCTGTAGCAGATGTTCTCTGAGGTCAGCAGGACACATCTAATATAATAAAATGCTAGGCCGCGCATGCGCACTCAAAAGTCGTGTTCCCTGATCCGTTGCGGAAACACGAGTGCGCATGCGCGCGTTTTACGTCACCACAGCCTCCCTGCTCTCCACCTCGCGCCGTAGCTTTCAAAATTCCCTGCTGGGAGAGCACGGATGTGCGAGTGTGAGCTACTGGAAGGCCCGGTAGAGGTCGGAGTCGCTCCAGGGGAGGGGGCGGCTGCCGAAGAAACAAGATGAAGCGTCTCGCGTCTTGCGCCTCTTTCCCTCTGTCGATGGCGCCGAAGCCCCGGGTCAACGAAAATGTGTGGCGGTGCGCGTCCGAACCTTGCTGCCCAAGGAGGTGTCTACACGGCTACCATTCGGCCCGACGGGTTGAGCCTACCATCCAACCCTCCCACCGCCAGATGAACACAAACCTCCGGCCTGCAGCAGCTCCACAGCACAGTAAACATTCTGCTTCCAGCCTTCTACTGTCTTGATTTTCACTGCCGAGGAAAGTGTAGAGTACTGTGGAGCTGCTGCAGGCCGGAGGTTTGTGTTCGTCTCAGATGGGAGGGTCAGTGGGGTCGGCTGCATGGCAGCAGTAGTGGCTTGGGGGGGGGGGCGGGGGGTAGATAGAAACATGCTGCAAATGGCGAATTCTACTGTATGGGAGAATGGGGGGGTAGAAATTCAAGGTTCTACTGCACAGGGAGATGGGAGGCAGGCAGGCTGGCTTCGGGGGGTGGGTGTGGGTGGAACAAAGTCTAAAAGGCATTGAGGGGGGCATTGGAAGGAGGCACTGGGGGCACTAAGGACATAGGAAAGGGCACTAAGGACACGGGAAGGAGGCACTGGGGGCACTGAGGGCACTAAGGATATAGGAAGAAGGCACTGAGGGCACTAAGGACATTGAATGGGACATTAAGGACATGGAAGGCGGCACTGGGGGCACTAAGGGAAGACAGAAGGGGTCATGGAGAGACAGTGAGAGGGAAAGGGGGCTGCTTTGGGGGGGAAGTGTGCTGGGGACAGACAGCTTTTGCTGTGGGGTGAATACAGAAGGGGGCCACAGATAGACAGTCAGGGAGAGGGAAAGGGGGCTGCTTTGGGTGGAGGGGTGTGCTGGGGGCAGACAGTTTTGCTTGGGGAGGGGGGGAAGATAGAAGGACACAGACAGTGGCAAGGAGAGAGAGAGAAAGAAACACAGACAGACAGACACATCTATTCTAGCACCCCTTAATGTAACGGGCTTAAAGACTAGTATTATAATATATCCTTCCACCTCCCCTCTGAGTTGTATAATGTTTTTGTTCAACTGAGGTAGATGGGAAGGCATGGTTGCCAAAACTTTGCAGAAAATAGATCGCTGGATAGTGTCTGTACCAGTCTCTGCTGGATGATATCACCCACATGTGGTAACATGTGTCCTGCTGTCCTCGGAAAACACCTGCTAAGTGCGAGCAATTTTGCTTTACTGAATCCCCACTAGAAATGTCACCACATATTGCATAAAAAGTGATGTTCTGAATACAATATATGAGTATGTTTTCAAATGGCCTGGAGTTCTTGTGATGTTTATTGGCAAAACCAGAAGTGTTGTTTTCCTCTGCTTTGCAAATGTAATTCTAATGCAATGTTTTTTCTGGTATATTTGCATGAAATATTCCAGGGCTTATAGCTGGATATATGGATCAATGCATGCATCTTAAAATCAACATGACAGTGTCTAATTTGATATGTTGATATCTTTATTAGCTGATATATGACAACCCACCATCAAAAAAGATAAATTCATTCATGCAAAAAAAAAAAAATAAATATCCTACTAGTTTCTTTCCTTAGGCTATTTACATTTTAAACAACATTTTAAACAACAAGACAGAGTCAGGTCAATGTGCTTAGACTGCTGCCAAACAGATTTTTGCCAAAACGTCTCACATCACTTCCAATGAAATTCACTTCTGTACTGAATACTGAGCAGTGCTTGGGAAAATATACAGTTAGGCCCCGATTCTAGAAACGGCACCTAACCTGTAGGTGTCGTTGAATGCAAATGTCAATCATCCATTAGGCACCATTTATAGAATCGCATCTAGCAGCGCCTAAGCAGTCTTAGGCATTGGTAAGCGTTGAAACCATAGGCACACTCCATTTATGCCAATGTTTTCTTGGCCTGAACGAGTATGCCTAAGTCGAACCACACCCAAAATCCACAACCTAACCATGCCTACTTTCTTATAGATGCCTACCTCAAAGTTGTGGGTGCATACTGAGTTAGACACCTATCAGACAATTAATTTTTTAAATTGTGTTTTAATGACACTTTTCAATTAATGGCACCAATTAAGCCTAATTAAGGGCCCCTTTTTAAGCTGCACAAGAGAGTTTTAGCGCGAGCCGGCATGGTAAATGCTCCGACACACACAGAATTCCTATGAGTGTCAGAGCACTTATCTTGCTGGCCTGCACTAAATAAGGCATCTGAGCCAATCAGGGCCTTAGGCTCCTCCCTCTGTATCCTGTGATACAAGGGGGAAGAGTCTAAGGCCCAAATTGGCTTGACTAAGCCAATTATGGGCTTAGACTCCTCCCCCTTGTATCACGGGATACAGAGGGAGGAGCCTAAGTCCCTGATTAGCTCAGATGCCTAAAGCCCCTCTCTTTGCATCATATGATGCACCAGGGAGGGAAAGGTCCACCATTTTGTAGCGGTGAGCCTACGAGCTGGACGGACTGAGTTTCCATCCTGCTCCAACGTGTCTAAGAAGCTATTGGGGGGGGGTATGGTGGGGGACCTCTGGTGGCAGCATCGAGCCCTACTTTTTTTTTTTTTTTTTTAAGGTTTCCTGCCCCACACGGCTGGGTTGCAGGAGCCTGCTTTCAGAGCTTCCCCAGCCTCTCAGCTGTTTGGGCTTCCCCTGCTGGCTCTGCGCATGTGTGAGTCACTCTCACTGCAATCAATCAGACGGCAGAGTCAGGGATTAACAAGGAGCATCTGCGTGAATCATTTGCATGCAAACTTTTTAGTGCATTCATCAATAGCTCTTTCTGAATTGGCCAAAAAATTGGATCAGTGCAGACCCACATGGTCTTACCAATCCTTTTAGTGCATCTAACCCAGAGACAAAAATAAACCACCTTGCAGGAGAGGGGAGGAGAAAGGAGGAGGGAAGGGAAATTTCAGGAGTGCCAAAGAAATTGTGGCTCCCCCCATTCTAACACCTATTGTTATGCATGTAGCTTAGAAGCTTAATGAGCTGCTAATAGCATTATGTCCCCATCAGTCTGGATTTAGGGTGCATTTTAGTATGGAGACAGTGAGATTTACAATACACTTGATGAAGGTTATATTGCTTTAGCAATATCACTTGCCATCAATGTCATTCATCATGGCCTGATTTTGCCGCCATCAATGTCATTCATCAGAGCCTGATTTTGAAGTGTCTTATTTCTATTGGTCTTTCAAGTATAATTCTTAACTGGTTTACATTCTTTCTTCCTAACCGCACATTCAAAGTTACAATGTTCAACAAATATTCAGCCTCCTCCTAACCTCTGTCATGTGAAGTTCCTTAAGGGTCAATACCCTTCGATATTCTTTTAAACATCTTTTTAAGCCCCTTTGCTACCTTAATTCAAGCTTTAGGCTTCAGCGCACATTATTATGCTGATATTTTCATTGTTTACTACATCACTATTAGTAACCCAAGTCTTTGGACTCCTTCAATGTTGTCTAGATGATTTGGCAAAATTACTTCAGGAGCACTGCATGATCCTTAACCCACAGAAAACTACAGCATGCTGTATTGAGGCTAAGCCATTTTCCCACCCTAATTACTCCTATTTTATTTGGTCTAACAGTCCAATCTGTTGACCATTTCAGGTATCTTATAGTTATTGTGACTCAACATGGAGAAATTTGAGGAGAAAAGCTCAACTTTCTCTAGCCCTTCGCAAAATTAGGTCTTTAAAAGGCCTTCTTGACTTCAAGGCATTATATACCCTATGTCATGCATTTGTAGGTTCTAGACTTGACTATTATAACATTCAGGGCCGCCATCAGAAATTTCTGGGCCCCTTACTGAGCAATCCTATTGGGCCCCCCACGCACCCCTTCCCCCCCCTCGACGCCCTCCCCCCCCTTCTTCCATGGGCCGAATACACACATACTTTTCTGCTAATGCTCCACCTAAGCCAGTCCCGTAAAATCTTCTCACGTCCATTGGGTGATTTGGCATAGAGGAGATATTCATAAAAAGAACATCCGTCAAGATCTTTACTCATAGACTGTGCCATTTGCTTTAAATCATCTTCCATCATTAATCCAAATTGCACAATTCTTTCTCTGTCTTTGTCCTGAATGGCATCTGGCCACATTGCTGGATCCTTCCAGTCAACAAATTTATGAGCAGGCGCGGAGAACGCATTTTTAAACAAATGAAGTTTATCCTTATACTCCTTATGTAATTTTAATCATCTATGGATATGTTTGTATGTTTATTGTTCAAATGGTTTTATTTATTTCCCCAAATTTATTTTTGTTATACGCATTGAAAATATTTGATATTGCGTTTAAATCAAAATCTCAATAAATTTGAAACTTGAAACGAGTGCCCGTGAGATTGTGGGAGGGTTAAATACTCAAACTTAGAAGAATAACAATTTACTTAAAGTTTTTGCTACACCAGCTTTCTGGTATCTTTACATACAGTGGCGTACATAGCATATGTAACACCCGGGGCCCATCATTTTTTGGCACCCCCCCCATCCGTAAGAAAAACATGATTTTTAGTAACAAACCACACGTCACACATGAGTACCTAGGAAAAGGCAGCATCTTACATATTGCAGTGAGCAGTACATCAATACACCCATTGTAAAACTAAACAAGCCAGACCAGAACATATCAATCCTACACCGTCAATCCTAACAGAAAACCATGTTTTTCGAACACACAGAACACAGAAAACACCTTCGCCTAATATGGAATATGTCATCACAAACTAACCCCTCACTCTTTTACAAAACTGTAGTGTGGATTTTAGCCACAGTGGTAACAGCCCTGACGCTCATAGAATTCTGAGCATCAGAGCTGCTACCACACGGCTGGTGCTAAAAAATGCTCCACAGTTTTGTAAAAGGGGGGATAAAATAGAAATACACAGTTTCAACACTCTAGCTCAGAAGTGCCCAAACTTTTTGAGCTTGTGAGCTACTTTAAAATGACCAAGTCAAAATGATCTACCAACAATAAAATTAAAAAACACAAAGCACACTATACGCTGAGAAAATGTTAATTATCATTCCTATTCTGGGTTTTTTTCAAAGAAGTCAAAGCAGATGACTCAGTAACAACCATACAAAAATAGAAAAATATACCCTCCATCCTTTTTATTAAACCACAATAGCAGTTTTTAGCGCAGGGAGCTGCGCTGAATGCCCAGCGCTGCTCTTGACGCTCAAGGGCTCCCTGCGCTAAAAACCACTATTGCGGTTTAGTAAAAGGGGACCATATTGTAAAATATAGACAGCAGATATAAATTCAGAACTATGCATAGTAAGTGAAGGGAAGTTTTCATCTCTGGGAATTTACCCAGTTAACTATTAAGTTATTTGGGCAAATTCCTTTGAAAACTGTGGTAATACTGCCTCCACTTTGCTAAATTTAAAATAAAATCATTTTTCCTACCTTGTCTGGTGATTTCATGAGTCTCTGGTTGCACTTTCTTCTTCTGACTGTGCATCCAATCTTTCTTCCCTTCTTTCAGCCTGTATGCTTCCTCTCCTCCACACCTCATTCCCTCCCACAACTTTTTCTTCCTCTCTCCCTGACCTTTCTTTCTTTTTTTCTGTTTCTCTTCTTTCCTTCTGTTTCCCTGCCTGCCCCCTTTCTTTCTTTCTCCCTGCTTTTCCCCAAGCCACTGCCGCTGCCACTACCGTCGGGGAACAGGACCCAAACGCCACCAATGGATAACAGGCCCCGACGCCGACGCATGCTCTCCCTGCTTCGGGCCGATCAGTCTTCCTCTCCCCGACGTCAATTCTGCCGACGGAGAGGAAGTTCCGCCCAGCCAGGCAGCGATTGGCTGGCCCGAACTTCCTCTCCGACTGCAGAATTGACGTCGGGGAGAGGAAGACTGATCGGCCCGATAGATTAGATCGCCAAGACAAAGTGAGTCCTGGGTGATCGACTCACTTTGCCTTGGCGAGCTACTGGCGCCCCTGCCTTAGAACACTGCCTAGGACCCTAGGGGAGCCCGGGCCTCCTGTCAGCTCCGGGCCCCTGAATGCAGGACTGGTAGTACTGCCCTGATGGCGGCCCTGATAACATTGCTAATGCAGGTATCTCTAAATCAGATTTAAAATATTTTAAATATTGTTAACTGCATTAATTTGTGCTGCATCAAAGGTGGTTTATCAAGTTTAATAAATGAAAAACAAAAAGACCTCAATCTCTGCAGAATACTGCAGCATGTGTCTCAGATCAAGCAATTTGGAAAGACTTCTTCATAAATTACATTGGCTTCCAATAGACTACAAAATTCAATTTAAAATTCTTATATTGACACATAAGACACTTCACACAGGTTTTACCAGATTATCTTGCTAAATTAACAATTTCCTATATGCCTACTTGTTGTCACTCTATGAATAAGACCTATTCTACGAAGCTCTAAACCATTGTTCTTCAACCACCCTTCCGTGGACCAGTGCCGGTCCGCAGAAATTTCCTGCCGGTCCACAGGGCCAGCACGTGCATCGGGCCCGAGACAGTGTTTTTCAGCTGCCAGTCCAAGATGCGATCGATGCAGCGTTGTCTTCGGGCTGGCTCCCTCTTCCTCAGTGCTGCAGTGCACAAAGCCGTGGGCAGAGGCTCCTACACACGTCCTGCACCTGAACCGGAAGCAATGTCAGAGGGAAGGCTTCCAGATGGCTATGCTGGCTCAACGACCACATTAGAAATTCACTTTTAAATCCGTCAAATTAATATACTTTAACTTAAATTCAAATAGAAGTTCACTTTACTATAAATCCATAATTTAAATCACCTCCTGTCTTGGGTCAGGCAATAATTTCAGCAAACTTACATAATTTACCTCCAACAAAGCCAAATACATCCTACTACATATTTTAATTCCAAACAGAATTAGAAAATCATTTCATGCTACATCTTGACACATGATTGGAGAATGCTGCAGTCATCACTAAGATGTTTGATAGCCTCTTGTGTGAGTATTTGCTTTTCTATATTGTATATGGAGGTCCTTTGTCTCAATTAATTTTTATTGTACATTGCTTTAATTTGTGCTTGAAAAAGCAATTTTAACAAAATGTGTTTTGTTGTGCATTCTACCTTTACCTATTGAGTTCAAGGTCGGATTACATTACAAGAGGTTGGGTCAGTTATCAAGGAATTTACAATGGACAGATTGATGCAGAGATTCAATAAAGTTGCTAGTACAGGTAGATCAGTCTAACCACAGCTGGAGGACTGAGAAGCAACAGAAGGGTCCTGAAGGAAAAATCTTCTGGAATAGAGGAACATGGTAAAAGAGGAAATTTACCAAGATGAAATAACCATCAGAACAACAAAGGAGAAAATCAGCTATGATGATTTTTCTTTCTGCAAGTTCCAGCCACTCACTTATTATTCTCTGCCTGCAGTGCTCCTGGGGATTTTGCAATTTGTATAATATCCATGACAAAAGGGGCCAAAATCTCCCTTACAAAGAAATCAGGGCATTTGACAAAGACACTATAAGAAATCAGTGCTGTATTATTTATGGCACTCGGGTATTTGATATTTTAAATACAGACCTGCCTTAAATAAAGTATCCCGGGCTCTCTGTTCACTCAAACGTTTTAGTGTTAGCAAAATGGAACAATTTTTTTCAAACGTGATCTCTTATTATTTAAGCATTAAAAAAATATTGTTAAGGGTCTATTTCACAATGAGATGCTGATTGCTGTAAAGCAGCACATCCATGTTAAGAGCAGAGATTTTGCACAAGCAAACCTGTTCTCTTGCTATAAATGGATTTATTGGCATTGATGTACAGTTATTCCTCTCTGGAAGTTTTCCTTAGTCTGAGTTTGAGACAATATAATTGTCATGATGTTCCTTAAAGATGAGCTTAGGGCTCCTTGTACTAAGGTGCGCTAGCGTTCTTAGCGCACGCAGGATATTACCGTGCGCTACGTGGCTAGAACTAACGCCAGCTCAATGCTGGCGTTAGCGTCTAGCATGCGCGGCAATGTAGCGTGCACTATTCCATGCGTTAATGCCCTAACGCGGCTTCGTAAAAGGAGCCCTTCATTTTCAGTTGGTGATCGTTTAGTGCAAATGCGATGGCATTAGATCAGGGGTCTCAAAGTCCCTCCTCGAGGGCCGCAATCCAGTCGGGTTTTCAGGATTTCCCCAATGAATATGCATGAGATCTATGTGCATGCACTGCTTTCAATGCATATTCATTGGGGAAATCCTGAAAACCCGACTGGATTGCGGCCCTCAAGGAGGGACTTTGAGATCCCTGCATTAGATGAAGTTGTTTAGTCACTGTGTTTAAGCCAGTTAAAAGGAATAATTTTGGCATATTTTTGAAGTATGTATGAAGCTGGTAACCACAGTATTTTATGAAAAAGTTATAAACTATGGAGCTCATTTTCAAAAAAGATAAGACATTCAAAAAGACAGCATAAACCAGCTCTTGGACGTCTTACTAATCAAAACGTCCAAGTGAGCATTCTCAAAATAGACTTTTTAGATGTCTCTCTGGTCATTTTCTCTCCCGTGCATTTATATCTTAAGGGTATGTTAGAGGCGGCCTTAGGGCAGGCTTAGGACTTGTGATGTTCTACAGGGATAATTAAATTTTTAACAAAATGGGCACCATTTAGATGTTTCGAGGCTAGACCTATTTTAAAAATGAATAAGGATCAAAAAGGTGCCCAAACTGTCCAGATGATCACTGGAGGGATTAAGGTGTGACCCCCCCCCCCCATTACTCCCCCAGAGGTCACCAACACACTCCCACTACCCAAATATGTGAAAAAAACAGTAATTTCCAGCTTGTCTTACAGATTCACATAGCTCATAGGCATCTCCACAGCAGAACAGGGAGACACTCTAAGGGTTATTGCAGTGAATGTCACATTAAAAGTCCCAGGTCAGATGTCACTATAACTTGCTTATATTGTATGGCGAGCCCTCCAAAACCTACTGTATCTACATAAAGATGATATCTGCAGGCATAAGGGCTATTGTGGTGTATAGGTAGGTACAGTAAGTTTTGGGTGGATTTTGGAGGGCTCACCATACAATATAAGCAGTTCATAGTGACATGTGTACCTTGGACTTTTTATGTGGCATTCACTGCAGTACCTCTTAGAGTTCCCCTCTGCTGTGCTCAGCTTTCTGTGAATAATTTGCTAAGAATGCTGGCTGTTTAGACGTCTGAAATATTAACTTATGTGCATTTTTCATGTGAACATCTTTATATTGGAAAATACCCCCCCCCCCTAAATTGACGTATTGAGGGCTAAAACATCTAGATAAGTTATTAAGTGCCTGGACCAATCAGGTCTTAAGTGCCTGAGTCAATCAGAGCCTAAGGCCTCTCCCCGGTGCATCCCAGGATGCTTCAGGAAGGGGAAGGCCAGCCAGCTGGAAAGGGTAGGCGCCCTTCCGGCTTGGCTTCGTGAATAAGTTAGGGAGGGCCAGGGGGTTATCGGGGACACGGGGAGAGGTAGTAGTGTCAGGGTGGAGGTAGGTAGGTAGTAGTGCTGGGGAATTGTGCAACACGGTGAGAGAGATTGAGTGCCCAGAGGTTATGCGAGCATGGCGCGAGAGAGTGGGCATATCTCGTGCTGATCTTCGATTTGGTTTGGTGGGTTTGTTTTTTGGAGGGAGGAGATTTATATGCGGGTGTATTCTGCGCATGTGCTGATTACTACCACCAGCGACTCATCTCAAGTAAATTTAGCAAACCTACATGAACATCCGCAAACCCGATTTGCATGCAGGGGTGTTTTGAGAATGACTCACTTTTTTGAAATGTTTACAATAGCGACCTCAGGAGGAGCCCATCGGATTTTATCGTAAAGTTTTGAGAAGTCTTCCTCCCAGTTTCTCCTCTTCTTTACTGGGACTAAAGCAGCTGCACTTTTCCTCCTTGCTGCGACCATAACTCATAACTTCTGGTGCTAAGGGGGCTGAGATCCCCACAGCATCCAAAGCTAATTTTCTCTGAAGTTGGCCTCTGCCTTCCAGTATTCCAGGGCTTAGTATCCTCTCCCTGACACAAGAGATGCTCTTTGTGGAACTGCTGCTGCCTCATGTCTTTCTTTAAGTATAGGTTGCTTATGGACAGGCAGATGGACCAACCGTCCCCATTAGGCACTATTGCTCAGGAAAACGTGCCTAGAAAGTAAAGCAATCTTTCTCATAAAAGACTCCTTTACCATAAACCTGTTTAATCATTGTTTCTGATCTTTCAGCTCTATTGTTCTTTTTTGTTTTGTTTCCTTTTTTTGATGTGGAGACATTTAAAAACTCTCCCCCTTCCCTCCTCATATTGGAAAAGAGCATGCCATTGAATCACAAAGATAATTGGATCTGCCTTTTTTCATTTTGTCTCATGAACAAAGACAACTGTTTGATCTAATTTTTCCATCACCTTCAAAGTTGTCCCAAGCTTTGCTGAAGAGAAGTAAGGTCTGACCTCTTAGATAAATGTTTAGAATTATCCAGTACTTTGATGGACATTTTTATCATTGTATTTTTCTCTCTTCATACCAGTACATCCAACAATCCATATAATTAAATTGTGTCATTTGTTGAAAAAGATAAGTCAATTAAGCTACAATATGATGTTGCTTTAGAAGAAACCTTGGGAATGTCATGCTGCAGTTAATTTGTCAAGCATCCTACAAATTCAAAGAGCTCTCTCCTGAACAGAATTGTAATAATAATTATTTTTATCATCATCTATGTACCAATAAAATTTTTCTGTTAAGTGTGGATAACTTCCTGCTGTAACTAAAGGCGAGCCAGCACGGCTTCTGCAAGGGAAGGTCGTGCCTCACAAACTTACTGTATTTCTTTGAGGGAATAAACAGCCAGGTGGATAAAGGGGAATCCATAGACATCATTTACCTCGACTTCCAAAAAGCCTTCGATAAGGTACCTCAAGAAAGACTACTTAAGAAGCTGTGGAGCCACGGGGTGCAGGGGGATATCCACCGATGGATCAAACACTGGCTGGCAGGCAGAAAGCAGAGGGTTGGAATAAAGGTCCATTACTCAGACTGGCAATGGGTCACGAGTGGAGTTCCACAGGGGTCGGTGCTGGGACCGCTCCTTTCAATATATTTATCAACGACCTGGAGACGGGGACGACATGTGAGGTCATCAAATTTGCTGATGACACCAAGCTTTGCAGCAGGGTTAGAAACACGGAAGACTGTGAGGTCCTGCAAAGAGACCTAACAAGACTGGAAGAGTGGGCAAAAAAGTGGCAAATGAGTTTTAATATAGAGAAATGTAAGGTCATGCATGTAGGGAAAAGGAACCCGATGTTCAGCTACAAAATGGGGGGATCACTGCTAGGGGTGAGCAACCTTGAAAGAGACCTGGGGTTATGGTGGACACAACATTGAAAGCATCAACACAGTGCGCGACGGCCTCAAAGAAAGCTTCTGTTGGGTATCATTAAAAATGGGTATCACGACCAGGACGAAGGAAGTCATCATGCTGCTGTATCGTGCAATGGTGCGCCCACATCTGGAGTATTGTGTCCAGTACTGGTCGCCGTACCTCAAGAAGGACATGGCAGTACTTGAGGGGGTCCAGAGGAGAGCAACTAAAATGATAAAAGGTATGGAAAACTTTTCGTATGCTGACAGGTTGAAGATGCTGGGGCTCTTCTCCCTGGAAAAGCGGAGACTTAGAGGAGACATGATAGAAACCTTCAAAATCCTGAGGGGCATAGAGAAAGTGGACAGGGACAGATTTTTCAGACTGTGAGGAACCACTAACACAAGGGGTCACTCGGAGAAATTGAGAGGGGACAGGTTTAGAACAAATGCTAGGAGGTTCTTTTTTACCCAGAGGGTGGTGGACACATGGAACGTGCTTCCGGAGGTTGTGATAACCCAGAGCACATTGCAGGGTTTCAAGGAAGGTTTAGATAAGTTCCTAAAAGATAAGGGGATTGAGGGTTACAGATAAAAGAAGAGGTAGGTTACAGAAATGGACAGGAACCATATTACAGGTCATGGACCTGACGGGCCGCCGCAGGAGCGGACCGCTGGGCGCGATGGACCAATGGTCTGACCCAGTGGTGGCAACTTCTTATCTGACTGGGTTACTCCCTCCTTGTCCACCATCACTGTCTTCCCCATTGTATTTTGTATTCAATATAAAACACTGACCTTAGTACATAAAGCATTATTTTAAGGTGCCCCCTTCTCTTATTCCTCTTATGTACCATCCTGTGCCCTTTGCTCCACACTTGCCAGTCATTACACACTTCTTTTATTCACTGCTCCCGCTGAGAATCAACTCGCCCCTCAGCTTACTTTTGCAATGCTCTACTTCTTCGGAACTCTACCCCCTTGCTGTCCAGACGGAACAATCTTACCCAAAGTTCAGATCTGCCCTAAAGGCATATTGTAGGGGTGTTTCCTTATTTACACCTGAAGGTTAGGCCTCTCTGACGTCATAAAGACAGAACCATTATCTGCAAGAAATCATTCCAGCCTGAACCATGCAAGAAGAGAAAGAAGAAAACATCTTTGCTGTTTATGATGCCTGATGCATTCTGGGTATGTACCAGAACTGTATTCTAGTCAAGGACATCCAGCTATGCCTACATGCTCAGCCTGTGTGAATCTTGGGGGAGGCATTGCTCCTACGCTGTTCTTATCTACCAAAGGCGCCTCTGTTTCAGCCTGTGCGAAACTCTATACAGAAAGGCTATTCATCTAAGTCCTGTTTTCTGGATTGGTCCGGAGAGGTCAGTTGACAAGAACCAAATAGAAGGTGCCTAATTATTAGTTATTCTGTTGAGGTGTGAGGGAGCTTGCATCTTAGCATTGGATTCTCTGCACTTCTATAATAATTAAGACCTGAAAAGTTACCTCTTGTGACTTTCTGCCTGAGAGAGAGAACCGGACTTTTATACATCTGGATTCCATCACATAAAGGAAACCTTTGCTGCCAACCTAATTTACAGCTTTTCCAGTGGCTGATGGACTGTTCCTAATCAGAAGAATTTCCCTATTTGCTAAGCAGAAGAAAGACACTGATTTTGCTGAGGCCTGATCTATGTGGTGAGAATAAGGAATTCTGTTGTCTTTTCAGCTGGGTTAGAGAGATTTCTATTGTCTTTGGGACAAGGAAGTGAAGTACCTGTGGTGATAAGCTATATTTTTAGTTGCTACTAATCAGGAATTATTATAAGGAATTATTTAGAGTGTAAGAATTAGTTTTACTCATTTATCTAGCAAGTGTGGTGTGATAATTATATACTGAGTTTCATATATGTATTTGGATATTTTGTGAACAATAATTAGTTATTGCTGCTGGCTTATAAATAATATTTTTCTATTTTCATAATAAAAGTATTTCATAAAGCCTGGGTCTCTGTGTCATGTAAGTAGGCAAAGCTTGCTGAACCTGGATAAGGAGATTATGGTTTTCCCTAGCATCTGACTAAAACAGGCATGTATTAGTTTATGTAACTGATTAGTCATCCATAAATCTTACTACAATATCTCTTCACACAGGCCTTTCTTCCATGACTTTGTCTTCCTGATTCTATTTTCCTGACTGTTCCTTGTCTCTGTTCTTCACTGATGGAGTTTTTTTTCTAATTATGTTTTTTTAAGCTGTGAACCACTTTTTATTGTACAAATTGAAATTGTATATCAAGTGCTTTTAAACATTAACAGAGGTGAGATTGTCTTAATAAAGAACACAGTTTTGCAGTACAATGATAATTTACAAAAATGTAACATTCTATTTACTGGGCATGCTTATGACTTAACTGGTTAGTGCTGAGATTTACCCCCTTTTCTACGAAACCACACTAGCAGGTTTTAGCGTAGAGAGCCATGCTGAATGGCCCATGCTGCTCCTGACGCTCATAGAATTCCTGGCAGAGCACATAAATATTAACCCCCCCCCAAAAAAAAAATATTCAAGTCAAACTGTAACTTGGGGACTGCCTGTAGTCTGTCTAAGTTACAAGTATCTGGAATATCCCAAAGGAGGAGGGTTGAAGCTCAAGGGTCAAAAGTCAGTTCAGGTTTAAAAGCCAAAGGCATGTTTTGCATCTCATTACTGAGTAACATACGGTAACTTAAATATTGCCATGCAGTTTTTGGCTCTGCAGTATTAGGGCTGTTTAAGTCACAGTAAGGGTCATTTGTGACGTAAAGCCCTAATGCCTGCTTGATGAATTCTCTCATTTATTTTTTTGAATTTAGCTCACACTTTTTCCAGTAGCAATTCAATGTGAGTTATATTCAGGTACAAAAGTTATTTTCTTGCACAGGAGGGCTCACAATATAAATCTGTTCGTGTGAGAATGGAGGGTTAGGTGACTGTAAAGATCACACGCAACAGCAGGATTTAAACTGGGCTTTCCTCATGGTCTGTCCCGTGCTCTAACTAATCTAGATTTCCACTCTTAAAGCACACAGAAAGCACAATTGTGCATCTTATAATCAAAATTAATTATTTCAATGCAGCTGGCTATGGACAAAGACAAACCTATCCCATGAAGCCACTTCTCGGTGGTTTGTCCTTTACAAGAATCATATTGGCAGGATAATGAGCCTAATTGATCAACCACATCCAACATAAAAATATGCAATTGAAACCAAAATGTTTTGTCTCAGCAGCCTTACAAACAAAGGTAATGCTTTCAAATTTACCTTTTGTCAATTTGAAAAAAAGATCTCCAGCAACTCCATATTAAAACTATAAGCCCATCTGAAAGCTCATCAGAAAAAAAAAGGGGCAAAAAGTCATTCAGTTTCTGATCCGAGATGAAATGCTAGCACATGGCTCCATCTAGAAGCTAAAGAAAGAAGCTTCAATTTTCTTGCCTTATCAGAGTCTGTTCTTGCTTACTCCCGCATTGACAGAATTGCCAAGGAAGAGCCGCTTGTTACGCGGCCTGGTTCAATCCAAGGATGATGCTAGAGAAAACAGGAATGAGAAGGTCATCTGTCACTCAGGCTGATAAAATTCTGCTGCTTCCAGCTCTGGGACATGACGAGGTGTGATAAGGGAAGAGTATCAGAAATGTCACCTTCCCCCGCCCAGAGGCACACCAAGCTGCCTGCCTTGCAGTATACAAATGACTTGAAATCTCTAAGAAGAAAAAAAAAATGAAGCGAAAGGCTTCAGCCTGGCAAAATCAGCAGAAAAAAAAAAATCTAATTTCTCTGGAGAAAATATACTATGAGACAAATAGTACAAAGTAGTGTGAATTCTGCGAGATTGGCACACATTGCTGAGATCTTAGGGCTAGATTCACTAAGCCCACCAATCAAGTCCCGACCACTTAGCGACCCAATTTTCCTCCAACCTGATTCACTGACCTCGTGGCCGATCATCCTCCGATCAGATCCAATCCGCGCATGCAAGTGAGGGGAAACGGCATGCAAAGTAGGAAGGACGCGATTCACTAAACAAATGCAGGCACTCCGACTGGGCTGGCCGATCCAAAAACAAGTGACTGCTGAGGATCAGTCGCTTGTGTAAAAACCCTGCTCTCTGCCCCGACTCTCCTGCTCTCTGCCCTGCAGTGCAAGCCCGTGGTTTTAACCTGTAGGTTTAAAGCGGGTTAAAACCACAGGCTCGCAAAAAGTAAAGTTTTTTTTTAAAGTTTTTTTACAGCTCTGCCAGGTACGGAGGGCCAGCGCATGTGCAGATCATCTACAAATGGTCTGCACATGCGTCAGGATCGCTGGAGAGTGATCCGTGCAGTCGGTTGGAGGTGCGATTCCAATCGTCCTCATTTGCATGAGGACGCGTCGTGAATCAGACACGGATCGGATCGGTAGGCCATTTTGTAAATCTGGCCCTTAGTTCCTTTCGGTTTGAAAATCCGATTCCTAGGTAAGCACATTCTACACTGATATTGCTGTATTTGAGCTAATTAGAAAGCAAGACACAGTAAAAATCTGTGTCGGCTATTTGTTGAGAGGTACACGATGGATCTTGGAGGCCTGATGCAGAATGGCATGTGGGTCTCCTTTAATTTTACTGTGCGACTGCTTCTTTCTTAGCACCATGGCAATTTATGTCTTTCATCTTCCCTTTCTATTCCCCTAGTTTGGTTGTCCCTGCTTTTACATGTTGAGTGCATCAATACTGGCTTAATCTTGAGGCAAATTAGGTGGTCACTTAGGATAGCAGCTGCTGAAGGGGTGGTAAAGAGCAACTGAACTCAAAGCAAGATGATAAGTCTTGATAGCCACACCACCTCAACCATCAGCACCAGGAGCATAGGCAGACGGCCAATTTTGAATGGGCCTGAGTCCAAAGTGGGTATGTACATGAAATTTTCTTTTCACTTCCACCTCTCCCTAACACCCCCTAATTCAAAATATAAATACCTTGGTTGACGGATATTCTCAAACCTCGTCAACTGAAGAACCTTTTAAAAGGCCAGATCTCCCTTTTACCAGGCTTGGCAGGAGCAGTGTCACTGAGCCACTGATGCTAGCATTCTTAACATATTCAGTTTTTGTGCATCTGTGGGGTGGGGTGCTGACATCAGTAGCTCAGGGATGCTGATACCAACTGCCATGCTAGTTAGAAGGGAGTTCTGACTGCCTTTGGAGGATGCCTCAGCTGGTGGGACTTGGAATACCCACTAACTAACAGCAAAGGTCAGGGCCATTGTTAAATGTGCTGGTGTCCAGAGCAGAAATTAAGGAGGACCCTTTCCCCTAGTCTCTCTACTCCCATTATTATCACACAGCAACAAATACTCACCAAATACAGAGCAAAGGATCAAAAATTAGAAAAAAATATGTAGACAAAACTTGAACTGGGAACCCTAAGAAGTTGAACTTGGCATGTAGTACAACATTGGAGAAACACAAATAGAAATGCATTTCCTTTTGTACTGAACACAATACATAGGCATTTTTCATGCACATTTCTCAAAACTAACATATTCCTGTTAATAAATTCTATCTTTTCTACCTTTGGCCCTCTTTTATCTAGCTGCGTTAGGTTTTATTTTAATCGCAGGCTGCTGTGGTAAAAGTGCTGATGCTCATAGAATTCCTTTGAGCGTTGGAACTTTTACTGTAGTGACCCGCAATAAAAAAAACCCTAACACAGTTTGATAAAAGGGGGCTTTTGTTTATCTGCATATTTTATTTTTTCTATCGTTAGTCCCAGTTTCTCTTTTCTATTTCCTGTCTTATCTTCTGCTAATTCTCTTTCAGTTGCTGCTGTTCATTTGACTTTTATCTTTTCTCCTTTTTTCTGTCTCCTCCTGTCTTGTTCTACACCTGTCTCTGAAATAGTGGTCTTTATTAGTTTTTACTCCATTTTTTTATTTTCTGCCTTTCTGCCCTCTCAGTTTCACCCTCTTTCAGGCTTCTTCTTTTTACTTTTCACCTACCTATGAACTTTCCCCACAGCTCCCTCATTTTCCATCTCACTCTTTCCTCAGTTTCCTTTTCCCTTCCATCTTTCATCTACATTCTATTACCACATTTCTACTGTTTGCACTCAGTATTATCTTGCTCATCTCCTTAGGGATGATAGCACTGGGGACAGGGAGGGAAGGAGAATGGGGGGACATTTTGGCCCGGATTCTGCAAAAGACATCCTGATTGTAGGCAATGGTAGGCGTTCTACCTCTGTCTAACCAGCCAATCGGGATGCACATTTTTTTTAAAAAAGCTTCCAAGGCATGCTGCCTACATTGGTGGCGCCTCCGAGAGCCTAGGGAGGCCCGCATAAGCGTGCCTAAGGCTAAGCATGGGTGTGGTTTGCCCCAAAAGTAGCCTTAGGCGAACCTAGGTGGCTGTACGTATCTCCATAGTCCAGTAAGAGATGCGTACAATGTAGGCCAGCAAAATTCTAGCCTACATTGTAAGTAGATGTGGCCGCTAAGCTTATTGTGGCAAGGGATCTCCATGCCACGATAAGTTTAGCGGCCACAGCCACCAGTCCTCCAACCCCCCCGAATGAATGCGGCAGGAGGGTTCCCAGTCCCTCCTGCTGGAACACCCCCCGAAGATCGCCGGCAGGAGGGTGCCTAACCCCTCCTGCTGGAACACCCCCAAGCCACGAACGAAAACAGCAGGAGGATATCTAATCCCTCCTGCCATAATCCCCCCACTCCCCACTGTAGATATTTCAACGATAGCCCCCCCTCCCCGCTAACCTTTAATGATGGACGGACGGACAGGTCTTCCCACCGTTCAGCCAGTGGGCCCACCTCTTTCGAAATAAGGCAGGCCTGCCTCATCCCGGTGCATTGTGGGATGCACCAGGGCGGGCCCTAAGGCCTGATTGGCCCAGGCGCCTAAGGCTCCTTGTGCTATTGGCATGCATCCTGCAGCATCCTGCCTACGCAGGAAGAGAAAGTGCTGCAGAAATAACACTTCTGGGGCAGGCCGACATTGGGAGACTTGATTCGTTGTGACACCAGCTGCCTGAAGATTTGAAATTACAGCGGTGGGAATGAGGTAGGTGGGGGAATCATGAGAGCCTTACTTCCAATTGCCAATTTTTGGGGAGCCTTTAGCCCCTGTGGCCTCCCCCGTTCTGATGCCTATGGCTGAACATGTTGGGGGAGGTACCAGACCCAGGGGGTACTGTACCTGGGGGTTGGCATCTCACCCAGGGCCCATTTGAGTCCCAGCTACACCACTGAATAGCGCATAAGTCTTTTGTGCAGATCTGCAAAGGGGGCATGGACAGGCCAGGGGTGTTCTTTTATAAGGTGCACAGTGTTATATAATTCAAGGAATCTGTGTCCAACATACACGCCAGGATTTACATCTGGCTTCAGCTGGTGTGACTTCTCTTGCTCAAAGCTGAGCACAACTTATGGCATTATGGTAGGAAGAATGCAGATTTCTGAACACCCATTACAGAATACCGTTCAGCGCAGACTTTTTTCAATGGTGAATTTTGAGCACCATTTATAGAATTTCCCTCATAAATGTCAATTACCCCCCTTTTTACAAAACCGCACAAGAGGATTTTATACAGGCTGGTGCGCTGAAAGCTCTGCGCTGTTCTCATGCTCATAGGAACTCTATGACCATCGGAGCAACAGACCGTCGGAGCAACGCAGAGCATTCAGCACACCTGCCGGTGCTATAAATCTCTTTTGCAGTTTTGCAAAAAAAAAAAGGGGGGGGGGGTTGTGCATCTGTATATAAATGTGAACTGCTTTGGTTGTACCACAGAAAGGCATTACTTAAAATGTATTTCCCTTACTTCTTACATGACATGTGTAACACTAATAAAGATAGCATTGCTGAATAAACGTATTAACTTAAACACTGGTGCCAGCCCTCAATTTAAAAAAAGAAACTGCGCCCACTAAAAATCAGATTCAAAGTGTTTGTTTTAGTCTAATTTTTCCCAATTAAGAAATGATATACAGTATAGATAATTATAAAAGTTTACTGTATTTGCACAGAGACTGGGTCCACCTCGACCTTGTTTTGCCCTAGTATTACAAAGTGGAGTCTGATCTTCTGGAAGCACTCCGGCATTGTTCTGTAGAACTCTTTGTCTAATGCAGCCTGGGGACTATTCTTTCTTTTTAATTCCTTACACAAAATTTAAGGACTAAGGGCTTTTTAGCTGTAGATTCATTCACAGCGTTGCATTCAATTAATGGGAACGAAACTTACATTAGAGCAGAGGCGCGTTAACGATGAGAAGCACACAAGGGGAAGAAAGGGAACAGGGAAATGCTTTGTCACGAATAACCTTTTCAATCAGAAAAGAATCCAGCTGTAAAAATTACATTAGAAATTTTAATTATTGCTGTCTCCAAGACGTAACTGGGGAGACTGGAAATCCCCAGTTACCTGATTCAGAGAAGGTCACAGCAGCATGAAACTGAGCTATTTAATCCATTACCCCGAATACCACCTGCAGGGAAAGTTAAGGGACAGGCTGTGTTCCATTTCACAGCCCCCCCCCCCTCACGCCCCCCATCAAGGTTTATTTTTCCTTGAGTCTCAGAAGAAGAAAAAGATCTCTTTGTGACACGTCTGCCATCTATAAACATGAAGCAAATTATTGTTACATATTATCATGGGATACATTACAAAAATTTGTATATACATTGCAAGCAGGTGAATACAATGATATACAAAAAATGGTTATTATTCTTATACTGGGCCCCTATGCTACAGACACAGATCACAGATACCGGCGCTTTATTTGTTAGGGGTCAAGCCTTGAAAAAGCTGGTCATGCGAAACATGTCGGCATAAGAATCCCTAGCCAGAGACCACTAAGCTTAAAGCTAAGTATTTGCTTAAAATCTATAAAATGAACTGAAAATGAAAGTTTAAAAGATACCGTGCACTGCTGAAGTGTTAAATTAAAACACAGATCCAGTGACGAGTAGACACATAAAGCTTTGGGCAGTGAAATATATTGAGCCCAAAGTGGTGTAGCTGAGGATCTGGGGAACGTTTATGAGGGATATATATGCGGCAGCTAAAGAGTAAAGGTTATCTCTCTCTATCTAATATAATAAAACCCTAAGCCGCGCATGCGCACTCCCACTGCGTGCGCCTGTTTTCCGTGAGCTGTAGGGACCCGCAGGTAGGAGTGCGCATGCACGCTTAGGGTTCTGTTTTTCGTCCTGTTGTTCGGTCTGGCCTGCTCCCTGCTCGCCTTGCCCTATTGTATTTTTTAGTTGAAAGACGCGGTGGTGGCTCCTTTCACGATCCCCACCTGCGTAGGCAAGGTGAGCAGGGAACAGGGCAGACCAAAGCTCCGAATCCGGTGTTGTGCGGGGGGGCGGAAGAGCAGCAGCAGCTGCCGCCGCCGCCGTGGAGCCGCTGCATAGCGAGGAAAACGGCAGTTGGCGGCGCGTGCGCCCGTCTCCCTCCTCTCCCAGCCACAGCGTCGTGCAGTTCCCGGCCAAGCACTGCCAGCAGCTCCTGCAGCGGCTGAACCAGCAGCGTCAGGCCGGCTTCTTCTGCGACTGTGTCGTCCGCATCGGGGAGGCCCAGTTTCTGGCCCACCGGAACGTGCTGGCCTCCTTCAGCGGCTACTTAGGGGCCCTGTGCGGAGAGAGTTCTGCTGTAGCGTCTTTCTGGATCAGGTGCAAGTGGAAAAACTTTTGCACTTTATTTACACGGGTCACGTCAGTCTGGACAGGTAAAAAGATTCGCTGCTCCGATGAGGGCTTCTTTTAGCCGAGGCGTCTGCCGCTTTTGCCGTTGGGTGAGAGCCGTCACTTGCTTGGTTTAGAAAAGTATGCAAGGCTGACAAGCGTGCCCTTTTCTGCCTTAAAATAGCAGCATGAGAATGAGTGGCCACTTCATAACAGTTTGGGGAGAGGCTTCTGTTTTGGGTGTGGGGGAGGGAAGTGGAGGAATGCCAAACTTAAGATTTAAATTTTTGACCCTTTTTTTTTTGCCTTTTTAGTCAGGGGGGAGGTAAAACAAAGGAAGAAGGGCTGCTGCTGGATAACAGGAACAGTGACGGGGTGGTGGTGGACACAGGGGAGATAAAAGGAAGGGAAAATGGACAGGGGGAGCAGGCAAGGGGTGGTGGTGGACAGCCAAGGAAAAAGAAAGACAGAAATATAGAAAGCGGCTAAGGAGAGAGAGAAAGAAATAAAGACAGACACACACACATATATTCTAGCACCCATTAATGTAACGAGCTATAAGACTAGTAGTGTATATTATTGCTGTACTCCCTTAAAGAATATATATAAAATTGTGCCTCACTAGACAGACTGGGAAAAGAACTTACAGCAGCTACATTTTTTCATGATAAACTCTTACTTTAAAATAAAACATGCTTAAAGATAAAGGGTGGAGTATAAAATGTACAATAGTACTTCCTACTTAGGAGTCCAGTGGTGCGGTAATCAGTCTTGCATGATGAATGGTTGACCTTGATGGCACACATGGCAATATGTATAATCTGTTGAGATTCAAGGAGAAAGAGGGTAATGTCCCTGAGAAAACAGAGTATCTGGATTAGATTCTGTGCGCATTTGGCTGTTGTGCATTTCAACTTGTATGCACCTTATCAGTGTACTGAGTTGCATCAGTTAGCTGCTTCCCTCTTCCCTTAGTAACAGAGTAGGTGATAACAGAAAAAGATAAGGTAGCCCATCCACCTGCCTGATTATTCCTACCTATGCTGCAAACGTATTCCTTTACTGGATATTAATCATGTTATTTGCTTTGGCAAAATCACATTTGTATTTTATTATTTTTGGTATATTTGATATACAGTTTGTTGATTATATTTTATTACATTACAGTGTAGCAGACAGGATCCACACTTAATCTGACACTCAGCCTCTGACCCACCCCTATGTCTTTAAATCCAAGCTTAGGCATAATCTAAACTAGTGTTCTTCAACCTTTTGACACTTATGGACTGGCGGAAATAAAAGAATTATTTTGTGGACCGGCACCGGCCCGCGGACCTGCGGTTGAAGAACACTGGGATAAGTCGTGGGCCAGACCCTGCCCATCTCTGTCCAATCTCTGCCCTAGACCCCCGCCCCCATAATAGTACTAATTTTAACACCATTTTTTCCATCTGGAAGCCTTCCCTCTGACGTTGTAACGTCAGAGCACAGGCTTCCGGTTCAGGCGCAGGATGCGCGTAGGAGCCGCTGCCCATGGCTTTGTGCATTGCAGCACTGAGGAAGAGGGAGCCGACCCGAAGATTACACCACATCGATTGCACCACAGACCGGCAATTGAAGAACACTGTCTCGGGCCTGATGCACGTGCCAGCCTGTGAACCGGAAGGAAATTTCTGCGGACTGGCACCGGTCTGCAGACCAGCGGTTGAAGAACACTGATCTAAACAATTACCCAAACTAGTGGGGTTCTTGCCTGAATATCCAGCTTTCTGGTCACTACACAGTCACCACCAACCCACTGCTAACAAACCAGTTGGATTTTAGGGCATTTTAGCTTTCTTGTACTAAACTGGCTACTCCATGACCTGCAATATCTTTTGGTCATGCTTCCATTATCTGATTTGCCTTTTCTCTTATCACCTCTCCTCTTATCTCTGCTCTTGAAGGCATGAAGTGTGGAGGAGTAGCCTAATGGTTAGTGCAATAGTTTATTACTTTTTTTTTTCTTCTGTGTAAAGGCTACAAGTAAAAAGTCAGATTAACAGCAGCACTCTGTATCCAGATAAACTTTATTAGCAAAATCTTGATTCCAAAAGTCGATAAAAGCACAAAATCGGCAAAGATGGAACCAACTGATGCACAAAGGACCCAACATGGCCCATGTTTCGGCGTGCAATGCCTTCCTCAGGAGTCCATTCTTCTATAATATCACATCAAACTAGACAAAATCCATGAACCATAAAATCTTGCACCAGAGCTGGTAAAAATGTTTCTCTCCCTCAGCTAACAGTCTCTGGTGCACATTTTTATCTGGATAAATTGATTGTGTCTAGTCTGATGTGATATTATAGAAGACTGGACTCCTGAGGAAGGCATTGCATGTCGAAACATGGGCCATGTTGGGTCCTTTACACATCAATTGGTTCCATCTTTGTTGATTTCATGCTTTTATTGACTGCTGCAATCAAGATTTTGCTAGGATACAGTGTGTTGTTAACATCCACGCATGCGCAAAGGCCCTCCAGAAAGGGTCCTGAATCACCAGTTGGGGGTGCTGGAAGAGAAGAGGCATGGATAGGTGCTGGGGAGGAGAAGAGGCGCTGGCAATAGCTGACTGCCTACAGAATATGCCTCTCACCACGAGAGGCACATCCTGTAGGCAGTCAGCTGGTGCTAGCACTTCTCCTCTTCCCCAGTGTCTCGTGGCACACCTGGAATCTTGGATGGCACACAGTTTTACAATACACTGGCCTAAATCTTCAATTACATTTTCTCCACATGTCCTCTCACTGAACTCTGAAATCCGTTAAACTATTGTAAGCAGTTTTCCCTAGGATTATCAAATTTTCCAAATGGAAAATCTGGACCCCCTAGATCCGCCCTCAGGCCCACCCAGTTCCATCCATTTCTGCCCTGTTACACCCCAGTCCCGCCCCCCAATCCCACCATAGTCCCCACTTCTAGCTGCCTGTTTTCGTTGGGCAGAAGGGCTTCTGCGCATGCGTGGATGCCCTCTTGCTCTATGGGGATTTGTTGGAAGACCTTCAAAACCTGGACAAAGTGCCGGGTTTTAAAAAGTCATCCAGACCCCTGGGACATCCAGACGTCTGGTAACCCCAGTTTTCCCATTCAAATACCTTACACCTCACTCACATCTCTTCTTTTAACAGATTCCCTCCCAAATGCCTGGAATGGCAGTTCTAGAAACTTGAAATGCTTGCAGCAGGTGACAAAAGCCAGCACGTGCTGATGTCACAAGCTGCAGTCAAAACTCACTACTCTCCAGCAGCAGAGAACAACCATGACAGCACTGTACATGTGACCCCCCCACGCCTGGGACACCTACAACATAAGCCTCACCCCGAAAGCCCCCCAGGTCTGGTCTTAAACCCCAGGAGTCTCAGGTTCCTATGAGGGTTCTTCAAAAAGTTTCTGCACTTTCATATTGTCACAGGAAATGATTGGGGCGGGAGAGGTGGTAAGAAGTTGTGTCAGAGAATGTCATGTGACTAGTCAGTCAGGCAAGCAGGGTGATTATGTGGAAAAGTGAGATATTTAATAAAGAGTGTTTAAAAAAATAAAAGTGCGGGAACTTTTTGAAGATCACTCAAAGATGAAAGAATTGTTAACCCATGTGGGTTACATAAATATTAAATTATGCAACGAGGGGAAATTGTCAAAAGTCAGGTAAAGGACTATTTATTCAGAAAACTGTCCCCTCTCCCTGTGGGTATAAGAACGTGATGGCTCTTTTTGGGATGTCTGTCAGGATCTATCATTTTGCTTTGACTGCTGCTGCTCTTTTCTGCCCCCAGAACCTGATGCCGAGGTGATGGCATAGTTTGCCCAATAGTTAAACTGACTGTTCATAACTGAGAATGGCATAAGAATGATTGTTGTGGTAACTGGAAGTCTGTGAAGGCCAAGGAGCACTGGCTGGAGGTACAGGGACAGGTCAGAATCAACGGAGCAGCAGTCAAAATTGAGATATCTAGGTCAGGATATCTCGTTATACCAGTATTTCAGGACAGAATCTGCCAACATAAAGCCTGTTCTAAAATACAAGAAAAATGAGTGTTTATGCATGGGAGTGTACAGCATAAACTTTCATTTTTAAAAAAGGTAAAAAATTTCAAATGGTTGAAAGTGTGTATGAGCCTGAACAGACAAATTTATGTTTATTTAAACTTTATATATTGCCTTTATTGTCAAGCAGGCCAAAAATGGTGCACAAAATACAAAAATAAAAAGCAGAAACAGAAAAGGAATGCCATGATTCATAAAGAAAAGTTGACACACAATCCAAGATAGAATATATGGTTTTAAAGAAGGGTGTGAACAATTTCCTGGAGGAAAAGTCCATAGTCTTATTGAGAAAGACATGGGGGAAGCCACTGCTTGCCCTGGATCAGTAACATGGAATATTGCTACTCCTTTGGATTTGGCCAGATACTAGTGGCCTAGATTGGCCACCGTGAGAACGGGCTACTGGGTTTGATGGAACTTTGGTCTGACCCAGTAAGGTTATTCTTAAGTTCTATTCATACTAAGGGCTCCTTTTACTAAGCTACGATAGCATTTTTAGCGTGCGTAGAATTGCCGCGCGCTAAACCCACGCTACATGGCTAAAACTTAATGCCAGCTCAATGCTGGCGTTAGCGTCTAGCGCACGTGGCAATTTAGCACGTGCTAAAATCGCTATCGCAGCTTAGTAAAAGGAGCCCTAAGTTAAAACAGTTTAGAAATATAAATGTGTATTTTCTTAATGCTGTCAGAGACCAGTATCCATTCTAGATTAGTTTACAGAGGAGGGGACAAAGCTACTGGGGGATTGAGGCAACAACCTTTCTTAATCCTGCCAGTGGTTTGCTGCTCAGTCAAAGCCATTTGCGAAAACCTAAATATGCTTGGTAGCAGGTATAAATCCTGATGTTGATCTGTTCGGACATTGATGTTTATTCCCCTTCTGAAATGCATAATCCTGCCCATAATATGTCCTGACTATTTCATCTTTGAAATTTACACACACTTGCATTGTTGGCATGCGCATTCTGGTTTTCAAAAACAGAAATTTAGAAGTTTAGGCAAGATAAATATTCAAGTGCTTTTGACAGGGTCCATGTCCCATCGCTCAGAAAGACCCAGAAGTCAGGGGAAAAGATGGAAATGCAGACCAGAAACCCAGAACTAGCTTCAGCCTTCCAGGAAGTGATATAACCCAAAAGCCCTTGGTGAACCACAGAATCAATCCCTGGGAATAAGTGCTCCTCCAATCAGAACAGGAGACCAGTATTTCTGTCCATTTATCATTTCTATAGCGCTACCAAATGCATGCAGCACTGTACATTAACATACAGGAGACAGTCCCTGCTTCTTGAGAGCTTACAATCTAATTGTGACTGACAGTCACAATTAGACTGACAGTCAGTCACAAACAATTGTGACTGACTGACAAACAGGACAAAAAGGGTGAATCTAGACACACTGCTCAGGTAGGGAATTACAGAGGGAATGACAAGGCAGATATGGTAAAGAACTATAGAGGGGATATACAGTAGGTGCTTTACAAGTGGGTTGGAGTTAGTACTTAAAAGCATCTTCAAATAAAGTGGGTTTTTAGCATGTATTTGAACACTGCCAGAGACAGGGCCTGACGTACTGAGTTAGGCAGTTTGTTCCAGGCATAAGGTGCAGCAAAATAGAAGGGATGGAGTAAGGAGTTGGCAGTAGAGGAGAAAGGTACAGATAGGAGAGACTTACCCATAGAATGGAGTTCCCATGCAAGAGTATAGGGAGAGACAAGAGAGGTGAGATACTAAGGAGCTGCAGAGTGAATATATTTGTAGGTCAATAAGTTGAGTTTGAACTGTATACAGAAATGAGCAGGGAGCCAGTAGACTTGAGGAGAGGGGTAATATTAGCATAATGGCACTAGTGGAATATGAGGCATGCAGCCAAATTCTGAACACTGAAGGGGAGAGAGATGGTTTAGTGGAAGACCTATGAAAAGCAAGTTGCAGTAGTCTAGGAGAGAGGTGATGATAAGTGTAGAAGAGGGTCTTAGCAGTGTGCTCAGAAAGGAAAGGTCAGATTTTAGTGCCATTTTAAAGAAATGACAGGTTTTGAAGGTCTGTTGGATATGTGAAGAGTAGTTGAGAGGTGAGTCAAAGATTACCCCAAGGTTGCAAGCTGACGAGACAATGAGGAAGAGAGTATTATCCAAAGAAATAGAGAACAGAGGAAGAGGTGAGGAAAGATAAGGAGCTTAGTCTTGGCCATGTTTAATTTTAGATGATGATGAGACATTCAGGCAGCAATATTAGGCAGACTGAGACTTGGGCCTGGATTCCTGTAGAAATTTCAGGTGTTAGCATAGAGGTGATACTGAAAGTCATGGGAGGAGATTAGAGCACCAAAGGAAGTATAAATGGAGAAAAGAGGTCCCATGACAGTGCTCTGAGGTACATAAACTGATAGTGGATGGCAGTGGAGAAGGATCTACCTGAGCATACCCTAAAAGTGCAATGGATAAGAGAAGAAAACCATGAGATAATAGAGCCCTGAAACCCAAGTGAGGATAGTATATCAGTGAGTAAGCTGTGATCTACAGTGTCAAAAGCTGCAAATAGATCAAGGAGGATGAGGGTGGAGTAGAGGATTTTGGATCTGGCAAGGAACATATCATTACATACTTTAGCAAGAGTAGTTTCCATAGAGTGAAGGGGGCAAAAACTGGATTGAAGCAGGTTGAGGATAGCTCGAGATGAAAGAAAGTTAAGACAATGGTGGTGAACACGTTCAAGTAGCTTGGATAAGAAGCGGAGGATGAAAACAAGGTGGAGGAGTCCAGCAAGGGTTTTTTGAGGAGTGGTGTAACTATGTCATGCTTGAAGGCATTGGGTAACGTTGCAATGAAGAATGATAGATGAAGGATATGGCAGATAGAAGGGTTGACAGTAGGAGAGATGATGAAAAGTACATGGGTGGGGATAGCATCAGAGGTACAAATAGTGCAGGAGGAAAGAAAATATGCATTTTCCTCTTCATTGATTTCAGAGAAGGAAGAAAAGGTGGCAGGAGTTGCCATAGTAGACTGCCTGGGGAGAAAGTGAGGGCACTTTGAATAATAATAATAATAATTTTATTTTTATATATCGCCATACCACATAGTTCTAGGCGATTCATATACAATAAAAATTATACAATCAGAATGCGGCAGTCAGACTAATCTTTGGACTAAAAAAATTTGACCACATAACACCATACTACCGGCAGCTACATTGGCTGCCGATGAAGGCACGCGTAAAGTTCAAATTTGCCTGTTTCTGCTTTAAAGCATTACATGGACTTGCCCCCAAATACATTACTGACCTTTTCTCCTTCTCAACCAACAGTCACAAGAGAAGTTCACATTCCAACTTCGTTTCCCCCCCAGTGAGAGGTTGCAAACTGAAAAAACACCATGAATTCCTTCTCTCACACCAAGCAGCATCATGGGGTAAAGACCTAGAACAATTACTTTCGCCCTCTACTTATGAGGAATTTAGGAAACGTCTAAAAACAAATCTGTTCCTAAAACATCTTGACAACTGATCCACTTATCTCTTTCCTCTCAATAGCGACCTACTGTCCTTTTGATCACTTTTCTCCTCAACAATGAATTTCCTGTCTAATTACTTCTCTTTCCTCTTCCCCTCTTGAAGTCAGTCAATTTGTACCTTTGCTTAATCTTTTGTAAACCGCATAGAACTTCACGGTATTGCGGTATATAAGCTGTTATTATTATTATTATTATTAATTAACTAAAAATCAATAAGTAAAATATGATTAAAAATACGTTAAAATCAACTAAAATAAACACACTATAAGAACAATATACTATTTACCAATCAGGATTCTAAATCATCAGTTTACAAATTTATCAAACAAATCAGTTTTTAGCAGTTTCCTAAAAGACATATGAATGGGCCTGAGAAATGATGGTACTTAACCATAAGTTCATTTTGCCTGCCTGAAAACCGAGTAATTTATCAAAAAATCTCTTGTATTGGCAAGATTTAATAATCGGATAAACAAATAGATATTGCCCTCAAGTAATCCTATTAGGTTTATAACATTCAAAGAATGAGGACAGATAAGTAGGCACCATACCAAACAAGACTTTAAAGCAAATACAACCGAATTTAAAAAAACACTCTAGCCTCAACAGCAGCCAATGCAACTGTTGATAAGATAGAGTATCATGGTCACAAATTGTTTAATTGGGCTACTTTTTATTATCTAATGGGACTTTCCCCAGAGGAATTGGGTCAGATTTTGATCACATCGATTATTAAAAATCCTAAAAAATCTTCTACCTTACCTTCCAACTATAGACCTATTGCCAGTATCCCTTTGTTTACTAAATTGCTGGAGGGTCTGGTTTACTCAGAACTAACTACTTACTTGGATAACTTTAATATATTACAAGATAGCCATTCTGGGTTTCGGTCAGGTTTCAGTACTGAAACTGTCATGGCCTCTCTACTGGATAATCTTCATTTGTTGTTCAGTCAAGGTACAAGTGCTTTGATTTTGCAGTTAGATCTGAGCAGTGCTTTTGATCTGATGGATCATACTATTCTTATTGACTGCTTGGAATCCATTGGTATCTTGAGAAAGGTCTTAAACTGGTTTTGAGGTTTTTTTGGGTAACAAATCATACCAGGTGTTCAAGGATGAGGTGGTGAATTCAAAAAGTGGACAATGTGGTCATGAGGAATGCTTTGGTTTGGGGTGGAGGGGGAGTCTGGGAAAGGTTAGTATCAAGAGAAGATGAAGTGGAGCCATAGATTAGAAGAGGGAAATGATACCTAGGGTGTGGTTGATCAGGGTGGGCCAGTGGGGTCACCCTAGGGAGAGCTGGGAGGAGTCTGCAGTTGGATTGCTTGGTCTCCTTGGTAAGGATGGAGAATGTAGTAGACAGGTAGTAGGTAGATAGCAACCAATGCAGCAATGAACTATGGGTTTGCTTATAAGTATAAGGAAAGGATGACTGTGATACTCAATAGAGCTACCTGATAAAAGGCCTGGGCATAGGAACCTCAAATCAATCATGATTTTCCCTTGTCAGGATCAACTGGAGGATAGGTGGAGTATAAAAGGTAAAGAGCCTGGTTTGAAGATTTAGAAGGTACTTTGTTCCAGCAGCGAGTTTCTTCAGCTGCATGTCACCACAGCAAATTTTACCAGCATGAAAGTAATGGAACCTGTTTAGAGAATCAGCAATCGGGTCCCCTGAAGCAGGGATCGAAACAGGGCCACGTTGGGACCCCTTTAATCCTGCCTATAAGTTAAGTAAACTTGTTAGAACTTTCTTGAAGTGGTTTTTTTACCTTTGAAGGAAGTGATTAAGCATTTTTCATAAGAGGACTATGACTGGAAGGTAAACTCTTTCCCCAAGGGAGGTTTCAAAACCTTCCCTTCAGAGTTGTTTGATCACCCATCACTGGTTTACCATTTATCAGGCCAGTTCCTTTTTGGTGTATATTATAGCTTTTCTGGCTTTGAGTTTATAAACTCTTTATCCTTGAAAGTATTTCAGGATTCAGAATAAGGCAGAATTTGACATTTATGCTTAGCTCAAAATAGAAGACTAGTAGTGAGCAGAGATTTAAACCGCAATGCACAAAATTCAGAATGGCAAAAGGATGAAACTTGGACTTAGCTCAGAAAACAAACTGGCCTGGTCCCAAGATGTTCATGTTGGGCCCTCTCTATTGTGTTATAGCATCTCTAAGCATTCCCTAACTTGCTTTTACTACACTGCCGTAAGCGCTGGCATGTGCATACTGTGGTTTAAAAGGTCTTACAATAGGACATGCTGAGGTGTCCTGCAGTAAAATCCCAATGTGCACAAACAAGCCATGTGCTAAAAAAAATACCTATTATTTTTCTTGGAGTGGGCATGAGTGTGAATCAGTTAGCAGAGCCACATTGTGTGCTGATTAGCACAGGATTAGCAAAATGGGCGATGAACTGGGCTAATGCACTCATTTTTGTTAACAGCCACTTGCTAATTGGCCATTTTCCGGCTGCAGTGACATGGCCTTAGCGCAATCTAAGGCTGCATTTTACCACAGCTTAGATTCACTGGCTAGGTTTAAACCAGTGGTCTCAAACTCAAACCTTTTGCACGGCCATATTTTGGATTTGTAGGTAGTTAGAGGGCCTCAGAAAAAAAAATAAATTAATGTCTTATTACAGAAATGACAATTTTGCATGAGGTAAAACTCTTTATAGTTTATAAATCTTTCCTTTTTGCTAAGTCTTAATAATAATACTGTCATTTATAACTAAAGAGACATATGATCAAGAAACTTTTATTTTACTTTAGTGATTATGATAAAACATACCGAGGGCCTCAAAATAGTTCCTGGCGGGCTGCATGTAGCCCCCGAGCCGTGAGTTTGAGACCAGTAATTTAAACCTATTTTCATTGCATCATACTTGGCTACCATAAACACTCTGCTCAATTCTGAATAGGGGCCTCAATTTGTTTTCCATCTTTAATTTATTTTAATTTCTTATATATTGCTTGCAGGCCCCACTAGTGTTTTGGAAAGCAGCAGGACACAGTCATAAGCTATTAGCTACAAATGGCAGTAAATACCTGAGAGCCTTGCAGCCCTAGGCTTCTTCCATACATCTGCCCAAGATGAATCATTATTCACGTCTAAATGCTCCCACTGCCGTATGGGTTTCAACAAGGTGCACTGAAGCATCAACGTAAGTTTACTTGCACTTTAGGAGGGTAAATGCAGTGCTAACACTGCAAAAATGCAACATCCCTTACTGGAAAACATATTATGAAATGATACTACATTAAACAGAGGAAACGGACACATGCAAATGACTTTTGTTTCATCAGCAGCTCATGGGGAATTAAAATCACAATTGTCAGACCACTGTAGTTCATACACAGAGGAAACTTTTCATCAAATGCTTGCACATGGACTTAATTTTCCTTATCTCATTATATGCAAAATCTAAAACGGAGAATAATGCTGAGGTTTACCCTTTTCGGTTTGTTGTAAAAGGTCAGGCATTGTGGTGTCAAACCTTAGAACCGGGATTAGGAAAAAAAAAAGGGGGGAATCAGATAAATGAGGTGATAGATCAATAACAGTCTATAGAACATAAGTCAAGGATGTCACTCTGGCTTCATCCCTAAACCATGACCGCTGGAAAGTTGAAAAGATATGACAGCAAAGGGACAATACAACACACGCCCTGGAAGACAAGAAGTTAGAGGGGGATTTGGTGTGCTTCAGGAAGCTGGAGAAGGCACATCTGTTTAACCTAATGTTTGGGGAGTCATAAGCTGACAAATTATAAGAGCAGTTATCCGTAAAACGTGGTGAGTGCTGATGTATAGTGAGCATGGATATATGATTTGCTATTTTTATTGGTCTTATAAGTTTTATGTATTGCATAAGTACCGTATTTTCACGCAAATAACGCGCACCCGTGTAAAACGCGCACACGGGTATAGCGCGCAGAAATCACGATGATATGTACAAAAACTTTTGTATACCGCGCTCACGGGTATACCGCGCATGATGCCCGACGCTCCTTTCGCCCGCCCTGACTCTCCGTTCACCCCCCCTGACTTCCGTGCACTGCCCTGACTTTCCGTGCGCTGTCCCGACTCTCCGTTCACCCCCCTGACTTCCGTGCACTGCCCTGACTTTCCGTGCGCTGTCCCGACTCTCCGTTCACCCCCCCTGACTTCCGTGCACTGCCCTGACTTTCCGTGCGCTGTCCCGACTCTCCGTTCACCCCCCTGACTTCCGTGCACTGCCCTGACTTTCCGTGCGCTGTCCCGACTCTCCGTTCACCCCCCCTGACTTCCGTGCACTGCCCTGACTTTCCGTGCGCTGTCCCGACTCTCCGTTCACCCCCCCTGACTTTCCGTGCACTGTCCCCCCTTGAAGTCCTGTCCCCCCTTGAAGGTCTGTCCCCATCCTGAAAGCCTGATGCCCCCCCCCGACGTCCGATACACCCCCCCCCCCCGGCAGGACCACTCGCACCCCCACCAAGACGGACCGCCGACTCCCCAACAATATCGGGCCAGGAGGGAGCCCAAACCCTCCTGGCCACGGCGACCCCCTAACCCCACCCCGCACTACATTACGGGCAGGAGGGATCCCAGGCCCTCCTGCCCTCGACGCAAACCCCCTCCCCCCAACGCCCGCCCCCCCCCAAGAACCTCCGCCCGTCCCCCAGCCGACCCGCGACCCCCCTGGCCGACCCCCACGACACCCCCCCCCCCGCCTTCCCCGTACCTTTGTGTAGTTGGGCCAGAAGGGAGCCCAAACCCTCCTGGCCACGGCGACCCCCTAACCCCACCCCGCACTACATTACGGGCAGGAGGGATCCCAGGCCCTCCTGCCCTCGACGCAAACCCCCCCCCCCCCCCCCCCCCCCAAGAACCTCCGCCCGTCCCCCAGCCGACCCGCGACCCCCCTGGCCGACCCCCACGACACCCCCACCCGCCTTCCCCGTACCTTTGTGTAGTTGGGCCAGAAGGGAGCCCAAACCCTCCTGGCCACGGCGACCCCCTAACCCCACCCCGCACTACATTACGGGCAGGAGGGATCCCAGGCCCTCCTGCCCTCGACGCAAACCCCCCTCCCCCCCAACGACCGACCCCCCCCAGAACCTCCGACCGCCCCCCCAGCCGACCCGCGACCCCCCTGGCCGACCCCTACGACCCCCCCCCCCCCCCTTCCCCGTCCCTTTGGTAGTTGGCCGGACAGATGGGAGCCAAACCCGCCTGTCCGGCAGGCAGCCAACGAAGGAATGAGGCCGGATTGGCCCATCCGTCCTAAAGCTCCGCCTACTTGTGGGGCCTAAGGCGCGTGGGCCAATCAGAATAGGCCCTGGAGCCTTAGGTCCCACCTGGGGGCGCGGCCTGAGGCACATGGTCGGGTTGGGCCCATGTGCCTCAGGCCGCGCCCCCAGGTGGGACCTAAGGCTCCAGGGCCTATTCTGATTGGCCCACGCGCCTTAGGCCCCACCAGTAGGCGGAGCTTTAGGACGGATGGGCCAATCCGGCCTCATTCCTTCGTTGGCTGCCTGCCGGACAGGCGGGTTTGGCTCCCGTCTGTCCGGCCAACTACCAAAGGTACGGGGAAGGGGGGTGGGGGGGTCGTGGGGGTCAGCCAGGGGGGTCGCGGGTCGGCTGGGGGGGCGGTCGGAGGTTCTTGGGGGGGGCGGTCGTTGGGGGGGGAGGGGGGTTTGCGTCGAGGGCAGGAGGGCCTGGGATCCCTCCTGCCCGTAATGTAGTGCGGGGTGGGGTTAGGGGGTCGCCGTGGCCAGGAGGGTTTGGGCTCCCTTCTGGCCCGATATTGTCGGGAAGTCGGCGGTCCTTCGGGGTGGGGGTGCGAGTGGTCCTGCCGGGGGGGGATGTATCGGACGTCGGGGAGTCGGCCGGGCAAGAGGGCTTGGGCTCCCTCTTGCTCCGATCGTGGATGCGGGTGCGGGTGGGAGCGCGTGCGAGCGGTCGTTCGGGGTGGGGGTGCGAGTGGTCCTGCCGGGGGGGGATGTATCGGACGTCGGGGAGTCGGCCGGGCAAGAGGGCTTGGGCTCCCTCTTGCTCCGATCGTGGATGCGGGTGCGGGTGGGAGCGCGTGCGAGCGGTCGTTCGGGGTGGGGGTGCGAGCGGTCCTGCTGGGGGGGTGAATCGGGCGTCGGGCGGGGTGGGAACTATGTTTAAAAACTTTTGTATACCGCGCTCACACATATAACGCGCGAGGGGTATGCGCGGTAGGTAAAAACGCGTGCGTTATATGCGTGAAAATACGGTATTTATTTTCTATACCCTGCTCAGAACTGGAAATTGGCTACTTGAAATATTTTACAGAAATATCATCTTTATTAAGATGCTTGTTTAAGCAAGAAGGTGTCTGTTATTATGAAATACTGTTATTATGATTTTCTTACAGGAAACTCAATCTTGTTTTAACAACATTCTGACCCCTCAACACAGACATTTTCTGAAACATGAGCCGTGTTGGGTTCAATAAAAATTGCTTATAAACCAAATATAAACCGAGGTAACCTTTTTCCCTAAAAAAGAGAGGAAAAAAGGTTGACTTGACCTGGAGGGGAAGGGGGGTTAATATTCAAGTGCAGTGCCTTGCCTTGCTCTGCGCCCTGCCCAGCTCTGTACCCTGCCCCCCCTTCCTCGCTGCTCTGCCAGGCTCTACATCCAGCCTCCTCACTTGCTGCCTTCCCTGCCCTGCCAGTCTCTGAACCAAGCCCCCCTCCCTCCCTGAGAGGTTCTGTACCCTATCTCCTCCTTCCTTCCCGATGCCTTGCAGACCTCCACTGAGCCTGCCATGAGACCTGGTAGTCCAGCAGTGGCCTGGACCGGAAGGATTCCTCCTGCTTCCTATTCCAGCCGATTCTTTTACCTCCCTCCTGCCTCCCCCTGTGTATCTTTAGTATCCCTGATGGGCCAGCAGTGAACTTCAGCAAGAACAATCTTCCTTTGTTCCTGCCCACGCAGAGCCACTAGCTGATTGGCTGCCTCAAATTCTTACAGGACCATGAGAATTCGCAGCAGCCATTCAGTTAGTGGCTCTGAACGAGCAGGAGCGACCTTCCTTCACTCCTGCCCCGCTGCTTGGGCACCCCCTGCATACCTCTTTAAATGTTCGCTGGTGCAAGCAGTCTCTTCCTCCCGCTGGTCGCACTAGTTGCAGCTTTCTTCTGATGTCATGTTCTGATCCCGCGACAAGTAATATCAGAAAAGAGTGGATGCTGGCATGAACAGCAAGTGGAATATGCGGCTTGTGCCTACGAACATTTAAAGAGGTAAGTAGGGGTGGAGAGGAGGAGAGGCACTGCACCAACGCCTCCTCCCCCTGTGAAGATGGCGCCCTCCATCCCCCCGTTACTATGCCACTGTTCCAGATTATATAAGGGTTGCTCAGAGTTGCGCATACAAGTTTGTACGCATACACAATTTCTGTGTGCAATCTGAGTAATGAGCCAATTAACACCGAGAATTGGGTGCTATCAATTATTGGTGCTAATCGGCAAAAATTTGGATTTATGCATGCATCTTGCTAGGTGCTATGATAGATACATGCGTAAATCTTTTGGTGTGAAGCTGAAAAGAAGGCATGGCTATGGTAGGGTCAGAGGTGTTTACTAAAGATACGTGCACTATTATAGAATACAGGAGATCCGCGCCTAATTTATGCTTGCGGATTTACACCAAATTTGGGAACGGATCCCAGTGTTGCGCACTGTGTTGTAAACAGTGCCCAACTTGGACCCAACACACTAGCACTCAGTGCTCATTTCTGTTGGCACCCAAATTTAGGCTAAAGGAAGAAATGAGTGTGTTATATTGTACCACAACAGTGAAAACCTAACTCTCCTCAAAGAAGAGGAAGATCTGACTACAAAATAGTTTAACAGTCTCTACCAATCAAAACATAGAGGATGGAAAAAGCCTCAAAACAATATACAGGAGACAAAGAGGTACTTGACGCTCAAAAGTTCCCATCTTTCATTCGTTGGCATATAAACCCATCCTCTAGTACAGTGGTTCCCAACCCTGTCCTGGAGGACCACCAGGCCAATCGGGTTTTCGGGATAGCCCTAATGAATATCCATGGAGCAGATTTGCATGCCTGTCACTTCCATTATATGCAAATCTCTCTCAGGCATATTCATTAGGGCTAGCCTGAAAACCCAATTGGCCTGGTGGTCCTCCAGGACATGGTTGGGAACCACTGCTCTAGTATAATTAAGAATTACATTTTTCATAACTATCTTCTGTATCAAAAATATCTGAAATGATTATATTGTAATGGTAATGCAAAACATCCTTTAGAGCAGTGGTTCCCAACCTTGTCCTGGAGGACCACCAGCCAGTCGGGTTTTTGAGATAACCCTAATGAATATGCATGAGAGAGATTTGCATATAATGGAGATGACAAGCATACAAATCTGCTCCTTGCATATTTATTAGGGCTATCCTAAAAACCAGACTGGCTGGTGGTCCTCCAGGACAGGCTTGGGAACCACTGCTTTAGAGCACAAATGAAGTACCTATCTTATAAAAGTTTAAGTTCAAGATAATCCCACTTATAAAGATGTCTCAAAGATCCAAAATTCTTCAAATAGTGAGCAATTCAATTTCCAAAAATCATTCAGCTGTCAAAAAAAAAAAATCCAAAAGTGACTGCAGAAACTACAAGACTACAAGGTTGGTATGGTGACTGTTAAACCATTTTGAAGTGAGATCTGGCTACCCATCCCATCATGAATAATATTCAAAATATCTTGCATCATTCGCCACATACTTTATGGAAACTCTGCGGCCCCACTCATCCAACTCTTCTCAATAGCATGGTCTACTTCCTGCAGAACCCTCAACTGGATGCTACTAAATCTCCCATCCACTAAAGATCTTCACTATAAACAAGTTTTCCACTCCATGCTTACTTTCCTAGGAGTCAAAACTTGGAATGGCCTTACAGAAAAGGCCAGAACTAAACTTTGCCACATCATCTTCTGAAGAAAACTGAAAACCCATCTGTTCGATACTTAATCTCCTTTACCCTCTCTTCTCTTCCTTTCCCTTCCCCCTTCTCTTCCCTTCCTCTCCTTCCTCTTTCTCTCCCCTCTTTACAGTTGCCTTGAGCCTGTAGGTATGAGCGACACACAAATAGAAGATTAGATTAGATCTTCCTCTCTTCTTTGAGGAGAGTTAGGTTTTGATTGTTGGCCCAAATTTAGGCACCATCAGCAGGGGGAGGGGAGACTTTTTTTTTTAATGAGACAGATATTGTGTGTTTGTAACACGCCTACAACATCTGACCTTTAAAAAAAAAAAGTTTCCTATCCCCTGCCAGCGCTGTGAATGTATGAGAGGCGCTTTCACAGCAATCAGTTGGATGGGAGAGACAGGGATTATGACGAACCACTGTGCAAATCATTTGCATGCTAAATTTTTAGTGCATCAATAGCTCTTTTAGAATCGGCCAAAAATCAGATCTGAGCAGACCCATGCTGTCTTACCGATCCTGTTTAGTGCATAAAGCTCCTAGTCATATGTATGTAAGTGTGAGCCCCACCCATGCTCTGATGAACACACTCCTGCAAACTACCTGCATAGTCACAGAATAGTCTATGTGCAAGCATATGCTAAGTATACTGGTCATATACATGAGTATTTGACACTCATTTTATAGAATGATCACCATAGTCAACAATTCTATAAAGGGATCCTTAATTTAGAGCTTATTCTATAAAAGAACACTAGCACTTATCAATTAGCAAAATGCTGGAACCAACTACCACTTCCACTACGATCCAGTGACCACTATCTCAGGTTCAGAAAGCTTTTAAAAGCATTTCTGTACCAAGACAGGGAGCCAAACAGATTTCTAAACTGTCTAATGCAACTCCTGGGACAAAATGAAGAGTCAACGATGACCTTGTGCTTGTACCTATGTATTTGTAACCATGGCCTAACTATATTAATAGCTGTGATGATCTACCTGTACTAGCAACCCTATTGAATGTCCGTGTCAAACTGTCTGTTGTAACTTTCTGGGTAACCGACCCAACCTCTTGTAATGTAATCTGACCTTGAGCTGATTAGGTAAAGGTGAAATAGAAAACTTTAACATAACATCTATTTTCCTTTATAGAATACCTATAATTTTCAGGTACGACTACTTACACCAGCCATAATCGTGGTCTAAATGCTCACACCTAGGTGGCTCAAATACATGTTTAAATTATAATACCGCATCCTATAATTGGAATGTGCTCCCTGCCTAAGCTCCACACTAGAGGTCTGCACGGGAACAGGGATTGCAGGAATCCCACAGGTCCTGCAGGACTTCCGCAGGGATCCCCCCAGGTCTACGGGACTCCCGCAGGGATTCCCCCCAGGCTCATGGGACTCCCATGGGGATGGAAACGGGATTTCTGAGGCCTGGAAAGAGAATTAGTAGAAGATAGACAAAAGCAGAAACTGGGACCAAGATAATGGAAAAACAAAATGTCACACCAGCTACAGCAAGGGAGATGTTCATTTTGAGGGGGGGCTAAGCTCAAAGTGGGAGGCCCAGCCACATGAAGTACTTGCTGAGTTTGTTTTGGGGTTTCCAGTTCAGTTTTGGCACATTTTTCTTCTGAAACCATTGTCCTGAAAAGTGCCTCTCTTAATTCTGCTTTAAATGATTTTGATGGTGTGTTGTTTTGATTCTTTGCTCATTGCTGCATTAAAAACCATTTGTGGATCTTGGAAGGACCTCTCACAAGTTACCTATGCCAGATAGTGGAACCAGATTTGTTTGCTCTACAGATATGAGCTTTATATTGCCAAAAAATCCAACTCTTATTTCTTTTAACAAGAAATGGTCAATCCTACAGTCACATGACCTAATGTCTATTCTAATTCTTTCCGGTGATGTATGCATCTCTTATTTCTGGTCACTATTTGTTTATATTGTATTTTATTGTTGATTTAAATAAACTAAGCCTTAAAAAAATCAAAACTGTCAGAAGTAATTGCTGCTTTTTATGGGGACAGTTAACTTTTATGGGGGGACAGGCAGGGACAGAGGAGATTCCTCGCAGGGTCGGGCGAGGACAGAGGGGATTCCTCACAGGGTCGGGCAGGGACAGAGGGGATTTATGTCCCTGCGCAACTCTCTACTCCACACATGTTTATCTCCACCTTCAAACCATGCACCATCACATTTAGGCACGTTTATAGAATGGCACACAGCTGAAATATTGGCAATTACCTAATAAGTGTGCACATATGTGTAGAAGCTAGAATTCTTGTCATTTAGGTGTGCTCTTGGTGCCTAAATATGGGCACCTTCCTTATAGAATTACCTCCTTACTGCTTGCCTCTAACCGAGTCATGGTGCTAGTCAAATCCCATCTTTAAAAAGTCATCGAGAGGTGACCCAGGGAACTACAGACCGGTGAGTCTGACTTCGGTTCCGGGGAAAATGGAGGAAGCGCTGATAAGACAGCATCGATGAGCATTTTGAAAGAAATAAACTTCTAACCACAAGCCAACATGGCTTCTGCAAGGGGAGATCGTGCATAATGAACTTACTGCACTTCTTCGAAGGAATTAACAGACGGATGGACAAAGGGGACCCCATAGACATCGTATATTTAGATTTCCAGAAAGCCTTTGACAAGGTACCCCGTGAACGCTTACTTCGGAAACTGAAGAACCATGGGGTGGAAGGAGACATATACAGATGGATCAGAAATTGGTTGGCAGGGAGGAAGCAGAGGGTAGGAGTGAAAGGCCACTACTCGGACTGGAGGAGGGTCACGAGTGGTGTTCCGCAGGGGTTGGTGCTCGGACCGCTGCTATTCAATATATTTATAAATGATATAGAAACAGGGACAAAGTGCGAAATAATAAAATTTGCAGATGACACCAAACTATTTAGTGCTGCTCAGACTAAGGAGGACTGCGAAGAATTACAAAGGGACCTGAACAAGCTAGGGGAATGGGCGACGAGATGGCAGATGAAGTTAAATGTAGAAAAATGTAAAGTATTGCATGTGGGAAGCAGAAACCCGAGGTACAGCTATACGATGGGAGGTATGTTATTGACTGAGAGTACCCAAGAAAGGGACTTGGGGGTAATAGTGGACAAGACAATGAAGCCGTCGGCACAGTGCGCAGCGGCTGCTAAGTGAGTGAATAGAATGCTGGGTATAATCAAGAAGGGTATTACAATCAGAACAAATGAAGTTATCCTGCCGGGAAGGATATGGCGATACTCGAGAGGGTTCAGAGGAGAGCGACACGTTTGATAAAGGGTATGGAAAATCTTTCATACACTGAGAGACTGGAGAAACTGGGGCTCTTTTCCCTGGAGAAGAGGAGAATTAGAGGGGATACGATAGAGACTTACAAGATCATGAAGGGCATAGAGAAAGTGGAGAGGGACAGATTCTTCAAACTTTCGAAAACTACAAAGAACGAGAGGGCATTCGGAAAAGCTGAAAGGGGACAGATTCAAAACCAATGCTAGGAAGTTTTTCTTCACCCAGCGGGTGGTGGACACCTGGAATGAGCTTCCAGAGGGCATGGTAGGACAGAGTATGGTATTAGGGTTTAAGAAGGAATTGGATAATTTTATGAAGGAAAAGGGGATAGAGGGGTATAGATAGAGCACTGTTTTTCAACCTTTTTACACCTATGAACCGGCAGAAATAAAATAATTATTCTGTGGACCGGCATCAGTCCGTGGACCGGCGGTTGAAGAACTGTTGGGCCGCCGCGCAAGCGGACTGCTGGACACGATGGACCTCTGGTCTGACCCAGCAGAAGCATTTCTTATGTTCTTATGTTCATGAGGCTATAGATCTATACCAGGGGTAGGGAACTCCGGTCCTTGAGAGCCGTATTCCAGTTGGGTTTTCAGGATTTCCCCAATGAATATGCATGAGATCTATTTGCATGCACTGCTTTCAATGCATATTCATTGGGGAAATCCTGAAAACCCGACTGGAATATGGCTCTCGAGGACCGGAGTTCCCTACCCCTAATCTATACCCACACTGTATGTTCTGTGTTTATCTTCCTCCACATTTCAATTTGATTTATTTTAAGCTTCCAGATCCAAATGTGCCCTCAAGTCAGAGTTGATTTATTTTAAGCTTATTGACAATTTTTCTGCTTCTACAAAACCTATTATACATCTCAATGGTTGATGTTTCAGTGCTGCCTTATGCACTAAAGTGCTCAGAAATGTGTGATTGTGGCAAGATCAAATGTTAGTACCTGGAAGATTGAACTTCACTTGGGAAAGTGGGCTGTGTGATTATGATGGGGTTGTTGTTTCGGTTATGAGACATCAACCTTTAGTCCCGGTTTTCCTTGTAGTCTATTGTCTGACTAAGCTTCTTTAGGAATGTCTGACTAGTTGGCTGCAGTTATCTTTGTATCAATGTTCATGCCTCCCCCCAGCTTGCATTCACTTAGGGCTAGATTCACTAAGCAAGCCGATCGTGTACCGCTCGGTTTGCGCTCAATTTCCGACCCCAGCTCGATTCACTAACCACCCTCCAGACCTCATCCACACTGTATGCGATCAGCACATGCAAATGAGTAAAAATGCATGTAAATTTCTTAATGCGTCAATTCATGAAACCATTTCCTCCAAACCGACTGGCCTTTACGTTCCAAAAAGTTACAACTGCTGAGGACCAGTTTTTTACATCCTCACTGGCTATTTCTGCCTAGCAACTGACGCGTGCATGTTAAGAACCCCATCAAAAATATATATCTACCCCTCCAAAAATCATAAATATCAAAACTTTTAAATATATGTAAACCTTCATGTACATAAGCGTTGGAAATAATTTTTTTTTCTTTTTTGGAATGCGCATAGCGAGCGCGGGAGTGAATCTCGAATTTGTAATGCGCATTGCGAGAAAATCGTGGATTAACCCTATGCTCTCCTTGCGCTTTGTACATTTTAAATATCAATTCCAAATAATCAAAAAAACCAAAAATCAAATAAAACTTTTATGGGCCAGCTATCCCTCCCCCCTTCCTTCCAGCTGGATTGTCGCGTACATGTAACGTCAGAGTGTCGCTAGTGGTTGCTACATGCTTCACTGCAGATAGAGCCGCACAGCCTCCTGGGATTCGTAGGCTGTATATAACAGCGCCTGATCCCAGCGCATTCAACAGCTGTTAAATGTTGTGCCTTCTAGCAATTTGAAAGTACTTTCCTGAGAGAAATGGACTGCACTCGTCGGTTACAGTATATGCTTCTTTTGGAATACGCGTTCGCCGAGGATGATTAGGCTAGAGCTAGAGAAATTTGAAGAATTCAACAGCTCGCTCACAAACCTCCAATGCTAAAAATTTTCAAAAAGCTACAGTCACAGCTTGTACAGCTAGCAACAGTACTTGAGAAAAAAAAGAACAGTTGGTAACAGTTCCTTATTTATTGCCTTTTTTACGACAATGCTTTGTGGTGGGCACATTCAGAGCCCGCTAATGATGTCTGAGATTAAATCATGCCCCATTTCTACGCAGTGAATTCCTAAGTAGCTAGCACATGCGTTATGAGCTTCTAAACCAACCAGGATACAGTGCGTGTTGATCAAAGTTTCAGCGCTAATAGCGGCGTGTTTACGATTGGATCATTTGCATGGACAAGCTGTACTGATTCGATCGGCTACAATGACTCGGAAACGGATAGGATACGAATAGGATAGATTTCGGGACTTTAGTGAATCCTGCCCTTAATCTGTGTTCTCCCTTTTACATTCCATATAACATAACATAACTTTACTTTTCCATACCGCCTTAATCAAAAGAATTCTAGGTGGTTTCTACAGAAGATAAAAACTGGACAATCAGTGAAGTACAAAGTACAGCCTATTATTTAAAGACATTAAAAATTTAAATTGATACAGTATAATCATTGTGTTAAGAATAAAAGCACAAATTAAGAGATAAATTTAAATATAGGCACAGGTTCCCTCAGAAGCCTTTAGTTACACTACAGGTTTTCTTCCTTAGGCAGCCAATAAGCTGCAGAGGAGACAGGACCAATAGGTTATGATACATCATCCTGCTTTTCCTACAGCCTACTGGCTGACTAATCTGACCAATAGGCTGCAGGAGGAGGCGGGAACAGTACTTAAAGAGATAGCGACTTGCTTAGCAGCCTTCAGTTCTCTTTTTTCCGGCAGCCTATTGGCTGGCTAAGTTTCCTTGTCTGAGCAATAGTCTGCAGGGGAAGGCAGGAACATCAGTAAAATCCCCCGTTTGACTCCCTAAATGAATTTTGCCAAACTCCAGACCTAGCTAAATCGCTTTCTTGCACCAAAAACTGTAAATAGACTCCATTTCATTAAAATCCATAGAGCCATTTTCAAGATCACAGTCAGAGTTTGCTCACATAATAGTATAGGATACAATATCCTCCAGATTCTATATACTGGAACCAAAGTTGTATGCACAAATCTGTGCACACTGCCAATTTGAATGCACAATTTAACTGGTAAACCCCCCAAATGAATTTTGCTGAACTCCAGACCTAGCTAAATCACTTTCTTGCACCAAAAACTGTAAATTGACCCTATTTCATCAAAATCCATAGGGCCATTTCCAAGATCACAATCAGAGCTTGCTCACATTATAGTATAGGATACAATATCCTCCAGATTCTATATACTGCAACTAAAGTTGTGTGCGCACAGTCGATTTGAATGCACAACTTAACTGGTTAACAAGCCAATTAGCACTGATAATTGAAAATTAAACAATTGACACTAATTAAAATTTGCATGCACAACTTTCTAAACATATTCTATAAAGTGGTGCGCATAAATTCAAGAGTGTGGATCTCAAAACGGGGTGTGGCCAGGGGAGGGGCATGGGTGGGTCATGGACATTCCTAAAAGTTAAATACACTGTTATATGCCTGATCCCTGCATAATTTAGGCGCAGGCATTTAGGCCTGGTTTTCATTGGCATAAATGGCCATGCTGATAATGTGATTAATATTAAGCAGGATTTAGAGGGGCCCATATGCTAGTACATGTGAGACTCCTATAACTGAAGAAAAGGAGCAAACAGAAATGAGATAGATAAATCTGAATTATATTTGGGGGCTTAAATTGAAGCTACAAAAATAAACTGTTTGTACATATGTTTCTTGCATCTGCTGTATACTGTGACATGAGTTAATGAAAAGACCCCTTCCTGTAAAAGGGAAGTGATGCACTGGTAGAACAGGAATTTGGCAATAGAGTTAGGGGCATAGACAGAATAATGCAGAAGAGTGTGGTGTAGTGGTTAGAGCTATAGCGTCATCAACCTGAGGTTGTGGGTTCAAACCCCACGCTGATGCATGTGACCCTGGGTAAGTCACTTAAACCTCCACTGCACCATGTGTTGAGACAGATTGTGAAACTGCTGGGACAGATAGAGAAAATGCTTGGGTATCTTATTTGTAACCTGTTCTGAGAGAGGGCCTCTATACTGTGATAAGAAGTCCAGATGCTTAGAAATAGATAATGATCTTAGTCTAGATGTAATTCCATAAATTGCTGACAGGAGCAAAACTAATTGCATGTGATTAAAACCATTAACATTTGCTGTTAGGGAAAATTACTAATGAAATAAGATTGACAAAAAAATCATATGACCAATGAACCAAATATGGACCTAGTGGCAAAATATGAGAGCATGCAAGTTATGATTGGATGTTAATTACGTAATTATACTGTGATTGGAAATGTATTAACTTATGTATGAATAATAATAAATGAAATGATGTCAAAGTTAATAAAATGGCCTGCAGATTGTGAATGCAAACTTCAATATAGCAGCTCATCTCCCTCCCAAATAGCTTGCAATTCTCTAAACAGAATATACTGACATAAAATCAGACATATAGCAGATCATACAGCGTTCTTGTTAGGAAGAATCTATTCTTGTACACTGGCATTCAGAATACTATACTTGTCTTGTACAAGTTTCAACTGTTATGTTGTAAGGTGCCAGGAGAGCCAGGTTGAGTTCAAAAGATGTGACCTTAATTTAGTTCCCATTCAAGAATTTAAATACCTTGGCTTGGTAACATAAGAACATAAGAAATGCCTTCACCGGATCAGACTGAGGTCCATCTAGTCCGGTGCTCCGCACACGCGGCGGCCTATTTAGGTACTCCTTTCTGGCAACCCGACTTTACTGTATCCCTCAATATGATATGCAAGAAGGTGTGCATCCAACCTGTGCTTGAATCCCAGTACAGTAGTCTCCGCCACAACCTCCTCCGGGAGTGCATTCCAAGCACCCACCACTCGCTGTGTGAAACAGAACTTCCTGACATTTGTCCTGAACCTGCTGCCGCTCAGTTTCAGGCTATGACCTCTTGTCCGTGTCACATCAGAGAATGTTAGCAATGCTGCTTCTTGGTCTATTATATCAAATCCTTTTAATATTTTAAAAGTCTCTATCAAATCCCCTCTCAGTCTTCTCTTCTTGAGGGTAAACAATCCCAGTTTCCTGAGTCGTTCTTTGTAGCTCAAATGCTCCATTCCTTTGACAAGTTTCGTGGCTCGCCTCTGCACTTTCTCCAACAGTTATATCCCTCTTGAGGTATGGAGACCAGTACTCTGGAATGGAGACCAGTACTCTGGAATTACTGAAATCTATGCAACTCTGGCCTAGAATTCCCTTTTGAAGGGCACAATGAGTGAAATGCCATCACTCGCTTTGCAAGATCTCAATAGCTGAGTGGATTATTTTAATCATTGAAGGTCATCTGGTACTAGATTAAAAGTCTGAAAGGGAAATTCGGGCTGAAATAGCAAAAAATAAAAAAATAAAAACACAAATAAGCATTTCATTTGCTTATTTCTAACAGAATTATTTTATATTTTGTCACCCTTCAGCACACTACAGAGCTTCTGCAACAGAATGATTTCATTAAGATGACAGGATTTGGGGGGATATTAACAGCATCTCAATCTCATCTGACTTGATGATTATTTCAGCATCTATAATGGCACCCTACTGCAAGGTGCGCTGTAATAAATTCAACGCAGGCACATAAAGGTGCCAATATTTAGGCACTAAAATCATGCATAAAAGACCAGAATACCTGGACCAAAGGCATGTAAAAGCCAATATTCCAGGCGCCTAAATGTAGAGACGTGTATTATGAAGGTGGCATAAGATGAACAGAGCTTATGTGGAATGTAGTGGGGGCCACAGTAACTTGCATAAAATATAGAATACCACATTTTAGATGTGATTTTAACTTCAATCTAGGTGTGAGCATTTACACAGCTCTATGGCTAGTGTCACATAGGCATCTGTTTTATAAAAATTCATAAGCATCTATAGGTCCGATATTCACAGCAATTTAACCACTCAGTAATGGCTGCTGACCAGTTAAATTGCACATAATTAGCTATTTGTGAATATTCAACAGGAGATAACCAGCTAACTGGGAGCCAGCTATCTCATGGGTATCCCTGGGGCAGGTCACATTTAGGACCCAATGTTCAGTGCTAACCAGCAAGGTTAACACATAAATGATGGATGGATTATGCCACTGATTCATGACAACATGCAAAGTTAGGAATCCACCCTGTGATGTTCCACAGCAGGGTACAAGAGTGGTTTGCCATTGCCTTCTCCTGTGCAGTTTGTGGCTCCACTTTGTCACTACTGCCCAACATAGAGTCCCTCAGCCTACAGTGCCTGGTATTCCCAGATGGTCTCAATCCAGATACTAGCCAGGTACTAGGAATGTCCATGACCCACCCATGCCCCTCCCCTGGCCACACCCCCTTGAATTTATGCGCACCACTTTATAGAATATGCTTAGAAAGTTGTGCACACAAATTCTAATTAGTGCCCAATAATTGTTTAATTGTCAATTATCAGTGCTAATTGGCTTGTTAATCAGTTAAGTTGTGCATTCAAATCGACTGTGTCCACAGATTTGCACACACAACTTTGGTTGCAGTATATAGAATCTGGAGGATATTGTATCCTATACTATAATGTGAGCAAGTTCTGACTGATCTTGGAAATGGCTCTACAGATTTTGATGAAATAGGGTCCATTTACAATTTTTAGTGCAAGAAAGTGATTTAGCTAGGTCTGGAGTTCAGCAAAATTCATTGGGGGAGTCAAATGGGAATTTTCCTGATGTTCCCGCCTTCCCCTGCAGACTATTGCTCAGACAAGGAACCTTAGCCAGCCAGTAGGCTGCAGGGAAAAAGAGGACTGAAGGCTTCTTAGCAAGTCGCTAAGGCACTGTCTCTATAGGTACTGTTCCTGCTCCCTCCTGCTAGACATTTCTAAAGAAGCTTAATCAGCCAGTAGGCTGTAGGAAAAGCAGGACTGAAGGATGATGTATAATAACCTAGTTATCTTTGTTACATAATTGTCCTCTGAGTATATCAATTTCTATGATAATACAGACTTCAATTCTGGAATTTTATATTGGCCTCTACCCTTAATTTGGGAGGAGCTACCTTTTACTAACAATGGCATCTTTATTTCTACGCTAAACAATAAAACAAAATGGTCTGACCATGGAACCTGACATACTTTCCACTTTAACTGGTGAACTATCCAAATTCTCATTCTGATTAACCTTTTCCTATTGTAATAAATTTTACGTTACGCTGGTTCCAATCGTAATTATTTTAGCAAAATTTTGTATTATTCACCGTTATCATTTACGGCTATTGTAAACAATGTAAATAAGTCATAAGTCTGTAAATTCAAATATTTTGTGTTCCTGGCTCTTTATTAGTCCATACAGACTGTTTATCCACTATGTCATTTTTGGAATGTCCAGTCATCCGAGACACACAATAGGAAAAGGTTAATAAATACTATGGGGCTCATAATCGAAAGAGAAAAACGTCCAAAAACTGGCCTAGATCAGCACTTGCATGATCATAAACGAAATACGTCCAAGACCTACAAGATCATGAAAGGCATGGAGAAAGTGGAGAGGGACAGATTTTTCAAAATTTCCAAAAATACAAGAATGAGGGGGCATATGGAAAAGTTAAGAGGGGACAGTTTCAGAACCAATACTAGGAAGTTCTTCTTCACCCAGAGGGAGTGATACGACAGAGTACACTACAGGATTTCAAGAAGGATTTGGATGAATTCCTGAAGGATAAGGGGATTGAAGGGTATAGATAGAGGAGTGGATGATTTCCTGAAGGACAAGGGGATTGAGGGGTTCTATGCAGGTCCTTGACCTGAATGGGCCACCATACGAGCAGACTGCTGGGCAGGATGGACCTCTGGTCTGACCCAGCAGAGGCACTGCTGATAATCAAACCAGGTTTTGGACTTATTTCTAAACGACCTAGGCCTTCATAGTGCCGCTGAACAACCATAGCTAAATGGGGCGTTTCAGGAGGAGTGTCGAGGGCGGGATTTGGGCGGGACATGGGCCAGCTTAGACTTAGTCGTACTGCATATATAATCGAAAGTTATACAGAACAGCATAGACTGAACTTGGACATTGTGACTTAGACCATGTAAAACATGGTCTAAGTCACAAAAATCCACCTAAAGTGACCAAATAAGCACTTCAACCACATAATACAGACCCCCCCACACACTATCCCAGTGATCACCAACCCCCCCCACCCCCATAAAAATATTAATCACAAAAAAAAGACAAATCATGGGCTGTATACGAAGGGGTTTCGTCAGTCGTAAGGCGGAAGTCATTATGCCATTGTATAGATCCATGGTGAGGCCCCACCTGGAATACTGTGTGCAATTCTGGAGGCCGCATTATCGCAAGGATGTGCTGAGACTGGAGTCGGTGCAAAGAATGGCCACCCGGATGGTCTCGGAACTCAAGGATCTACCATACAAAAAACGGCTTGACAAATTACAGCTATACTCGCTCGAGGAGCGCAGAGAGAGGGGGGACATGATCGAGACGTTCAAGTATCTTACGGGCCGCATCGAGGCGGAGGAAGATATCTTCTTTTTCAAGGGTCCCACGACAACAAGAGGGCATCCGTTGAAAATCAGGGGCGGGAAACTACGAGGTGACACCAGGAAATTCTTTTTCACTGAAAGAGTGGTTGATCGCTGGAATAGTCTTCCACTACAGGTGATTGAGGCCAGCAGCGTGCCTGATTTTAAGGCCAAATGGGATCGGCACATGGGATCTATTCACAGGGCAAAGGTAGGGGAGGGACATTAAGGTGGGCAGACTAGATGGGCCGTGGGCCCTTATCTGCCGTCTATTTCTATGTTTCTATGTTTCTAACTTGAAAGTTGTGCCTCCAGAACATCATCACCTGGCAGCCTGGCATAGGAAAGCCTAGTCGTGCTGCACAGAGGCGTCTTAAACCATCTTGGGCATAGGTTAGGGACCCATAGAGAAGTGGACCCATGCCCATAAGCCCCTGTAATCACTGCATTGGTATTGAAACATGTGCATTCCCCTATACACCCCCAAAACCCTTTTTTACTAGCATATAAGTGGCTCCTGCAGCCATAAGGGCTATTGGGGTGGTAGATAAGTGGGTCTAGGAGATTCTGGAGGTAGTTTGGGGGGCTCACCATGCCCTATAAGGGAGCTGCAGTGAGATGAAGACATGGCACCCTTTTTGTGAAGTTCACAGCAGTGCCCTGTAAGGTACCCCACTATTTAGGTGCCATGTCTAGGTGTTCAGTCCATCACTTTGCAGATCCCTCCCATGTCCAACAGGGCTTGTTCTAGGCATTTTTGACTTGGACGAAAATGTGGCATAAAGATGGACGATTTAACGGCTTGGACGATCAGAACAGCAGGACCTATACTTAGACGATTTTCGAAACAAAAAAAAATTTGGACATATTTTTCAAAAATATGTCCTAAGCTCTTTTTTTACTTTGGACGACTTGCGACTTGGATGAAAACGGACTTAGACGTTCCTTTCGATTATGCCCCTCCACATCTTTTTTTTTTTTTTTATTCTTTATTACCGTAATTTTTATTACTAACAAAAAGTGCAACACAATGTTCACATCAGTAATAATAAATAAGCATTTAAATACAATCAGTATTAGTACAATAATATATGCACTCCCCCTAACAATTATCTTAAATATCACCCTAAAGATACATCCCCCAATCTCCCCTGATGTGTCTGAATTACACCAATAAAAGAAGGCTAAACAAACAATAACAATTGTACAAAAGATGTTAATGGACCCCAAACTAAGTTAAATATCTTAGAATGCCCTAAAATGTCGGCATTCATCTTTTCATACCTGTAACTTAAACATAAGCTTACCCACCAAAAGGAAAAATTAAGACGATCACAGTTTTTCCAATTTTGAGTTATCATCTGTATGGCTATCCCCAGTCATAATCTGAAAAAGCCGGCATTTATAACGATCCATGGGGGGCTTAACATACAGTAGTGTTCCACACATAATTACCTCATAAGTCAATGGGATTGTCGATTCCAATATGAGGTTAATCTGTCCCCATATTGACTTCCAAAAGTTGAGTATCAAAGGACAATAAAACAGATGATCCAATGTCCCGATGTCTAGATGACAGTGCCAGCATCTATTAGATTTAGAACTGTCCAACTTTTGTAATCTAACAGGAGTCCAAAAAGATCTGTGTAACAAGAAAAACAGGTTTGTCTCATAGATGCTGATGCTGTACATCTCTCATCCTCCAAGTCCAAATACGTGGCCATAGAGACAGAAATATACTGCTTTATCTCGATGCTCCAAATTTCTCTAAGACTGGATTTTGGGTTTTTATTCAGGAATTCAGATAACAATTTATACCACTTGGCAGCCTGATGCCCTAAAAAAATCTGTCTGGAAGCATAGGACCTGCAAGGTATAATTTTTTAAATTGCGTCATTCAGGGAACCCACTCTGAATGGCCTGCTTCAACTGCAACCACCTATAACTTTATGACTTTGAAATCCCAAATAACTGTTGCAGCCGTGAAAAATCAAGCATGCTACCATTTGATAAAACATCCTCTAATGTACGTATACCTGCTTACATCCAATGCTTCCAAAAGATTCCAGACCCACCAATTTGAATCTTGGAGTTTAACCATAGGGATTGATAAGTAGATTTCTCTATTGGAACATCTGTTAATTTGTTAACAAATTTCAAAGTTTTCCAGGTGTCAAATAAAATACTATTGTCCTTAGCGTATCTGGGTAACTTGATACTCAACACATGAAACAATCTTAACGGGGACATGATTTGTCACTCTAAGTACAACCATTCTGGGAGAATCTCCATGAGTTTAGGAAGGATCCAATACATACCCTGATGCAGTATATACCTGATGATACCTATAAAAATTTGGAAAATTTACCCCACCCTCTGCAATTGGTTTTTGTAAGGATACTAAAGCAATTCTTGCAGTTTTCCCCAGCCAAAACAAATTTGGTAAGTATACTGTTCAACTTCTTATAAAAGGATTCCTGAAAATAAACTGGCAACATTCCCATTTAGTAACAAACTATAGGCAGTACCATCATTTTAACCGTTTGGACTCTCCCCCACCAAGACAGATGTAATGGGTTCCATTGCTCACACATTTCTGTGACCTTCAGCAATAAAAAAATAAATAAATGCTATATCTAGAATATGTCCCTTATCATGAGATAAGGTAGTGGGGGACTACATTTGCATTTCTGTTTAATCGTGAAGTAGTCCGAGTTTGAGGGATGGGTGGAGAAGGATATGCCTTTCCTAGAGTGTTGGGATGTGCTCCTAGGAAGCAAGGAGTTATTAGGGTATGTTAGGCAGAATGGATGGATCATCATTTACTATGTTACTACATTACATTCCTTTCTTACAGACCACTTTTTTTTAATTTAAGGACATGGATTCCTCTCAAGCCCTATCCCCTTACCCAGTGGTATTCCAAAGGGTTCTATATTGGCTGTTCTGCTATTAAGCATTTTCCTGTTCACTCTTCTCACACCAGTTTAAAGCTTTGGTATCAACAGTAAGAGACCCAAGATTCAATTGTTTGATGTATTTGAACAAATCAGTATGTCTTCCTTTCAGACTTTTATAACTGCCTCAGTTCAAAAGCTCACTGGTTCAATAATAAATTGAAAGTAAATCCCACTAAGTCTGAAGCCATCTGGTTTTCTAGACTTCCTAATGCCAATCTAATTTCATTTTCTATCGCACATTTCCCTATTCCCTTTAGGGATTTCTTGAGAGCTTTAGGGATAGATATTGATAGCAAACTAACTTTTAAACCTCACTTCTTACAGTTGACAAAAAAAAAAATCATTTTTTACCTTATGGAGCATCAACAACTTAACTGTAATATGTGCAAGGGTGAGAAGAGCCTTATCAATTATTGGATTACTGCAATGCTTTGTTGGTCAGTCACCCAACTCCCGTGCTCATATCCTTAGAACATGTTCAGAACACTGCCATCAAGTTCATTTATAATATTTTAAAAATGGAGTCATGTTACCCACTTTTAACATGAAGAGCACTAGTTGTCTACCCTCGGAATAAAATTCAAAATATTATTACTGACACTTTGGCTCTTCTATACTGGACAGTTTTGGATCCCTCTTGACTTCTGTGTTCCTCTCAAGGAAATCTTTGATTTGTCCCTCTTCCTTACATATTAGATTGGAGCAAACATGTCACTCAGCATTTTATTGCATTGCCGTTGGGAGTTCTATATTGCGAATATTTACCAAAAATTTAAGCAATCCCAAAGAGTACCTCCGATATGTAAACACCACCTTCAATGTTGACTTCAAACTCTGGCTGAAGTGCTCAAGTATATATTTGCACCTTCAGTACTAGGCTGTATCCATAAACCCTTGTTGACTATCTGACTTTCACTTGGCCACTGGCAGTTATCTGATTACTGGTGTTATTTAGGCTGGCCTCATGCCTTTTCTTTCCCAGTCTGGGTCCTTAGTAGCAGGAGATGCTGCATTACGTCTGGAATAGCCAGATCCTGAATAGATGGAGGCTCTAAACTTCAAAGACAACCCAACTGTGCACAGGCTATTTAAGCCTTCAGTGCTTTTGGAGATAATTATGGAGTTTCTCCAAGAATTAAATATAGAGACCGCACAGACATCAGCTATGCAGTGCTCACTTATAAGAATCACTAAGGCGCAGACATTACTAAAATGTTAACAGACCATTGGAAAGTCCTGGATGGGCCTTTTCAGGTGGCTAGGGCCATGGCAAAAAACTTTATCCCATGACTGTTGAATTTTGGTGGCGCAGGTAGCCAAGCTTATCTCCCTCCCCAGTAAAGATGGAGTGGAGTTGAGAGATACCCAGGACTGCAGACTGGAGTTTGTTCTCAAGATAAAATTTGAGGCTGTGGGTTTGAAAGACAGCGGCATCTTATGTGGCATACGCTTCCCTCTTCAAGTTGTGCTGTAATCTGGAGGCAGATGCTGGAAGGGATCACCGGTTTTTCATATAGGGAATGGATTCTATGGCAAATACTCTATATCAATGTATCGCAAACTGTGTGCCTCCTGAGATTTCAAGTGTGCCATAGCACACAGTTTGCAATACTGAGACTGAGAAAGAATAAAGTTCGCAATGACTGGATGGTGAACTCTTACCATGAGGGTGGTGACACACACACTCTCTTTTGGAGTTTCATAGATCTGAGCGCATTATATAAAATCTGATCACTCCCTAGAGACTAACTTCATTGAGGTCAGTCTTTTCTGTATTTAAAGATGGATGCAAGTCAGAAAGTGAAGATGGAGAGAAAAACAGTCAGTGGATAAGAAGGCCCTGGAAACATAGTTAAAAGCACAGAAAATAAAGTCACCAGACAACAAAGGTAGGGAAAATTATTTTATTTTCAATATAGTGAATGAAATGTGTCAGTTTTGAGCATTTATATCTGCTCTGTATATTGTGTGTATATGAAAAATGAATGGAAAAAATTGTATTACAATTAGTAAAGGGGGCGGGATCTGGGGGAAGAGCTTGGGTGGGTCTAGGGTAGAGCTTGGGAGGTCTTTGGCTGTTGCTACTCAATTGATATTTCTTAGACTTCCCTGCTGACACGCCCTACTGGTATTTCAGGGCCTGCCTGGAGGGCCTCTGTGCATGTGTGGATGTCAAAGTGATATCATGCATGCACGTGATATCATCATGGTGACGTCCCTGCACTTCTGGGTGCCTTGAGCCATGGCCACTACTTTTAGTATGCCCCGGCACGAGAAAGTTTGAGAGCCACTGAGTTAGATGTTTCTCAAAGATATGGTTGAAAATTACTATCAATAGGAAAAAAGAGACAAATGCTATTAACCCAAGCCTTGACAAATTTTCTTTGAATTTAAGATCCAGCACCAAAATTTAAGAGTCAGTGGCTGAAACCTTATATTTCTCTTGCCTCCACTAAAGTTCAAAGGTGGAGCAGGGGGATTCCCATCCAAGGTCTGCAGCTGATTTAGAAAATGGTTTACTAAAGGCTCTTTCCCCATTCTCCCCTGAATTCTATATATGGCACCCAGATATGGGCACAATCCCATGATACTTGTGCAACTTAATTAGCTAATGAGTCATTAACGAGTAATAGTTGGGCCCCAACAATCAATTCATGTCAATTGGCTCCAATTAGGATTTGCATGCACATCTGGCTGCACGCTATTCTATAATGCCAAGAACTCAAATCCCATAATGCACAACTCAAAAGGGGGTGTGGCCATGGGAGAAACATGAGCATGTCAGGGGTGTTAAAGAATAATGGGTCAGTGCGTCCAACTTGGGCACAAGCATTTGCACCAGTTTCTGGCATCCAAACAGGATGTGCAAATCAACACTAAGCATTATTCTACAAAGGACATGCACCTTGTATAGAATCGCGCTTAGAACCAATCTTTTCTGGCTCCTATTTTTTAGTCAGATATGAACTAATGTGCACACAGGTGATTATAACACACACCTTCTAACACTTCTCAGTGCTCAGAGAACCGTTTTTAGCTTATGAGACCGCTGGGTGAAGCAAAATTTTAGCCCACTACTGATACGGCTCAATTCTCAATCATTGCACTAGTCCCTGTAGCAACTTTAAGTATAATATTCTCTCACTTTTTTTTGCTTTTCTAAAAACTTTTTGTCTTTTTAAATGCTCAACTTCAAAATAGAGGCTTAGCTTTTAATGCAGGGGTTCAACGGGTTCTGATGTGTTTTGCCATGCTGCCTCAGAGAACCCGCATCAACATGAACTTAATTCTGCCCCCCCCCCATGTCTGCAAAACATAAAAACAATACAAACAGCATACCCAATGTTCTAACTAATTTATCTCTACTACTCATACAAAATTCTAGCACACGCTGACACACAGTACCTGTTTTTGCTTCAACCACTCTTGCTATGACGCTGACCCTACAAACTCCACTCCTTTTATACAACATCCACCCAACCCAGGATGTGACCCATCTAAACTCCACCTCCAGCCCTCCTGATAGGTCAATGCTCCTCACAGAGTGTCAATCACAAACATTATAAAGGTAATATAAAGAAAATTTTAAAGAAAAGACCACCAACCTGGACTACCCTAGTTAAATCATGATCCCAAGAAAGCTGTCTGCCATCTAAAAATCCATTCCTGCTCCCTCCTCCACAGTCTGACTGCCAAATTACCTCTCTGTGGCAGGCACAGCTCCTCCAAAACTACAAACTTCAAATCCTGTAAGGAATGACTTTGCCTCACCCAATGATTAACTAAGGGGGCACCCTCTTCACCCCTTCTAATCTTACTTAAATGTTCATTGATATAGGTACGCATAGAGCGCACTGTATATCCAATGTAAAATAAAGGGCATGAGCACTGAATCAAGTATACTACTCCTTGCGTGTTGCGGTCTCATAAGCTAAAAACGGTTCTCTGAGCACTGAGAAGTGTTAGAAGGTGTGTGTTATAATCACCTGTGTGCACATTAGTTCATATCTGTTTGCAGTTTAGTGCACTTGGTGTCCTATTTTTTAGTGCCTTTTATAGAATCCAGTCCTCTGTGTCTGGGGGGGGGGGAGTTTAGAAAACCAGTCCCTTAAAGAGCCACAGCACTTCACCAGCTCCCCATTCTGAAGCGTGCTATCAATAGTACGACAACACCTCTTTAAATAGATAAAACACAGAGGCAGTTGTATCTTTGCATCACATGTCACCATGACATGGGTCTCCCATCAGTCCCATGTTCTTATACTTCTACCCCAGTCTTCTCTCAGCCTCTCTCTCTAATACAAGGGTGGGCAATCTCAGTCTTCGAAAGCCCCACCAGTTGGGTTTTCAGGATTTCTGCAATGAATTTGCATGGAATCTATTTGCATGCATTGCCTCATGCATATTCATTGAGGAAATCCTGAAAATCTGACTGGGTTGGGACCCTCAAGGACCGAGGTTGCCTACCCCTGCTCCAAGACCTCCAATTTTCATCCTATTTTTTTCGATCTCCGTTTCTACCCCCCCCCCCATTCAGCTTCACCCAGATTCACTGTGAGACCTGAGGTCAGCCAGCAGTTCTTGCACTGTATGGCTCAAGGGTGTCAGGTCAAAAGCAAGCTGGTACAAAGGCGCACGCAGACAACTAAGCGCAACGCAGAGGTGTGTGCCGAAGAAAATGATTGTTTTAAAGGGCTCCGATGGGGTGTGTGGGGGGAACCCCCCCCACTTTACTTTATATAGATCACGCCGCGTTGTGGGGGGCGTTGTGGGGGGTTTGGGGGGGGCGCCGCGATCTGTATTAAGTAATGTGGGGGGGTTCCCCAACAAAACCCCCCGTCGGAGCCCCTAAAAACACTTTTTCTTCGGCGCACGCTTCCAAATTGCACTCAGTTATCGGCGCGCGCCTTTGTCTTTGGCAGTTTTGTCTATGAACCGGCTCAAGCCTACAGGGAGCTGCATCATGATGGGGAGCTAGAAAAACCACAATTTCTTCAGCTCTGGTACAAAAGAAGGTAAAAGAAAAAAAACAAAACAGTAAGGAGCATGAAATCCTGGGTTCCAAGGTATAAATTCTAGATGCCATGATGGCCTGGTATTTCTGGGAAACAAATAAATAAATTTTGAAAGTCTCCTCATAAATCTGTAACAGATTGACAGAATTTTTAGGACTGCAATCCAAATCATAATTTAAAAAAAAAGAAGAAGCAGAAACTAGAGACTGACACATCAAATATTTTTCTGAAAGAAAATGCCTTTTAAGGCCTACCTCAGATGGGAAACGTAATGCTGCAATTTCAGATCCTTATGGATAAGTGGAAATTGCTATTTTAAGAACACCGTCTAGAAACCTTGCAATACAACTTGAAAACTTGCAATCCTCTCTCTATGATAGGCACAAAAGCTTTTCCTAATCCTTACATGGCACTCTGCAGAAGCACACTGGTTATCTGAGACATGCAGAATCCCATTACTGTGGGATTTAGTGAGGGATTTTGAGGTAGGAGACAAGTTATTGCACAGCTCACCAATAACATCTGCAATACATATTTAGCTGTGAATAAGGTCTGTAAAGGCAATCAAACACCTTATTAATTAATTAGGAATGGCTCTCATGATATTAGGCAGGATCAAACTCCATACTTAATTAAGAATGACTCAAAGGCGAAAGCTAGACTAAAAATTTGATTTTTATCTACCAACTAAAACCAGCAAAACCTAATTTTTGACCATCCAGTCCTCAATACCTCAATATACTAACAAATGAAACTTGCAGAAAAGATTGTTAAAAACTGTAAGAACACAAGGAGCACCCGGAAGTAGAGAGAACACTAAGCCAAACTGCCCTGCCCCAAGAACTAGTTCACGAGGGAAGCTAGAGTGCTGAAATCTAACATGATCTTGAGCTGGTTGAGGAGGTCGTGAGCCTGGAACTGCCCCTGATCAAGGAAATGAAACGGGATATTGGGCAACCAGTCTTCACACCTTTGAGATAAGCATATCTTCATTACATTTTGCTTCTATTTTTTATATATACATGATATTTTGAGTTTGAAAAAGCACACTGGGTTGAATGATTCACATCTTTCACTTTTTGATTCTCTTCAATGGATTGGAACTTTTATATATATTTATGCACATTCCGTGGAAGAATATGATGTATAGGGTAAACCTACTGAGCGCATTTGTTAGGTACATTTGTTGTAGGACTAACCCTAGTGGACTTGATTTTGGCTAATTATTAAAGGTCCTCTAATTACTGATTTTCTTCGTTACAGCTGTGAGTGGGGGTCTGGGGGGAACCCCCCCCAATGTAAACTTACAAGTGTTTGTGCTCCTGTAGGGGGGGTGTGTGCTGTTTCCCTTCAGCAGTTGTGAGTTTAGTAGGGGGTTCCCCTCCTCAGAGCGCTAACAGGAACTGTTTTAAGGCGGTATGCATAAGTCCTGCGCGGTATTGTCGGCATGCAATTCTTGGTGCAGCAATGTCCCGTTGGGTTTTGATGGGTTATATATATTGAAGGGACACAGGGCATGTTTTTTTCCATGTAGTAAATTTATTTAGACCCATTTCTATGAGGTCTTTCTACAACTTTTACAGTTTTGGATCTCTTTCAAATTCATTCATTTGTAGAACAAAAAGGATCTCAAAGTCAATACACCTCAGAAACACATAGGAATATCAATGCCTTTTTATCACTCCATGGTAAGACTGTGCCTTAAGTATGATGTGCATCTAAAAAAAAGTTATAGTGGAGCTGAAAAGGTACAGAGAAGGGCAGCCAAAATGATTAAGGGGCTCAGATCGGCATTTGGATGACCTAAAAAAACAGGCCATAATCAAACCGACTTTCTCGATGTTTCGTGGGACTTTTTATGCCTCTGAATACCGCTTTGATCCTTTTTTGGGCTGTATATGTGGTATATAAAGATTTTAATTAACATAAACATAACCATTAGGCTACTCCTCCATTCCATTTCAGAACTCGCAGTCTCCACACTACATCTGGGCACCTATATAAAAATATCCAGCTGTAGACTTACCCTCTATACCTTTTACATTGTATTTCTTTCCAGGATCATTAGTGCTTCACCGGATTTAAAGTATCTGTTCATTCTAGCAATCTTCAAGCTCTCATCTCATAACATTTGCAAAATTACTATCTTTCAAAACATCTGGCAAAGTTTCTGGCAGCATAAGGATTAGTATGACATTCTTGCACAAACCGACGCAAATTCTTGGTAATCACTAGATCACTTGACCTTGCATCTCAGCATGAGAGAGGTTAATGAACCTAAGATTGGTTATCATAAGGGCAGAAAACTATGCATTTCATTGGGATTCCAGGTCAACTTTCTTGTGTGTTCAAATAGATCACTGCCTAAAAGATCCATTTCATTTATATATTTGTAAAGCTTTGCATCTTATATGCTACAAATTATCATAAAAGCATCAATAATCCTGATCCTCAGTCCTGACTTACTAAAACTGAAAGTGTTAAGTAGAAAAGTATAGTATTGCTCCAAGGGCACAAATTAAACTTGTATTCCACAAAGGAACTTTTCATTAAGCGTAATTACCATACTGTGCATTTTTGTCAGTACAAAATTCCTTACATTAACAAAAAAAAAAAATAATAATTAAACAGTCATTTATTACAAGTGCTCTCTTGCACAACAGACTTGGTTATATTCATTTAATATATCTCTTTTATGAAAGATTTGAGAAAAATATTAGGCATAACAATTTGTTGAACAGCTCCAGGTAATAAGGTCAGAATCTTTTGAACTGCAGCAACATCACCCTAGAATGCTACAGTTTCTTTGCTTCCATCAGATTTGCTTTTCAAGATGTTGTTACTTGCCTGGTGAAGGATCCCTAGCTAGCTGACATAGCTGGGTCACGGTGTAGATGAAATCACGTCCATTTTAGATCAGTGGGTCATAATTAGTACAAAGAACAACTTGTGACTCCATTTTATTGCTCTGAGAAATCACGTATACATGCAGGCCTGTTCTATGTATCTGTCTTAGTGCCAGGCACGGCCAGGAAGCAACAGGATGCTGCTGTATAGATTATAGGATGGATTTATGGTTTTGTTTTTCTCTCTGCTGTTACCTTTTGGTCAGAGCTGGTTAGAACTGGTTTGAACTGGTTAGGACCCTATATAACTTTTGTGTCCGAGATCCTCAGGGTCTTCTGTTTATGCAGCCAGTTCTGCCCAGAAGTCCAGCATATATGCTTGTTTAATAAAAGCCTTTTTACATCTCTTCAGTCTCTGGCTCAAGTCTCTGCACTACTAACGGAGGGCCTTATCCTAAAAGGTACCTTCATTTGGCGCAGCCGAACAGGGACTTGATCTACAGACTTGAGCCTGTTTGGCACGATCGTCTCCCTCGGAGGATTTCAAACCTTGCCTCCTACGAGACCCGTAATAGCCGGCATTAACCTGGTGGTTGACCAGGAACGGTTTCTCGTCGAAGACAACGGATTGCACCTCGAGAAGGAACGAATCGGTGGAGATTTCTGGCTCCTGGTTTTGTTGTGCCGGTACCGGACCTGTCTTGGTAAGTGAGAAGTTGATTCCTTCTCTATCCTGTCTCTACCTCTTCTGTCTAGTAACTTCTTAATCCGTTGTGAAGCTCAGAGAGGTATATAGGATTCTGGTTTCTGGAAATTGGAACTTTTGTTGGGTGCATATATAGATTGTATAATATGGGTCAGAGCACCACCGACCCCCTTCAGATCATGCTTAAATATTTTACAACTGCCTTTTCTGGCGATTATGGCGACCCTAAGATTTTTTTATTGTTTTCTTCATCCTTATTTTTATCGTTGTCAAAGGCTTAGTATTTGGAATTTAATCAACTTTTTGTCATACTTGTCAAATTAATAAAACAAAAGCTCTGGGGACACCTGACAAGACACAGAGAACAAGAAATTGGTGATGTTGAGAAATTACCCGGGGAGATGGAAATAGCATTTAGGTTGAAAACCTGGGAAAGGTTGGTAAAGCAAGCCAGTATGATTGTTTTGCCGAAAGTTGCAGACAGGATAGTGTAAGTTGCTTAACAGGGTAAAATGCATGTGGATCAAGACAGAATTAAGAATGTGAGTTCGCACTGATGAACGAGAATAAAGACTGTGATTTTAGATATATGTTGCGTGCAGTGGATTTGTTACAGACAGTGAGTAATTTCAAGAAAGTTGAGCCAGATAGTTTACGTGTTCTCGCAGTTGTCAAAGTGTGTCTGCTGGTAATAAAAAAAGAAAGAAAAAAAAAAAAGCAACCGTTTGTCAGACATGTGGGGTTTGTGTTGGGCACATCCCTGCCTTTGTATCCCAGTGTTGGGGGATTTAAAGTACAAGACTAACAATGATAGAGGTTAAGTATCCATATTTTTCTGAAAATTGAAATATTTGCTAAACATGGGCTTGATAATTCAAGTTCAAGTTTCAAGTTTTATTATTATTTGATGAATCGCCTATACAAACATTCTAAGCGCTGAACAAAAAAAAAAAAAAAAAAAAAAAAAACCAATATTTTAGAGGACAAACAATTTTAAGACACAAGTACAAAGTTAAATAACAAAGTTTTTAAGAGTTTTATAAAAGAGATAAGATCTTTTTCTTTTCTGATGTACAGTAGCAGTGCATTCCACGTTTGTGGCGCTGTAACAGAAAACATGTCATTTCTTCTTGTACCCACAATTTTTAAGGAAGGGACAGTTAATAAGTCTTGTGATGATGATCGTAGAGAACGAGGGGCATAATAAGGAATGATCATTCTAGACATGAATTGAGGCTCATTGAAAGCTAGAACTTTAAAAACCAAGAATAATATCTTAAAAGTACTTCGGTGGCTAATAGGTAACCAATGGGACTTAATCAATAGCGGTGTAATGTGGTCAACTTTATTTTTATTTTTTTTTTTCCCTTTATGAATGAGTTTTATTGATAACGGATGGATTGAGATTACTTCTTTTGTGCTAACAGTCTCCCTTGCTTTCCCGTATTGTGTCTTTATCCTGGTGTTCTTTATGAATTCTTTCTTCCCATGCATGTTTGTATAAAGTGTTATTATCAATCTGATTTTAAATACAATTGGAAACAGAAATACCTTTCAAATAAACTTGGTAGCTCAAACTCCAGAGGAAGGGGGTAGTTATTATGTAAGGACAGTGCAGAGTAAAGTAGCTACATCTAGTCTGCAGCAGTGCCCACTCCTCAGAGTGTAGCGGGACCCAGGTGGCAGACAAGGGTTCCAGGTCTGCCTGCAGGGAACATGGCTAAGTGACCTCAGGGGTGGTGTCACGTTAAAATGTCTCTTCTTTGTCTTCGCAGTCATACATACAGAGCTGTTCTGGACCTGTTACAATGAGCCTTTTTCTACCCAAAGAAGGAGGACAATGTTCTGCTTTCAGTAACCTTGAAATGACCTTGCACTTAACATTTAACATGTTTCTTTTTTTTCCCTTTGAATTGACATTGCCATACTTCAGAATACCTCTATATTTAACATTGTACACTGTATCTTACTTTACCTAGTAAGTTTTGCTTATTTTTCAAGATTGAAGCACACCCTAGCAGTTGCGTCCCTGTCTGCCTTATGAATGTAATTGGCAGGGCACCAAGCCAGAGTGATTACATTCTTACGTTTTCTCTTTCGGACGTTCCAGTAACCATTAATAGATGCCTTTTATGATTATGTGATTATTATGCCATGTGTTATATCGCACTTTACTTTGCCACTGTGTGCACACAATTATGATTCGTGCTATGATGGACGTTTGTTTTTGTATAACTGTGCATTTCTCTGCAGATCTAAGTTCAGCTCTGAATCCTTGCCAGCTGGAAGAAAAGTTCCATGCCTTTTCTGTTTTCTATGTTTGTTTATGCCCTGTAATCTTTGTGTTGTCTATCTGTTTGGTTTGTGGGGTACCCCGGGGAAACCAACTATACCATTGGCCATTTTTGGAGATTTTTCTCTCCCTTTTTGCATTTTTGTTTTTTTCCTATCTAAATTGCCTTTCTAGCTGTTCACGCCCACGCTGCCCTCTGGCGCCAGCGTTCCTTCCTCACCTCCTCTGGATCCCCTATCCAACACCACCAACTCATCCTGGACCTTTTGGATGCTATCTTGCTACCCTCCAAAGTTTCTATCATGCACTGCCGGGCCCACCGTCGCCTCCATGATTTCATCAGCCGCGGTAATGCCTTGGCTGACCGCTTGGCTCGCCAGGCGGCCCTCCAAGGTCCGCCCACACCCCCTCTTCTGTTATCCCTTTCCTCCCCTCAACCTTTCCTTCATTCCCTTTCCCCCCAGTACACTGACCCCGAGCGCAAGTAGGCCACGCAGCAACCTGGCCATTGCACCCTCCCATCCGGATGGATTACTATACCCTCCTCCCACACATCCACCCCCCTCCTGTACGTCCCTCAACTCCTGGCCCTCACTGTTGTCCACCGTGCACACGATTTTTCTCATGCCGGTAACCCAGCTCTCCGCACTCTTCTCCGACAGAATTTCTATATCCCGAATCTCTCTCAACTCATCTCCCATGTTCTGCTCCGCTGTGTCATTTGCCTCCAACACACCCCTCTTCTGTCAGACCCCCCGTTCCTGGTCACCAGCCTATCGGTTCACACCCCATGCAAGTCCTTTCTACAGCTTTTACCCACTTGCCCCCCTCCCATGGGTTCCGTTGCCTCCTGGTTTTCATTGATTCCCACACTGGGTGGCCAGAGGCTTACCCAGTGCGCACAGAGAAAAGTAGGGAAATAGTAAAGGCTTTACTCCATGACATCATCCCTCGCTATGGCCTGCCCCTAGTGATTGGCAGCGATAATGGCCCCGCCTACATATCACAAGTCACACAAGCTGTCTCTCGGGCTCTGCAAATCACCTGGAAATTACATGCGGCCTATCACCCCAGAGCTCTGGCCAAGTTGAACGCATCAATAGAACTATTAAAACCCTCCTCAGCAAAGCAGCAGAGGAAAGCCGCCTGCCATGGCCCAAACTGATTCCTTCTGTTCTATTTCGCATCCGCTGTACCCCAGGTAAACGCAATCGGTTGTCCCCATTTGAGCTCATGTATGGCCGACCCCCGCCGATAGTCAGCCCAGACCCTGAGTCTCTTGAACAGATAGGGAACGCTATCACAGACGCAGAGATAAAGCAGCTAGGAAAGACCATTATGAAATTACAGAACTGGGTCATTTCTAGAGCCCCGCTACCAATTACAACCCCTGTCCACCTCTACAAACCTGGGGATCAAGTGTGGCTGAAAGTATGGAAGAAAGAACCGCTGAAACCCCTTTGGACAGGGCCTTTCACTGTCTTACTTGCTTCTCCCACAGCTGTCAAATTGTCCCGCCACGAGTCTTGGATTCACTACAGCCGTGTGAAGCCCGCTGCTGAGTATATTTGTGAAAAAGGGCCCACTGACCTTCAACTGAAAATCACACGGCTGCCCCACACTCTGGAAGAGTAATCACGCACGTCTGATCCGGAGATCTGACAAGATATTTAATATGAACTCTGTTGTATATTTACTGCTTGTGATTTACGTCTTGCCAACATTGTCCATGTCCCCTACCCCTCCCACGCCTGGGTGTGCCCCTTGTGTGGCACTAGTGGACAATGGGGGCAAAACGGAAAATGTTATTAGATTTCAAACTAATTATGAGTGTAAGGGTCAACTAGTGACCCCTGTATGTATATATATAACAAGGTTGAATATTTTATATGTAATAATGGAGATTCACAGATCTGTTTCGACCCCAAAGCAACTAATAGGGATACTTGGATAGAGGTCAGGTCAGTCTGGGATCAGGGCCCCCTGATTCAACAAACCCTGGTCACTAATCCCCATGTCCCGGCCTCAGTCCTCTTTGATGCTTGCCATGCCATGGACCAGAACCCCACCTTCCTTGGACGTTGTGGTGCCCTAGCATGGAGGAGGGAATATATGCACAATGATAAATACATGTGCCTGGCGGGACAGAAGCCGTCCCACTGTGAAGGGTCTTCCGAACACTACTACTGTAACTACTGGAAATGTGTATCCTGGGCTACTTGGGGTATGACCCGACTGCCCACCACCCGAGCCATATTATCCAAAGTGGTGACTACCTCTGACTGTGGCCTCCAGAACTGTAATCCACTTAACTTCACTATCCTACAGCTGTTTAAATGGAACCTCGATGATAGCCTCCGGAAAAGCTTGCTATCTTGTGGGCCTACAGATATACGGTAAGGGTACGGACCCTGGTACTGTCTTGCACATCAAACTCGTTGAGAGACACCGAATCCCTGAACAACACAGCATTGTGTTTCCAGACTTTTATGAACATATGAAACTTGACCAACAAGACTTTGTGCCCTCTGCCACCACTCGCAACCTTTTCATACAGTTCGCTGAAGCCATAGGAGCCACCTTAAATCTGACAAACTGTTATGTCTGCGGGGGCACCCAGCTGGCCCCTGAAAAACTCCATTCTGGCAAAACACTGCATACAGCGTCTCGGACCATCCTTTACCACTCGTGTTGGACACCTGCAGTGCCAATCCTTATGGACTAAAAATAGCACCTCTCAGCCCGGTTGGACTTATTGGACCGGAGATCCTAAGTTAAAAATACCCAGACGATGGAATACTACTGGCAATGCTACCACATTAAATGTCTACCTCAACCTGCCTGCTTCTGCCCCTTGGGCTGCACCGGAAGGATACTACTGGATCTGTGGGAAAACGGCATACCCCACTCTACCCTCAAATTGGACTGGCACTTGTTTTCTGGGCACTATCAAACCAGCCTTCTTCCTCCTCCCGTTATCCGAAGGAGAACATCTGGCTGTCCCAGTATTCGATCAACGGGCCCGTTCTGAAAGAAGCCTGGAGATTGGTAAATGGGGAGACACTTGGCCCCCGGAGCGCATCATTGCTGTCTACGGTCCTGCTACATGGGCTGATGATGGTATGTTTGGGTACCGGACTCCAATCTACATGCTTAACCACCTCATACGACTGCAGGCGGTTTTAGAAGTTATCACCAATGAAACAGCTAGGGCCCTGGGAGCCCTGGCCAAAGCGAACACTATGATGCGTACCGCCATCTATCAGAACCGACTGGCCTTAGACTATCTATTGGCCGCTGAAGGAGGGGTATGTGGAAAATTCAATTTTTCCAACTGCTGTCTACAACTGGATGATGAAGGATTTGTGGTTGAAGAGGTCATAGACAAGATTACCAGATTAGCTCACGTTCCTGTCCAGACTTGGAAGGGTTTTTCTGCTGATATGTTTGGACTCAACTCACTGACTGATTGGGCCTCCAAACCGGGACTCTTTAAAGCCCTCACCATAATTTTCCTGGTATTCTCTGTCATATTTTGTGTTCTTCCTTGCCTGTTACCATGTTTATTGAAAACCCTTAACCGTACTATTAGGACTACGATTGACAAAAGTACCACCGCCCTAGTCCTGGCCCTTTCCTCCTATCACCCAGTCCCCACTTCTGATACAGATGGCCCTGACCTCCCATAACCCAGCTAGTCAGCTAGCCTACAGAAGAAAAGTTGGGAATGAAGGATCCCTAGCTAGCTGACATAGCTGGGTCACGGTGTAGATGAAATCACGTCCATTTTAGATCAGTGGGTCATAATTAGTACAAAGAACAACTTGTGACTCCATTTTATTGCTCTGAGAAATCACGTATACATGCAGGCCTGTTCTATGTATCTGTCTTAGTGCCAGGCACGGCCAGGAAGCAACAGGATGCTGCTGTATAGATTATAGGATGGATTTATGGTTTTGTTTTTCTCTCTGCTGTTACCTTTTGGTCAGAGCTGGTTAGAACTGGTTTGAACTGGTTAGGACCCTATATAACTTTTGTGTCCGAGATCCTCAGGGTCTTCTGTTTATGCAGCCAGTTCTGCCCAGAAGTCCAGCATATATGCTTGTTTAATAAAAGCCTTTTTACATCTCTTCAGTCTCTGGCTCAAGTCTCTGCACTACTAACGGAGGGCCTTATCCTAAAAGGTACCTTCACCTGGTAAGTATTGACTGAAATGCCCTGCTGTCAACTCTCTTCCCTCAGCCAGGAATCTATTCTTCCTTTCCCTTCTTCCTCTCTTTCCTTCCACCATTCACCTGGGTACATACGAGATCTGACAATTAAGTTTGTGAACTAATCCTAGAAAAAGTGCTATATACCTCATTGCTGAATATCACTACGGTCACCTTCGAAGTGCTCCCCTTGGGAAACCAGCACCTAGTCCACCCTTGAAAGCAATTTTGGAACTCTTTTTCTCAAATGCCCATTAGAGCTGTCGTATTACACTTGATCTTCTGAATGTAATCAAAATGTCTTTCAATATTTCCTTTATCTTCAGGTAAAGAAAAAAGTCATTGGGGACCAGATCAGGTGAGTAGGGAGGGTGTTACAATACAGTAATTTTTTTTCTGGCTAAAATCTCCATCATAGCATTTCCCACAGGAAACAGGGAGACATTCTCAGATCTGAATCTTGTAAGCACTCTTCTAAAAGTAACAATACTATTCATGTAGAAATGCCAGAAGAAATGTATACTGTATAGAGAATGACGTGGGGACCGTTTACTGTGGTAAACCGTGGTCACCGCAGCAAATCCGCAGGAATGGAGACATTTGCAATTGGTTTACTGCAGGAATGGGGGGATAAGACCTTTCACCATCCCGCGGGAATGGGGACAAGACCTTTTACCGCCCTGTGGGAGTGATGAAAAGTACTGCTCCTGTGGTAAAAAAAATTGCACCTGTTGAAGATTCCTGGAATTTACAGGTGTGACAGTTGTCACCAACGATATGAAAACTGAGATTGTGAATGAATCAAAATTACATGAATAAATTAAAATACAATATCTGCACATTGCATTGGAAACTCAGCCTTGAGGCCTTGTAATAAATAGATTTAGCTAGCTCACAGATTGGCATTCCCTGTCTAAATTGCTGATTCTACATTTCAGCTAATGCTAGGAAGTTCAGAAGGTTGATTTTGTGACTCTTAAGAGACATAGATTTATGTACTATTGTTCACATACATCCATGGGGATAAGGTTCTCAGAGAAACAGGAAATTTGGGTGTTTTACAGAGAATCTGTTTCTTATAGATTAGAAAATATAATACTAATTTGAAGGTCATACAGAAGTTAAGATGTGTCTGCAGGAAGTAGGGCTTTTACTGACATGATTGATAATATGGAGAGGTCAAAGTTCAAGGGTGATTTAGGAAGAAAAGTGAAACACTGCCACCTGCTGGGTTTAAAAAAACTTAACAGAATGGACTTTTAATGTTAACATTGATGTAAGGCATTTTTGGAAAGGAAGTCATGTGACCACTGTGCCATTGTATTCTAAAGCATGATAATTATTACAAATGATGTCACATAGGGTATAAATCTGTTTGCCTTGTTTTTTCTCTTTGAAGAGCACTGAAATTATGAGGGCTTGCTCTTCCCAGACTAAGGGAGCTCTGTCAATAAAACCATATTTGTTTTTACATGGCTTTACCTCGTCTGTTATTTGAATTCACAGAACGGAGTCTTTAGCCCAATCATGTGGGAAAGAGAATCCATTCTGGCAATTCTTTTGGCCTCCATGTTCAAGTCTCCATCCTACTTGAACACACCCATGTCAGACTCAGCATCTCCTCCCCAGACAACAAAAGGTAGAAATAATAAATTTTATATTTTGTGATTTCAATATTTCAGATTTGAAATATGTATCCTGCTAGAGCTGGTATTAGACATAACTGGGAACTGCAAAGCCCAGGCTGTGCTTCTTTAGCTTCCAGCTGGTTTAGCGCTCTCTCTCTGACTAGGGGGCAGTTGCCCTAGATGCTTTCCCCTAACACTATTCCTGTTATGTGTGACTGAAGTATTCTGTTAACATGATTTTTCTATGTAGCATTCTGTAGTAATTTGGTTTGTTCAGTTTTCACAATAGTAGAGGGGATATTTGTGAAAGGGAGGGGAGACAGGGGTTTTGTTGATCCTTGCTATGTATTATTTGTGTTTATAAAATGACAATTGTACAGAATATTGTCTCTTTTTATACCTTAATAAAATAAGTTCAGTATAAAATCAAAACTATTCAAGGCTTGTGCAGATGGGATCTGACAGTTTGTAGGATGGGGCTCAAGCTTGCAGGGTGGGGATGGGAACTGAGCTCGTAGGGATGGGGACTGAGCTCGCAGGAACAGGGCAGGAACGGTGATAAATTTTTTCCCCATGTCATTCTCTAATACTGTTGATTATGAACGGAACCTGAAGATTCCTGTTTGTCTGAAGACATGCTTATAGAGTACAGCTTGGGGAAATGAAATGCTGTTTTTGATAAGGTGGAATTTCTTCATAAACCCTGATAATAAGAGTGAAGAATCACTATTTCTGAGTAAATTAGAGGGACAGAAGAGTGGGAAGTACTATTTCTGATATTGTACCAAACACAGGAGTACTGTGAGAGAACCGGGGCTGAACAGTTCCAGCCGGTACCTGGACTTTGACATTGCAAGTTTGGGGTTTTGGGGGTTTTTTTTGTGCTTTTTTTATATAAAGACTGACAGATCAGAGTTTGCCAAAAGCACATGTTTAAATTGCCAGATTGTGGTACTGTGAAACTGTTGAAGCCTGGTGGGCTAACAGGCTGATTAGCCACCAGAGCAAGTATAAGCTAGAAAATAAAGAATAAATAATTCACACAAAACCCCTTTTGCTGGACATTTTTATTTGGTGCAGACACCTCTCTACCCTCCATGCTTCACTCAACCGCTTGGCTGAGGCTTGGATGACCCAGGTCAGGACTCGGGTAATCCAGTTCCAGGTCTTACCCGGTCACATGTTACACACATGTTTCATCATCTTCTTGCCTCTCCAAAAGGTCTTGGCAAACTTCAACTCTCCTTTGTATTTGTTCATCGGTGAGCTCCTTAGGGACCATTTTTGCACACACCTTTCTCATGCCAAAATTAAGATTTTCCTAATTGTTTCTCAATCGATGTTTACTTGGTCTGCTCATGCGCTTGCCCTTTCCCTTCCCCCATACCTTTTTAACTTTGGCCTGAGTAACCACCAATTTTCTGCCTGGATTGGCTTTGGCTCTCTGATGTCACTTCTGGGACCCGCATCTAGGAAGTGATGTCAGAGAGAGCGCTGAAGCCGACGTGGACAGTATGTTGGTGGCTGCTCGCGCCACAGTTAAAAAGGTATGGGGGAAGGGAAGGGGTGCACATGGCAGAAGGGTGGGGAAGAGGGCAGGGGAGGGGCACCACTGCCCATATGCTACCCTACCTAGTACATTTGTGATGTAAACTGAGTCCACCAAAATCTACCATAAAAACACTGTACTGCCATATATTGAAAGTGACACCTGCAGGCCTAAGGGTTATTGGGGTGGTAAACAGGTATTGCAGTAGATCTGGGGGGAGTTTTGGAGGGCTCACCATATAATGTACAGGGGTTATGGTGAGATGTGTATCTGGCACCCTGTTACTCTTGCAGATAGGCTTACACTTAGACTAAGGCTCCCAATTGGATCCAGATTTTCAGGACAGGGGTGATGCAGACATGGGTTTACCCCTTTGCATTCAAGGAATTAGCAAAGCAAGCTGCAAGTCCCAGTATGCACTGGGGTAAACCCAGGACCGGAACAACTCCAACTTGCAAATCTGGATCCAGTCGGCAGCCTGGCTTGTTTGTGTTCTGTGGTTTTTACTATTAATCATTCTCGGCTATTTTTTTTTTTTTTTTACTCCCACCTGCTAACTTTAAATTTGTGCAAAAGTTTTTTGCCTATGATGCATGGGTGGAAGAGTGTGGGTACACCTCTCCGTTTGTCTGAGGCTTTTCTTTCGCTTAAGTAATAGGCTAGCTTTCTTGGCTTGTGTGGTGATTTTGTCTTGGAGTGATATTTTTGGATTTTTGTATTACACTTCCCTCCATTCCTCCCTGTTTTTTGTGGTTTTTTAGTGCTGTTATGTGTACACACACACACACAAAGGGGCATAAAATGGATGCCCAGTTATCGAATTGCCCTTTATAATAATAATTTTATTTCTTATATACCGCTATACCATAAGTTCAAAGTGGTTTACAACAAGTTATATACAATGAGAGAAAGAGATGTTTACAACAAGATACATACAATGAGTGTATAAGATGTAAGGGGAATAGAAAAAGTACTTTCTGGGATACAAATTGCAAATGGAAGAGAAGCAAGATGGTTTGAATCAAAAGGAAGTATCTAGTCAGAGATTGGGGTGCAGGGGAAAACAATTTGGGTGGAATACCTTTACAAATGGGAAGAAGGATGAGTTAATCTAAAATCAAGAGAATTGGGGATTGGGATGAGGATAGCTGAGGGGGATTGGGCAAGAATTGGGAATTAGAATTTGTTAAAGAGACGGGTCTTCAGTGATTTTCTGAAGTCGGCGTAAGAAGTGGCCTCGACAATGGGTTTTACGAGACATGTGTTCAGTTTGGCTGCCTGGAATGATAACATTCTGTCTAGGAACTTCTTGTACAGACATGATTTCAGGGATGGGTAATTAAAGAGATTTATTCTGCGAGAGCTCTTATTAGAGCTGTTGAGGATGAATTGAGAGGTGAGGTAAGTTGGTAGCATCCCAAAGATAGCTTTGTAGCTGATGCAGGCAAACTTGAAGAGTATTCTGGATTCCACCGGCAACCAGTGGAGTATCTGGAAGTATGGGGTGATATGTTCCCATTTTTTTAAACCAAAGATGAACTGGACCGCAGTGTTCTGAATTAATCTCAGCTTGTTAAGTGTCTTCTTATAAGCTCCCAGATATATAATGTTACAGTAATCCAGCGTACTCAAGATGGATGATTGTACAAGTAATCAAAAGGATGAATCATCAAAGTATTTTTTAATGGTGCGGAGCTTCCATAGGACTGATATACTTTTTTTGAACATTAAATCTGTATGCTTTTCCAGGGTTAGGTGTTTGTCAAGGGTAACTCCTAGTATTTTTATAGTTTGGTCAATTTCGTAATCACGGCCATTCACGTGAATCGTGTTGTCTTTTATCTTTTCATTGGGAGATGCAAGGAAAAATTTAGTTTTTTCTGTGTTCAGTTTTAGTTTGAAGGCCGTCATCCAAAGCTCTATTTGCTTTAGGGTGTTGGTTAAGAGATTAATAAAGTCTGACGACAGACAGGTTAGTGGTAGTACTACAGTAATGTCGTCATCATAAATATAAAAGTTGAGTTTTAGGCTGTGTAGCAGGTGTCCCAATGTGATAAGATAGGTGTTAAATAGGGTCGGAGATAGCGGGGAGCCCTGGGGCAACCTGCAGTTATTTTTCCAGCTGAAGGAGAATTTGTCTTCTTTGAATACCTGATAGGATCTGAACTCGAGGAATTCCTGGAACCAGTTGTAAGCGTTTTCTGTGATGCCTAAGGATTCTAAACAGTTCATTAAGATAGTGTGATCTACTAGGTCGAAGGCAGAACTTAGGTCCAGTTGTAGAATCATTGCACTGGTGCCTTGACTGAGAAGGGAATGTAGGTAGTTTAGGAGTGAGGCCATAATTGTTTCGGAGCTGAAGCCGGGCCTGAAACCTGATTGGTTGTTCTGCAGAAGGTTGAATTTGTCCAGGTAAGTATTTAGTTCAGCGTTTGCCAGGCCTTCCATTAATTTAGCAGCAAGGAGATGTTTGTGACAGGTCTAAAATTGGCTATGTTATTGGATGTTTCTTTGATGTTCTTTTTAATAGGAGTTATTACAATTTGACCCAAGTCCTCTGGAAACTTGCCAATGGATAGTTGTAGGTTGATCCAGTCTAGTAGTTTGGCTTTGAAGTTCATAGGGGCCGCTTTCATCACATTTGGGGGGCAGGGGTCCAGTCTGCAATATGATTTGGCGTACTTGTTGTAGAGCTTATTGAATGTTTGCCAGTCAATCTCTTTGATGTTGGACCAACTCATGTCGGCTTTAGATGCATCTGGGTCGTGGGGGAAGATGTAGTCCCAGTGGGAGTCTTGATAAAGCAAGTCTTAATTTTTTTATTGAAAAAAATCGGCTAGGTCGTCTGCTGTAACTGTGAGTTCTTCTACCGGGTTCATGTAGGAGTGAGTATCGTACAGGTCATTGACTAGTTTAAACAGCTTGCTGCTGTTTAATGAGCTGTTACCTATTTTGTGGGCATAGAAGGTTTTTTCCTTCTCTTTGGTTATGTTTTTGTAGCTTTTTAGCATTTGGCGCCAGGCATCTCTAGTCTCTAGGGTTCCTGATTTTGACCATTTCTTTTCTAACCTTCTTAACTCTCTCTTTATCTCAAGGAGCTCTAGGTCAAACCAGCCTGTTAGGTTTCTAGGTCTAATCCTTCTTTTTTTCAGTGGGGCCATTTCGTTTAGGATGTGGGTGCTGGTGCAGATCCAGGAACTCATGAATTGATTAAAATCCTCATCTTGGTTGTGAATAATATCGTAGTGAGACCAGAATTCTATGGGGTTGATCTTGCCTCTGCTGGTGTGGAATTGTGTGGGTTTGTTCTTAACTTTCATTGTGGCAGAGGTTGTTTTCCATTGCCATTCAAATTCGAAATTACATATTTTGTGAATCAGACCAGGTTTCTGATATCTATTGAATAGTGGGATTTATTGAGTTTATTGAGGACAGCGACACCAGGTCCAGTTGGTGGCCTTTTTTGCGAGTTATCGGGGGTGGGTTAGGGAAGCCTAGAGAAGCTAGAAAGGACCAAAATTCTGTAGTCTCTGGATGATCTGATAGCTCTAGATGTAAGTTTATATCTCCGCATAAGAGGTTATAGGGCCCTGTTAGAAAATTGGTTAAGAGAAACTCATGAAATTCTTCTTTGGCTGAGGTCCATTTTTGGGGGAGAATGTAGACTAGAGTGATTATTAGGAGTCTGCTAGAAGTTCTGAATGTAGCTTTAGAGATAAGATTTCCAAGTTGGAGGAGGAATTAGAGCTTAGAATGGAGCAGTTTAAGATGTTCTTAAAGATTATCGCCAGTCCTCCACCCCTGCTTCTTTCTCTTGCTAAGGATAGGATTTTGAAGTTAGGGGGGAGGCATTCTTGGATGATAATGTCGTCATCCGAGAGTAGCCAATAAGGCTAGTAGATTTTTTAACATAAAAAAGACGCTTGGACATTTGGCATGATGCCTCACATTCGTTCATTCATTTAAAAAAATTCATAGCTTCTACTTCTAAAATGCAATGATGTATATAACCAGGCTCTGAGTTTTTGTTAATAACAATGAAGATTGGAGTAACAGAATAATGATTATTTTTTCTGCTTCTGTTGTAATTTACCTTTCCTTAAATACATTGATGTTTAATTGCTTTCAGCAAAATGTGGTACTTGGTTATATAAAGTTCTAATCACTGAAAAGCTTAAATGAGAACACCAGAAGAAATGAGAAATTCTGTTTTGAAATGGATCAAATTCATGCTGACTAATGCAGTCGTTAGAAGTGAACATTTACTGATCTTCTGAGATGATGCAAAACTATTTCATATTTTATTTATCTACTGTAGCCGTATTGACGATAGTTTGTGCTTTCAAAAAAAATACAGTTCAGTATTCTCAGTAAATTAATAAAAAAACAACAAGCTTCTCTATAACTGTTAGGAACTACGTAAGCTTAGTTATTATTTCCCGAGTTTGAGGCTTAGCTAGGCATTCAAAAGATTTGGGGCTCAGATCTGCAAGCTAGGCATATCAGGGCCCAATTTTTATCTCTCTGTCATCAATAGTGTGACCTACTGCAAAAATCCCATAAGTGACAGGGGAACCTAAACAAAATAAAATGTTTGCCCTGCACACCCCTAGAGGTGCCCATTGGAGTAATTTTATAACACATTTTCTGAATGCAAAACATGCTTTACACAGAGAAAATGTCTGTTATAGCTCTGAACAAATGCAAGCAGAGGTGTGGTAAGGGGGCCTAGGGGGGGCAGTCTGCCGGCACTCCCTCCACCTCTTCCCACTCCTTCCCTCCCCCTGTACCTCTAAGTTTGTTCACCACTGTGAGCAACAATTTCAACGTGTTCCTCGCAACCGACGTTGCTTCCGGGTGACGCACATAAGAAGTGATGTCAGAGGGAGAGCCGCCAGGATTGCGAGGAGCACTTTGAAGTTGTTACTCATGATGGTGAATGGGAAGGGGGCGCACAAGCAGCAGGGGGAGGATCAGGGTAGGAGCGGGGCGGAGAAGAGGGGAAGGGTGCCTCTTACTTTCACTACACCACCGGGATGCAAGTTCATGCACTTTTATTTTTTAATTTTTTTTTTGCAATTTTCAAATTTCAATCAAGCGAAATACATACAGCTTGAATAGATCAACAACATAATAATAAATCATAAAATCAGGAAAACAATTAGATATTTACTCCACAATATTAGGAGATCAACAGGAAATAACTCAAATTGAATAAAACAAAATACTGAGAAAGCGGCATAACTCTGGGTTACCTACAGCTGGTATAGCAAGCTAAACATTATCGGCCACAAGTGCTCCTCCTTCTCTCAATTCAATAAATTCCAACAGCTGTTTGGGTTCAAAAAATAAGTAACTTTTGTTTTGATAGGTAATAAAACACTTTACGTTCATGCAGACTCCACACAAGCGTTCCCAAGGACATGGTTGGACAGAGTGGGGGAAGAGTTTGTCTGGGTTTTGGAAAGTCCTGAGCTCCGGCTGCATCTGGAGGGCTTCCAACAAGCATGTGCGGATGATGTCACGTGAATCCGCACATGCAGGAAGCCCTCCAAAAGCAGCTTTTGGGGGCAGAGCTGGAGGCAGAATGGGGCAGGATTTAGAATAGGACGGGGCTATGCGTCTGGATTTTCAAACCGACAAATCTGGTAACCCTAGGAATGCTGCCTCCCTCAGCTCTCCAGTTGGAAAGCTTCTTTGTCAACCTTTAAGGCTCAACTTAAGGCCTACTTATTTACCATGCCCTTTGACCCTTGCCAGACTTCGTTGCCTACTGGCTTGATTATAGCCATGTAATAATGTCTCCCTGCTTTTTGACTAACTTCCCTGCAACACCTTTCCTTGCATTTGCTCTCTCCTTTCCTATTTATATTGAAGTTCCTTTCTGTTTTATTGATTCTTTTGTTTTTTGTAAACCACTTTGATAGATTTTCTCCTTAGCGGTATATCAAGACTGATAATCAACTTGAAACTTACCTCATCTTAAAAAAGATTTAATGGAATTAGGAAAGGTACAGAGAAGGGCTACCAAAATGATAAAGGGGCTGGAATAACTCTTATATAAGGAAAAGCTAAAGAGATTAGGGTTCTTCATCTTGGAGGAAAGATGGCTGAAGGGAGATATGAGAGAAATCTACTGCTGCTACTATTACTAATCATTTATAAAGTGCTACTAAACATGCGTAGCGTTGAATATCAAAAGAGTGTCCTTGCTCAAAAAGAGCTTCCATTCTATTCAAGACAGACAAACTGGACAAGAAAGTATCAATACACTGTGCTCAGGTGGGGGAATTTCAGAGGGAATAATAAGACAGATATTGTTGTTTGGAAGGCGCTTAGATCTATAAAATCCTGATTGGCGTGGAACGAGAAAGAGCAAATCAATTAAATACACTTTCACAAAGTTGAGACTATAAGACATGCCATGAAGTTACAAAAGTAGCACATTTAAAACAAATTTTTTAAAAAAATTTTCTCACTCAATGCATAATTAAGCATTGGAACCCATTACCAGATAACGTGTTAAAATCTGTTAGCATAGCTGAATTTAGAAAAGTTTTTTTAAAGTAGACATGGGGAAAGCCACTGTTTATCTCAAGGGGTAAGTAGCACGGAAACTATCTATTGTATATTTTGGTATCCTGCAAAGTTACTGAATGCAACCAGTCTGACCCAATATAATAATTCTTATGTTTTTATTTCATTTTTATTTTCTTTTTTTCTGTGATACCTAAAGGACCTTAATCTATATATGGCATCTTAGTTAGGTGCCACTAGGTTGCCTAGCAACATGTAACTAAAATCTATGCCTAACCTAAATTAAATCATTTAGTTTAAATGGCATAGTAATTCACCGCACCATTGAAGTTAATTGAATAATTAGTTTAAAAAAAAATTTAGTGGGGGCACAGAATTCCACACGATGCCTTCTGAAGCCTAATGACACCTACCTGAAAAGCTGGCATGATTAGGGGCAGAGAATAGGTGTGGCTGATTTAAGCATCGTTAGGCATCTCAGATAGACGCCGATAAATTAGGTCAGTGAAAACCTGGCCTAATGTAGCAGCACCTACTTTTAAGATGCCTAGCGACTCCTAAGTCTGCTTAGGTTCCGCTAGGCGTTATTCTATAAATGACATCCAGTAGTTGATTGACAACGGTGCCATGCGGTGCCCACAATGTAGATGCCACTAGGTGCTGTATATAGAATCAGGCTCAAAAGTTTGAACATCATTGGTAAACTTAAATAAAGGTACCGTGTTACTTGAAGATCTAGAGCCCACTGCTAAATTTCCTGTCTTGGGTGTCATACCACTGATTTATCAGAGTACGTGTGTAGCAGTGTGGAAGTAGTTCCCAACTGCACTTAAAATATGGCAGGCCTGGCTTGTCAAGGAATTCACACAGCTATGTGGAGCAAAGAGATTGTCTTTATTTAACAGAGCAGAGAATTCATTTATGAAGACTATGTTGACTGGAATAAAATAGGGCTATAATGATGTCCACCCAGGTATCTCTCTGCTTGCTGGCTCTGAGGAATTTCCTCTAGGAGCCATAAAAATGTTCCTTGCTCTGTTAATTCTGGTTGCCATTAGTGGGGAGGGGGGGGGGAAATTTCAGAGGGAATTTAAAACTTAATAGGCTCTAACAAATTGCTCTCAAATTTGCCTTGGATGCAATGGTGAAATGCCAAGGGTTTTGGAGAGGATTTGGCAGCTAGCAGACACAGTTTGAAAAATAAGGGGGGAAAAAAAAAGAGAGAATGATTGCAGCAGTTGAACTTGGCTTTAGCAGCAGAAGCTCAGAGAGCTTGGGTTGAAGGAATTAATATTTAGAGGCACAAACACCTATACCACTCCCCCAGACACCCATAGATAATGGTTTCTCCCTGCAGAGACATCAAGAGTCAGAGTTCCAAACTAAAAGTTTCTCTTAGAACCTGATTAACACATGCCTTGAATAGCTCTGAGTGGACCTTAGTTGGCTTGGATTACTCCTAAATCTAAACACACAGGTTCCCCAATGCTCAGTGGAAGAACTCAATGAGTGGGCAGGCACATAGAGAGTAAGAAGTGAGGACAAATAAGAAAGTTAGAATGAAGAACTTTGAACGATCTTATGTTTAATCAAGTTTCAAGTTTATTATTTTTCTTGATTAATCGCTTAATCAAATTGGAAAGCAATGGGGAGCCAATGATATTCTACTAAGAGCAGTAGAACATTTCGAGATGTACATGTAAGAAGCTGAAAGCTGGAATTTGTGCCAACTGAAGTCTTCACAGCAGGGATAGTGGAAGGCCCACATAGACTATGTTATAATTGTCTAGGCAAAATGTTAGCAAGGCATATATTATGGTTTTGCATGAGGCTATGTCCAAGTAATGACATACAGAGTGAATGCAGTGAAGAGAATAGAAACAAGTTTTGACCACTAATGTATTCTGGGATTAAGTGAGACACCCAGATTTTATTGTAGAATTGAGCACAAATGAGCATTTGTGTACCAACATATAGGCACCATCACTTACACCATGTAAAAGGCAGGTGTAAATGTTAACATCTAAATATTGTTACTTATATGTGTAAATTACAGTCTTGGCACCTAATGATTGGTATACAGTACATTACATTAGAGATTTCTATTCCACCATCACCTTGCGGTTCAAGGCGGATTACAAAAGAGTAATAGATGGAGGGTTACAATAGAAGATCTCTGGTTATTTTTAGAGAGGGTAAAAAGAGAGTCAGGTTGATTTGGGGGGAAGGAAGAGCCATACTCTATTAGATTGGAGCAGTGTGCTTTTCTTTTATCCTTTAATTGTAGTTTGTATTGTTTGTTAATTTTTTTCCAGGTGGTTTTCGTATGTTCTAGGTTAGTTTTTCTCGATTTTCTTTCTAGTCGTCTGCATTGTCTTTTGATTTGGAGTAATTCATTGTCATACTATTGGTTTGATCGTCTGCTTGTTCTAGTCTGCTAGTTTTGGTTTGCAGTGGGGCTAGTTCATCAAGGGTGTTTGTGCTCAATTTGCTCCATTGTGAAATGAAGTTCTTGGGGTTGCATTCCTGAATTGTTTCATCTATTTTTGTCCAGAATTTGGTGGGCTCGATGTATTTGCATGAGGTGTAAGTTCTCTTTTGGATTTTGGTATGGTTTTGTTTTTGGTCCATTTGATGTTGAAAGTGTATGTGTAGTGGTCTGACCAGAGGGATGAGGACCAAGTTCCATTGGATGTTTGAACTTCTGGTGTAGATGGTTAATGAGTCATGAAGGCTGTGATGTCAAGTTGGTGACCTTTTTCATGAGTAGTTTGTGGATTTAAAATCTGGAAGGATAAGGCATTCAGAAATGAAAGAAAGTTATCTACTAGCTTGGATGATTGGTCTTCAAGATGTAGGTTTAAATCTCCTAGGATAAGGTTGTAGTCTGTTAGTGAGTTTTGGTATAAGAAATTTTCAAATTCAGGTCTTACTGTGGTCCAGTTTCCCGGTATTATGTAGCATAACATGCAATTTAGTGAGATTTTAGTGTGGCACTTGAGAGTTGGCAGGCTAGGAGGTCCATGTATGGGGTGAATGTTTTTTCCAATATATTTAGGGATATGGAATCTTTGATTAATATCACTAATCCTCCTCCTCTTTTTTTCCTTTCTGCAGACTACAGTTATTTTATATCCCTGAGGGAAGACTTTAGTTATTCTGGGGTCTGTGTCTGATGTTAGCCAGGTTTCTGTGAGGAAAAGGCAGTCTAGGTTATCGTTTTTTATTGTTCTGTTTTTGGGCCTAAGGCTCTGATGTTTAAGTACGCACATGTGAGTGTGGTGATCTGTTGGATAGTTGTGGGTCGTTTTAGGGTAGATGAGTGATTTAGGATGATGGTGAGGTTTGGTCTTGGGGTGTGTTGATCTTCTTCCCCATGCTGGGGTGATACTGTTTAGAATGAAGGTGCATGTTGTCTTGTGTCATTATCTGCACCTTGAAATATGAACATTTCACTTTTCATTGTTAGACTTGGTGTGAACTTTATCATAAGAACGTATTTAGCCAACTTAGAAAAACGAACAAGATTAGCCTTCAGGATATTCTCTATTTGAGTTACAACAGTCCAAAAGACCAATAGTCTATCTAACCAAGTAGCCCGTCTTCACGGTGGCCAATCCAGGTCAGTAGTACCTAGCAAAAGCACAAATAGTAGTAACATTCCATGCTACCGATTCAGGGCAAGCAGTGGCTAACTATTCTCCGAGTGAAAAAATCTCTCTCTCTATTGGTTTTAAAAGCATTTCTCTGTAACTTCATTGAGTGTCCCCTAGTCTATGCAATTTTTGATGGAGTAAAATATTGATCAACTTGTTCCTGTTCTACACCACTAAGGCTTAATTCCAACATGCTATCACTTAATATAAAAAAAACTAAATCCATGGTCTTTCCACTCAAAAAGGGTCAAATAATTGCTCTATCCAATAGAATTTAGGTCCATCCCCATCCAGTCCGTAAGAACTATGAGACTTCTGGGAATTATCTTAGACGATGCACTCTCGTTCCATGATCACATCAGTTCTGTGGTACAAAATTGCTTTTTCCGTCTCCGAATGATACGCTCACTCACTAAATTTCTTGATCAATCATCTCTCAACACCCTTATTCATTCACTATCTCCTGTCTGGACTACGGCAACGCCCTTTACAACGGAATCACATAAAAAGAAACCAGACGCTTGCAGATAGTTCAGAATACATCCATCAAAATTATATTTAATGCAAAAAAAATTTGATCATGTAACACCCTTACTGGTTAAATCTCACTGGCTCCCAATCTCACACCATATCACTTATAAAATAATGCTGTTGACATTTAAAACTAGACAAACTGGGCAGCCAGAATTTATCAATAGATTTCTTATATCCCACTCCTTCCAACACACGCTTAGTTGATCTTACCAGAACTTACTCATAATCCCATCATTAAGGTTTATTAATACTATGAGAAACAGTATTTTCTCCGTCACCACTCCCACACTATGGAATTCAGTGCCAGCTTACTTGCGAGAGATCAATTCATTAGACAAATTTAAATCCAGCCTAAAAAACATGGTTTTTGAAGATGCTTTTGCAGTGCAACCATCCTTTTAAGGATGTTTTCATTTAATCAAACAGTAGAATCTTCCTCTGACCACTCTTACTGCTCAGGAAATATGCAGTGTCCACCTAGCCTTTTGTCCTTTCCTTTATTGTTCTTTCCTTTCAAAATATTGTAGTTCTTCCCTGTCCTTTTATGCCAGTCTTTACCTCTGTCTTAAAGTTTAGTTTGGGTTTTTTTTTTAGGTTAACTTGTTATTTTGTTAATTTGTTATATGCCTGTCTTGAAGTTCAGTTTTTTGTTTGTTAAAATTTTTTTATGTTAATTTGTTATTTTATCTTACTTCTTTTTACCTTACTTAAATATATTTAGAATGTAAGCTGCTTTGATATTTGAAAAGATACCAATAAGGAGGCAGATAAGATCAATAGGTTCTCAGAGAAATCGTTAGCTGTCTAAAACCCGTGGCACACAACAACTAACACCACAAAAATTAGAAAGCTCAATAATTTAGTGTGATTAGGAAGTGCCCTCAGTGTGATAAGGCAGCGGTAGGAGCAATGCTCCTGCACTCAAATCATGAGACAAGGACAACCAGTCCCTGCCCCCACAACATCATAGGGCTCTTCCGGTGTGTGTGAAATAAATCAATCAAACAGTGAAAAAGTGCCAAAATAAAGCACCGTAAAGCACACACGGATAAAGACAGGATAACGAAATCTTAATAAACTTAAACTTGATATCTCCCCACAGCCATCTCTTTTCCAAGCTGAAGAGCCCTAACCTTTGAAGTCTTTCCTTAAATGAGAGGAGTTCCATCCCCTTTATCATCTTGGTCGCTCTTCTTTGTACCTTTTCTAGTTCCACTATATCTCTGAGATAAGGTGACCAGAAATGATCACAATACTCAAGGTGAGGTCGCACCATGGAGTGATACAGAGGCATTATAACATTCTTAGACTTGTTAACCATCCATTTTGTAATAATTCCTAGCATCTTGTTTGCTTTTTTTTTTGCCAATCCCACTCATTGGGCGGAAGGTTTCATCGTATTGTCTACAATGCTACCCAAATCCTTTTCTTGGGCACTAACCCCCAAGGTGGACCCTAGCATCTGGTAACTGTGATTTGGGTTATTCTTCCCAAAGTGCATCACTTTGCATTTGTCCACATTAAATTCGATATGCCATTTGGATGCCCAATCTTCCAGTTTCCTAACGTCTGCCTGCAATTTTTCACAATCTGCATGCGTTTTTACAACTGTGAACAGTTTAGTGTCATCTCCAAATTGAATCACCTCACTCGTTGTGCCAATTTCCAGATAATTTATAAATAGGTTAAATAGCACCGGTCCAAGTACAGATCTGTGGCACTCCACTATTCATAGACATACAGCACCCGATATTCAGAGGTATTGAGTCGGCCAGGAACAGCTCCTGTTCAGCTAAAATAGTGCTAAGTCATGTATCTCCTGCTAAATATCCTAGTCACTGGCTATGCCATGTCACATAGATGGTCAACACCAATATTCGTTAACTGACCAGCTAAGTCTGGCACCCAGATAGACTCACCTAGAAAGCAAGTCTATTTGTGGCAGCTATGGCTAAGCAGGCCAGCTGCTGAATATTGGTTTAGCCAACTATGTCAAGCATGGCTGAATTTAGCCCAGAAATTCAATGCCAATGGCCCCAGCATTGAATTTCTAGATTTGTCGCTGACTGCAGAAGGTAGCCTTGCTGCCTCCCACGGCCTGAATATCGGACTCACAATGTAGAAAAGAAGAAAAGTAAACTGCTTCTTCAGTAAGTTTATATTGAAAAAAGTGTAAAATGGGGGCTGTTCCTCCTATGGGGGGGGCAGTTTGCCCTCGGTGATTGTGTTCCATTGTTCTAATTATGGGGAGGAGCACTTGGAGGGACACTGTTGCACTGGACATGCTGTGGAGGGGTGGGGGGGGGTGGGGTGCTGAGGGAGAATGGGGAGGGAGGGCGAGCTGGAGGTGGGGAGTGGATTAAGGAGGGTGGATGGAAGGGTGTGTTTGATTTGGGGTGGATGTTGTTTGTTATTTGACAATTTTGTCTGGTTGTGGGGTGGTGTGACAGGGGCTTCGGGGATTGTTACATTCCTTGTATGCTGGTGGGAGATCTGTGGACGCTCACGGGGGGGAGTGGGGGGTGGAGGGGTGGGGGAGTGGGGGGGAGGGGGTTGCTGGGGAGACAGGAGTTGGGTAGGATTTCTCTTGTCTTTTCTCTTTCCTCTGGTACCCTATGTACTATGGGGGTGTTTTTTCTTGTGGGGGTGGGGGGGAGGGAGGGGGGGAGCAGGGGACATATTGGTTGGGGTTGGGTTTGCATTTTCTCTATACTTATTTGAGTTATGGGGATGTTTAAATTAGTTTCTTATAACATTAGGGGTCTCAATTCCCCTAACAAGAGAAGGGCCTTCTATAGGGAATTGCTCCGTTTGAAGGCGGATGTTTGCTTTGTCCAAGAGACTCATTTACTACAGTCCCATGAATCATTGGCTGGGGATCACAGGTTCCCGCAAGCCTTTTGGGCTTCCCGGGTGGGCACTTCTAAGAGGTGTGGGGTGGGTATTCTTATCCGTAGGGGGATTCGCTGCGAGGTGCATAGGGTGGTGAGGGATCCTCAGGGCAGATACATCATGTTGGAGGCTATGATTGAGGGGGTCCTGTACTCCCTGGTAAATGTTTACGCCCCTAATGAGGACCAAGGGATCTTCTTCCGTGAGTTGGTCCCTCGGATCCTCAAGTTTAAGGGGGGGGGCCCTAGTCCTCGGTGGGGATTTCAATCTTACTGTGACCCCTCACTTGGATAATTCGGGGAGGGCGGATCATTATGGGAGAAGGGATCGTAAACTGTTGCGTGAGGCATTGGCCGGTTTGAATGTGGTGGATTGCTGGAGGTGGCTCCATCCTTCGGTGAAGGACTTTACCTACTTTTCGGGTATACACTCCTCTTATTCCAGAATTGATTATGTTTTTGTGGAGAGGGGACTTCTCCGGAGGGTGGAGTCTGCAGGGATTGAGTCCCTTACGTGGTCGGACCATGCCCCGGTGTGGTTGCGATTCCAGGGGGCGGGAGGGGGGGTTGGACGGAAATTTTGGCGCTTTAATGATAGCCTTCTAGATGACCCGGAGGTGGGACTGCAGATTGAAGGGTAGATACAAGAATATCTAGATGTGAATGTGGAGTGTGGAGCCTCGTTGGAGGCGGTCTGGGAGGGGTTAAAGGCTACCCTTAGGGGCAGGCTGATAGTCCTGTCGTCGGCTCGGCAACGTAAACGGCGGGAGGAGGCAGCTGGCCTGTTGGTGGTTATTGGTAGGTTGGAAAGTTTACATAAACGTTCCCCCTGGAATATAGTGTTGAGGGAGCGCTTGCTCCAGGCCCGTAGGGATCTTCAGGCCTTGGACTTGGATAGATTACACTATAATTTACAGCTCCACCAGCAGAGATATTTTGAATTTTCCAATAAAGCTAGTCGCCTGGTTGCACATCGCCTTAAGGTGAGACAGACGCGAAATCAGATCCTTTCCCTGCGGGCAGCCTCTGGGGAGGTGTTGCAGACTGAGGAAGCTATTCGTGCACGCTTTGTGGAATACTATTCACAACTATATACCCCGGAAGCTTCAGGGCCTTTACAGGACCAGGTTGCTTATTTGACTTCAGCAGAGTTGCCCCAGATTACACAGGGGGATGCGGCCCGGTTGGACCGCCCTCTCACATTGATTGAGGCTCGTAGTGCGCTGCGTTCTATGAAACTTGGCAAATCTCCTGGACTGGACGGTTTTACTGTTCGGTACTATAAACGTTTTCAGGATCTGCTGCTGCCCCCTTTGTTGCGTTTTCTTAATTCTTTGCAGGGGAATAGTGCCCTCCCCTTCTTCATGCGCTTGGCAGGGGTGACGGTGTTGGCTAAGGAGGGGAAGGACCCTCTCCAATGTGCATCCTATAGGCCGATATCCCTATTGGGGGTAGATACTAAGATCTTCACGCGCATTCTGGCGGACCGCTTGATGAGTTGGATCCCTCGGCTGATCCATCCAGATCAGTCAGGATTTGTGGTTGGCAGACAGGTGGGGGATAACACGCGTAGGGTCTATAATCTGTATGACCGGGCCAGGGGGGGGTGAGAGAAACGGTGTTTCTGTCTATCGATGCTGAGAAGGCATTTGATAGAGTTTCTTGGCCCTTCTTGTTTAAGGTTTTGGAATCTGTGGGACTGGGCCCGAGAATGTGGGATTGGATTCGGGTCCTCTATAGTGGCCCTCTGAGTTGTATCAAGGTGAATAGTAGTTATTCGGAGACTTTTTCTCTAGCAAGGGGAACTCGTCAGGGGTGTCCCCTTTCTCCGCTTCTTTTTGCTTTGACAGTGGAACCCCTAGCGCAGCGGGTGCGAATGAATCCGGATATTAAGGGAGTTACGGTGCCGGGAGGGGATTTTAAGTTGGCTTTGTTTGCGGATGGTATTTTGTTCACGGTGGAAGACCCGGCAGCCTCCTTGCCGGCTATATTGCGGGAGTTGGAGATTTATGGGGATGTGTCAGGATTTCGGGTTAATGTTGGTAAATCGGAGCTCCTCAACATTAACTTGCCGGCTGACCGGGTTTCCTACCTTCGAGATCGATATCCGTTTCGGTGGGTTACCCATTCATTGCGCTATCTAGGGGTCTATTTTGGACCGCCGGGAGTGGGGTTATATGACCTTAACTTTCCACCGCTCTTTCGTCGCATTCGCCAGGATTTACTTAATTGGAAAGATCTGTATTTCTCTTGGTTGGGCCGGGTGGCCATCGTGAAGATGATGATTCTGCCTCGATTGTTGTTCTTATTTCAGGTATTGCCTCTTTGGATTGATAGGAAAATCTTGGAGGGGGTGCAGAGACATATCTTTCATTTCATCTGGGCTGGCAGACGGCCACGGGTGAGTAGGAAAGTCTTGCGCATGGGGAGAGGGGATGGGGGGGTTGAGGGTCCCGGATGTGGTGAAATATTATCAGGCTGCTCAGCTGCGCGCCCTTCTAGAATGGCAGACGCAGACACCGAAACTGTGGGTGGGAATTGAGCAATGGTTAAGTGAGGGGGTACCTTTGTTACATCGGCCGTGGGTGCCTGGCAGAGCGAGCCTGACGGGGGGGGGGGGGTGTCCTCGGTGGTGACTTCCTTGAGGGTATTTAATCAGACCAGGGCCTGTTTGCTGGGGAGTAAGAGACATTCCTGGTATACTCCGTTGAGATATAATCCTGGCTTTCCACCGGGAGGGGATGGGGGAGTGTTTGCAGACTGGGAGTCACGGGGCTTAGTATGTGTGGGGCAACTGTGGGACCCGGTTTTGGGGGGGGTTAGACCCTTTGCGGAACTCAGGGGCAAGTATGGGCTTGGGATAAGGGATTTGTTCCCCTACCTGCAGGTCCTTCATTATATTAGGTCTTCGGGTCTTTTGGGAGACTTGAGGGGTGGTAAGACGCCCTTTGAGCTATTATTGGGCCCAGTGCTTCGGAAGGGAGCTCTCTCCGCTATATATAGGTGCCTTAATGGTCGGGGGGCTTCCCTTCCATATATGACGGCCTGGGAGGATGATTGTGGCTCTGCTATTTCCTGGGACACTTGGAGCGACATATGGTCTGAGATCTCCTCGGCGGGTATAGCCGCTCTGTTGATTGAAAACGGATATAAGGTTCTTTTTCGTTGGTATTATACCCCTCAAGCTGTGGCTCGCTGGCAGGGGGGTACGAGCGCGCTTTGCTGGAGGGGCTGTGGGGAGGTTGGTACCTATTTGCATATGTGGTGGCAGTGTGGGCGGGTGTGTGGATTCTGGACTGAGGTCTTTGCTCGGGTGTCCCGGATCCTGGATGTCCAGATTCCGGCCGATTGGCGACACGCCTTATTGTTTTGGCATCAATTGGACCTGGCTCGGGGGGACTCTGTGTTCTGTAAATTGGCCTTTACTGCTGCTCGATTGGCCATTGCCTCTCGGTGGAATCAGGTGCCTCCTCCCACGTGGGCCTTGGTGGAACAACGTCTGCTCTCTTGGCAGAATCTGTATCACTTAACGGCTTTGAGGCATGGTAAACTGCATGGCTATGCCCATGTGTGGCGTCAATTTCGGGCTTCTGTGGGGGTTTGTGGTAGGGGTGGTCGAGGGCTATGAGCTGGTCATGGGGTTGTACTGGGTGGGTGAAGCTGGGGGGGATCTCATATATCTATTTAGTCCCAATTGGTGGGTTTTTGCTTAGTATAGACTGTTCTCAACCTTATTGAAAGCTGTGGGTATTGTGGTTTGTCCCTGGGGGGTGGGTGGGGGGGTATTGATTGTGTATGGGTGGGGATTATAGAGTGTTATTCTTCGTTGGTAGGACTTGCACATGTCTATATAGCTGATTGTATTGCTGTGCGTTATCTTGGAATGTGATATTTTGCTCTTTGTATTTTTGTTCTTGTATCTCATGTGCAATTGCTATGTATTGTTTGGAGTGTTTTCTCAATAAAAGTTTTTCAATTGAAAAAAAAAAGAAAAAAGTGTAAAATAGTAAAGAATGTGTCTTTCTTCATGTTTACTAGATTATCTGTTAAGAACATAAGCAATGCCTCCACTGGGTCAGACCTGAGGTCCATCGGGCCCAGCAGTGCGCTCACGCGGTGGCCCAACAGGTCCAGGACCTGTGCAGTAATCCTCTATCTATACCCTTCTATCCCCTTTTCCAGCAGGAAATTGTCCAATCCTTTCTTAAACCCCAGTACCGTACTCTGCCCTATTATGTCCTCTGGAAGCATATTCCAGGTGTCCACTACACGTTGGATAAAGAAGAACTTCCTAGCATTTGTTTTGAATCTGTCCCCTTTCAACTTTCCTGAATGCCCTCTTTTTTATTTTTTGAAAGTTTGAAGAATCTGTCCCTCTCTACTCTCTCTCTCTATGCCCTTCATGATCTTGTAAGTCTCTATCATATCCCCTCTAAGTCTCCTCTTCTCCAGGGAAAAGAGACTCAGTTTCTCCAATCTCTCAGCATATGAAAGGTTTTCCATCCCTTTTATTAGACGTGTCACTCTCCTCTGAACCCTCTCGAGTAACGCCATATCCTTCTTAAGGTACGGTGACCAATACCGGACACAGTACTCCAGATGCGGACGCACCATCACCCAATACAACGGCAGGATAACTTCTTTCGTTCTGGTTGTAATACCCTTCTTGATTATACCTAGCATTCTATTTGCTCTCTTAGCGGCCGCTGCACACTGTGCCATCGGCTTCATTGTCATGCCCACCATTACCCCCAAGTCCCTTTCTTGGGTACTCTCATTCAATAACATCCCTCCCATCGTATAGTTGTACCTCGGGTTCCTGCTATCCACATGCAGTACTTTACATTTCTCAACGTTGAACTTCATCTGCCATCTCGTCGCCCATTCCCCTAGTTTGTTCAAGTCCCTTTGCAATTCTTCGCAGTCCTCTTTAGTCCGAGCTCTACTAAATAGTTTGGTGTCGTCCGCAAATTTTATCTCACACTTCGTCCCTGTTTCCAGATCATTTATGAATATATTAAATAGCAGCGGCCTGAGCACCGAGCCCTGCAGAACACCACTCATGACCCTCCTCCAGTCCGAGTAGTGGCCCTTCACTCCTACCCTCTGTTTCCTACCCGCCACTGTATGAAAGTATTATCATTCCCTCCTTCCTCGTTTCATTTAGGATTAATTGCAAATTTGTAATCTAGCTCTGTTGTGTAATCCTCTGTTTCTTTCCTTTTTCTGACCTCTAATATGCATTTGAAATTTTAAACTGCTTAGATTTAACTGATTTGCGGTATATTAAGCTGAACCTTGAAACTTAAGATAGTCATTTTAAATTGCATTGGTAATAATGACAATAGATGACTGTCTTTGCCTGTCTTGGCTATACTCTCTTTGGGTTGCTTTTCTCTCTGACTTCTATGCAGTATCTCTGACTCTGGAGCTAGAGATTTTTAAAGCTCACTCTTCTCTGCCAATGAGGCAAAAAACAACAACAACAAAAAACAACCCCACAGTGCTGCCTCTCTATCACTCATGCGTTGTCTTGATTGGTGGATGATGTCTCTATTTATTAGTCCTTGTGGACTTCAACAAAATAACTTTCTAAAGCCACCAATTTTCTATCTCTTTCTCTCTCTGAATGCTGACATCATCAGTCATGGGATTTTGGAGAAAAGAGGCAAAGCTAAGCTTGTTTAAATAACATAATATAAAACTCACTTGTATACCGCAAGCAGTGGCGTACTAAGGGGGGGGCGGGAGGGGCAATCCGCCCCGGGTGCCAGCCATGAGGGGGTGTTCCCGGCCTTGCAGTTCATTCCCCCCCACCACCCCCGAAGGACCGCTCGCCCCACTGACCTTCCTGCACCAACCTGTGAAGCAGCCCGCAGCAGGATCGCGACTTCAGCGATACCTGAGCTGCTTGGGCGCTGCTTCCTGCGCCGCGGTCCCGCCCCTCCTCTGACATCAGAGGAGGAGCGGGAACGCGGCGCAGGAAGCAGCGCCTAAGCAGCGCAGAGATCGCTGACGTCGGGATCCTGCTGCGGCTGCTTCATAGGTGGTGCAGGAAGATCAGTGGGGCGAGCGGTCCTTCGGGGGTGGTGGGGGGGGACTGAACGGCAAGGCCGGGAGCATAGGTAGTGCTGCTTCATAGTGGTGCGGGGAGGCCAGGGGCGAGCGGTCCTTCGGGGTGGGGCGGGCGGGCAGGCTTTCAAGGAGGAGGGGGGTGACAGACAGGCAGGAAGGCCTTCAAGGGGGGACAGGCCTTCAAGGGGGGGGACAGGCAGGCCTTCAAGGGGGGGGACAGGCCTTTGGGGGTGTGTGCAGACCTTCAAGGGGGAGGGACAGGCCTTCAAGGGGGGGCAGGCAGGCCTTCAAGGGGGGACAGGTCTACAAGGGGGTGGGACAAGCCTACAAGGGGGTGGGACAGGCCTTCAAGGGGGGAACAGGCCTTGGGGGGGTGCAGGCCTTCGGGGGGGTGCAGGCCTTTAAGGGGGGCACAGGCCTTCAAGGGGGGACAGGCCTACAAGGGGGTGGGACAGGCCTTCAAGGGGGGTGCAGGCCTTCGGGGGGTTCAGGCCTTCGGGGAGGTTCAGGCCTTCGGGGGGGTGCAGACCTTCAAGGGGGTGCAGGCCTTCAAGGGGGGTGCAGGCCTTCAGGGGGGTGCAGGCCTTCGGGGGGTGCAGGCCTTCGGGGGATGCAGGCCTTCGGGGGGGACAGGCCTTCAAGGGGGGGACAGGAAGGCAGGCCTACAAGGGGGGGACAGGCCTACAAGGGGGGGAGGACAGGCCTTTGGGGGGTGCAGGCCTTCGGGGGGGGTGCAGACCTTCAAGGGGGGGACAGGCAGGCAGGCCTTCAAGGGGGGGGACAGGCCTACAAGGGGGGGGGACAGGCCTTCAAGGAGGTGGGACAGGCCTTCAAGGGGGGTGCAGGCTTTCAAGGGGGGACAGGCAGACCTTTAAGGGGGGACAGGCCTTTGGGGGGGGACCCTGGTTTGGAAGTACACGGAGGGAAGGGGGTGTTCAATGAGACGTGCATATGCCAAACTTTGGGGGGGAGGAAGAAATAATGGGTCTGAAAATAGAGGAGAGGGAGAGAGATGATGGACCATGGGATTTAGGGAGGGAAGGAACAGAAAGGGAGAGAAATTGGACACAAGGGATGGTGTGGAGGAGGGATAGAGATACTGGATAGGAGGGTAATTGGGAAAAGAAAGGGAGAGATGGTGGACTCGGGTGGTGGGGAAGGAGGGAGAGATGCCGGATGAAAGGGTAGTTAAGAAAAGGTGGATCTGTGGAGGGAGATGAAAAAAAGGAAAGATACCAGACTTCCTGGGGAGGGAAGGGAAATGGAAAGGGAGGACAGAGTTGGCAGATGGATGGTTAGCATGCAGAAAGAAGAAAGAAGGAGACCCCCAAGTTATCAAAAGAAAACCAGAGCCTTGGACCAACAAGATTTGAAATATAACCAGACAACAAAAGGTAGAAAAATTAATTTTATTTTCTGTTTTGTGATTATAATATGTCAGATTTTAAATGTGTATCCTGCCAGAGCTGGTGTTGGACTGCAAACGTGAGCTAGGATTTAACAGAGAGAGGAAAAGTCCTTTTTGTTTCTTTATTTTATTTACACCACAGCGCCAGTGTGATTAGGAGAAGCCAAAGGGGGTGAAAAAGCTATAAAACCCACCAGGAGTTTTGAAAAAAATCACCCAACTGGGCAGGAAAATCGAATTGAAAAACCAATTCAATAGGCTGAATCGAATCAAAATTTTTTTTCCTGAATCTGGCAGCATTAGTTTGCGCTACTGTCTTAGACTTTAGGACCTGGGATTGGGGAGAGATGGCATCCTCAGTACTTTATAATGCAAGTGAAACGAGGATTTGGTCAGACTTTTGAAGGGTCTGCAGAAAAAAAATATTGTATAGGCCGGGGACATGAGACAGCAGGAAATGGGAACTTTTCTTCCTTCTATTTTTGTGAATGGAAAGGCTGAGGATGTCAGAGAGTTCAGTTAAAATATGTGCTTTATAAGAAAATATAATAATGTGTTTTATAAAGTTTATAGCATAGCTGGCCTACCCAGTGAGGTGTTCCTAGTGGTGGTGGTGGCAGCGTGTCAATGTGTTGAGAGGAAGAGGTGGTCTGGGAAATTCTGCTGAGCAAACTCCGGGCCCATTCCCACTCCAGTTAGTCCACTCCACTCAACTGGTTCACACACTGAGTGAGTCTTTGGGTGTTGTTTTGGGATCTCTTCCAGTGGTTTATCAGTATCTCCTTCTGGTCCAAGGAAGGAAACTTTGTTATCCTTAGCATTGACCTACAGAATATGTTTGTAACAGCGCTGCTTGTGTGGCATTAGGCTATGTAGTGATCGAAAGAAAAAAACAGACCTTTGCACATTTTTGCACTATATGGTGGGTGTATGAGGAGATTCACATTTCCTGCACAGCTAAGTCCATGTGAAGTTACCTTGTGCTGTATTTGACATCTAGCAAGGTCTCTGTTTGAAAGGAAAGATCTAAACTTAAAAATGAAGTGGCCAGAAGTTATGGTAAAAGCAGATAGTGTAGCTGGTTTTAAGAAAGATTTGGACAAATTCCTGGAGGAAAAGTCCATAATCTGTTATTAAGACATGGGGGAAGTGTCTGCTTGCCCTGGATCGGTAGCATGGAATGTTGCTACTCTTTGGGTTTTGACCAGGTATTAGTGTCCTGGATTGGCTACCATGAGAATGGGCTACTGGGCATGATGGACCATTGGTCTGACCCAGTTAGGCTATTCTTATGTTATGTTCTCATCTGTAGGGGCCTTTGTTTTCACTTCTTATTTTAATGTATTTTTTTTCTGGGAACTTATCAGTGTTTTTTATAATGGGAACAAAAATGGAAGAGAATTAATGTGTGTGGGATGAGGGGGTAACTAATTTCTTCAGCTAAATAATTCAATCCACCTCAACCAGACATAGGAGAACTCACGCACCATTCACACACCCTCCAACCAAAAACGTCAAAAGAAAAAAACTGTTCGACAACCTCCTAGCCATTCGAGCTGCAACACTCGACCCCCAACTCTACAACCAATTGACATCGACCACAGACTGCAAAACCTTCAAAAAGAAATAAAAACCCTTCTATTCAAAAAACACATAAAACCGAACTAACACAATCAGAACTGTCCCAAGCATCACCTGCAATTACTCCATATGTACTTCTGATGTCATGACAATTCAGACATAATTTATGTTATGTTTGGAATATAAGAAAATTTTCACTGCCTGTTTCTATTCTGACCATTTATTCCGTTTCATGGTCATTACAAAAAAATATTTTTTTACATGGGGGGGGGGGGGTGTCAAAAAATGATGGGCCCCGGGTGCCACATACCCTAGGTACGCCACTGACCGCAAGTACCATTAAGTTCTATGCAGTTCACAAAGACTAGTAATGCAAACAAATAAACATCCAATATCTAACTTCCAAAAGATTCCCTAAAAAAATATGTTTTTAAGGCATGTCGAAATTGTTGATATGAATTTGGGAATATGAATATATAAGTTAAATCCCTAGCCCATAAGGCTGCCTGAAAAGATAGCAATCGTTCCTGAAATTTCTTATATTTACATCCCTTTACAGAAGGGAATGAAAATAATGATTGAGATTTTCTAGAATGTTTAGAGTGTGTAATGATAAAAGATTCTATAAGATACTCAGGAATTAAGCCTGTTAGTGCCTCAAAACAAATACAGCCAAGCTTAAATTTAACCTATGCCTCAACTGGAAGCCAGTGTAGTCGACGATAAAAATCAGTGACATGATCATACTTCTATAAGTTGAAAATCAATCTGACTGCTGCATTCTGAATTATGCGCAGTCTATGAAGATTTTTCTGTGTACCACTTGTTGAAAGGTTTCAACATGAATGGTAAAGTGGCTCAAGCTTCTTTCTTTTCCTTCTCCCAAACTGGGTCCGCTGTGCCTAGCCCCATAGATCGTGTTGCTGCTAAAAATGAATGAAAATGAAGAAGTGACCATTCAGCACATTCCAGGGTCACGGTATTGGGTTCATTTAATGGTGCATGAACTAAAAATGGCCTCATTCATCACATTTTACTATTCATTTTCAAACAAATATTCCTTGCCTCTATTTCAACCCATGATATGACCACACCTTGAGTCTGTGTGCAGTTCTGGTTATCGACCTCAAAAATAATATAATAGAAATAGGAATCGTACAGAAAGAACAACAAAAATGATATCATTTCTTCAAATTTATTTGATTTGATATGCAAGTATGTAATTTGTTACAGTGCGTCTTTTAAGTGTTTTGTACGACAGATGTAAATGTTTTATTTTGTTTGCTAATATGTAACTCGCCCTGGATAAGGGCAGATAAGAAATAAGCAAACAAACAAATAGGAGCTACTCTAAATAGATTAGGGCTCTTCATTTTGAGAACAGATGGCTGAAAGGGAATATAATATAAGTATATAAAGTGGAACGGATAAATAGGAAACGGTTGATTGGCCTATCAAATTTTACTAAGACTAGGGACTCACCGTGAAACTAATAGATAGCAGGGTTATAATAAATTGGCAAAAAAAATTTGTTTTCATTCAATGTACTATTATGCTGTGGAATTTATTATTCTTTTAAGTGAATTATAATTTTTTTGCATTGCAATGATAATACAAAAAAATTGACAAATATTAAGATAATCAGGTTTCAGGTTTATTAAAAAATTTGATATACCGCCTTATTAAAATTCAAAGCGGTTTTACATAATATAAAAACAAAGTATAAAAAGAACGTACGTTAAAAACAAATTACAAATAATGCTACAAACAATCAAACGCACTGACAGACATTAACTTACCAATACAGGATGGAAAAGGGCAGAAATACAATTTGTATAAAGAGAAAGAGGGGGAAAGGACCGAAACAAAAGGAAGGGAAATAAATCTAACTACAGCAATAAGCATGATGTCCACATTATGAAAGAAGAAGAAGAAATATACATATAGAAGAAAGCAGGTAATCAGCTACATAGAGCCCAATATTACTAACTCTTCCCTAAGGTCTATTCAACTACTGCCTTATAAAAACAAACAAAAAAAAAACAACCCATATCTAACTATATAGCATCAGAAAACACATAACAATTATTCTGATATTTAACTAAATATTTGCATGGAAATTTAAGAAAATTGCACCAATAGCCAAGTTCTTAGGCATTTTTGATAGGATATCCAAGTCCGACTTTGGCTGTTTCCACAAGTTCATCCAAAGGTTTGGTCAGGAAAATGCCCATTTTCGAAACCACAAGACATCTTTTTTTTTAATGACTCATTTAGACATTCTGGCCCTTAGGACATCTTTTTTTTTTTTTTTGGCCATTTTTTTAAATCAAAATGTCCACATGCAAAACAAGACAATTTTGACATGGTATTGACCAGTATTTTAATGAACTAGCCACACAGATGTGCCAGCAGAGCAGTAGGACACCTTAGGGGGGCACTGCTATGATCTTTACATAAAAGAGTAGAGGAATGGCCTAGTGGTTAGAACCCCTGCCTCAGCACCCTGAGGTTGTGGGCTCAATCCCTGCACTGCTTCTTATGACCCTGGGCAAGTCATTTAACAGTTCGTTGCCCCAGGCACCTTAGTTAGAATTTGAGCCCGCTGGGACATATAGGGAGAAATACTTAAGAGTACCTGAATGTAAACCACTTTGAATAGAATTGGTATATAAGAAATATATAAATAAAGGGTACCAGGTACACATTTCATCATAACTCCCCTTTAGCATATGGTGAGCCCTCCAAATTTCCCCCAAACCTAGCATTCCTATCTGTCTACCACCCAAATAGCCCTTATTGGCTGCAGGTGTCACTTATGTGGCAGTATAATAGTATTTGGGTGGGTTTTTGTGGGATCACACTTTCCATCATAAATGTAGTGGGTAGAGTGGGATATGGGCCTGGATCCCTCTCTCAATGGTTCATTACACCGCCTACCAGGCTACTCCAGACACCTGCTTGCTGCTCTACTAGAATTTCTAATAATATCTGCAGTTGTCATTGAGACTGGAATGTACTGTTTCTTTTATATCTTTATGGGTAGGAGGGGGAGTCAGTGACAACTTGGGGAGTGGAGTTATGTCTTCAGGCATCCAGTGGTCATCTGCTCAGTTTGGGTACCTTTTTGGCCCTTATGTGCTTTAAAACAGGTCTAACTCCAAATATCTACATGGAGCCCTGGACATCTTCAAAAAGGTTTCATTATTCCTACAAGAAGTCCAAGTTCTAAAGTTGCCCTAATCCCACCCAAAACACCTCTCTAACACCCCCCCCCCCTTAAGATTTTGATGCACTGGAGAGAAAATTACCTGCAAGATGTCTAAAAAGTCGTTTTGAAAATTGAATGCAAGTAATACGAAGGTTCTTTGGTTTCACAATTCTCTATCTTCTGTTCCTTCATTTCTTACTCTATAATCAGTAGATAAAACGTCTAAAGTTTTGGGTATTCTTTTAGACTCTTCTCTTACATTTGAAGATCAAATTTCTAATTTATGGAGGAAGATTTTATATATTATGAGGAAACTTAGGCTTGTGAAGTCGTGCTTTTTTGAACATCATTTTGCACTTTTGGTTCAGATGTTAGTGTTACCTCAATTTGATTACTGTAATTCTTTATATTTGAACTTATCAAAACTGATCACACATTTCAGTTGCTCCAGAATACTGCAGTTAGATTTATTTTTGGTCTAAAAAGATATGAAAGTGTTGCATCAGCGTATAAAAATCTTCATTAGTCGAGAGGTGAATTAAGTTTAAATCAGCTTGCATAGTTCATCGTATATTACAGACTGACTCTTCAGATAATCTGATTTTGCTTTTTTCTCATTTGCATTATTCTTCCACCAGATTATGTGGTACTTTATTACTACATTTTCCACAGATTAGTGGAGTACAGTATAAACGACAGCTCAACTCTTCTTTTGCTTACACTGTCATTACAATTTGGAATAATCTACCTGTTTACATTAGGACAGAAATCAATTACTTAAGGTTTCATAAAAATTTGAAAACTTTTTTTATATGACTTACTTGTAATATTCATGTTATGATGATATTTTAATTACTGATTTTGTATTTTCCCATAGATTTTACAGCCTCTTTGAATGTAAATCACCTTGATCCTTTTTGGTATACAATACTCCCCCGATATTCGTGGGGGTTCCGTTCCAGGAACCCCCACGAATCTTGAGAAACCGCGAATACAGTTTTTCATGGGGGAAGACTGGAGAGGGCAGCGGAGAGGCAGGAGAGAGCAGCTGGAGCGCCAGCGAGTGCAGGAAATTACTCACTGTATGCTCCGACTGCCTCTTCCTGCACTAAGTTGGGTCTTACCAATCACGAGCTGCGTGTCAAAGCAGCTCCCGATTGGATAAGGCCCGACTTAGTGCAGGAAGAGGCGGTCAGAGCATACAGGGAGTGATTTCCTACACTCATCGGCTGCTCTCTCCTGCCTCTCCGGCTGCCCTCTCCTCATCAGTGGTTGGAAAATACCACGAATGACCGGAACAACGAATTGCCGATCGTGAACGACCGGGGGAACACTGTAGTATGATCAATAAATTGCAGATTAGATTATGCCATCTTTTAGATTTTTTTCTCTTTTGAAATTGAGCCCCTTAGCTGTCAACTGTAAAAAAACAAACAAAAAAAAGCTCTACTTTTTAATTGAGTTGATCTAGCAACATCCAGACACATATAAATAACTTTCCCACAAAAAATAAATTGGTTTTAGAAAAATATGCCTTCATAATTTCCATCTTTAATACTGCTGATTGTAATATAACTATCAATGTAGCTCTTTTCCTAATAATGTCCTTAGAGAATTCCAAAAATTTTGAAAGATCCAGACTATCAGGAGAATTAAGAAGATCCAGAACTCCTTCATTTTCAATCCTAGAGCTTTTAGAAAGATAGCATGCATTAACGATTACCACATTTACCCACTGGGGGAACCGCAATACATCTTTAAGATACATTATAAGAAGCTCTTTGGGAGAAATGTAATCAGCGATTGGAAAGTTTGATAATCTCAACTTGGGTGCTCTAGAAATACTCTCTAATTTTTCAAGTTGCAAATGAATAGATCAGCTGTTGTGGTTGCCGATTGCATCTAAGAATTTTGAGCCTCAAGTTTATCTAATCGATTATCACATTTAACGTCTTATCTTGGTCAGATATCTTAGCTGAGGTTTTCATCGTATATTTAGTCAATTTAGAGAACTGAACAAGATTACCCTGCAGTGTATTCTCCATTCGAGTCACAACAGTCCAAAAGATCATGCAAAGTTACATCTGAGTTTAAAGATGCAGAAGATGATCTAGCAGATATGCCTGATGAGTTTATATCTACAGGTGCAGGAACTAGAATGATAACTGTTGAATTATCATGTTACTCCTCTTCTGCGAGAAGCTCACTGGCTACACATCACCCACCGCATCACCTATAAAACTTATGCTGGTCTTTAAAATCAAACTTTTGCATCTCCCATCTTTTCTTGATAAACTCATCATCCCCTTTTGCCCTCCCTGGACCCTTAGATCAGCTGATCAGAATTTACTGACCATACTTTCCATCAAAGAATTCTACTACACTAGAAAAACAAATTTTTCTGTTGTAGCTCAAACTTTATGGAACGCCATGCCACCTTAACTCTGCCTTGAAAATTCACTCGACAAATTCAAGACTAAACTAAAAACGTTCTTATTCCAAGACGCATTTTATAGCATCTAAATATTTCCTTTCCAACAGTCTGCAAATTAAACATGAACCGCTTTTAAGAAGCGATCCCCATTCCTGGTGTTTTATCCTCCCCCCTCTTCCCTTTAATTAATTTGTTTTTAATGATGTAATTATTAACTTTCCCCTCCTCCTTTCCCCTCAAGCTCATGTTCATAGTTGTAAATTTGTCTATTTAATGTTCACATTTCCCCACCTTCTACAAAAATTTATTTTAACCTTTCATTTTTAACATTGTAAACCGGCCAGGTGCACGTCGATGGTCAGTATATTAAAATTAATTAAACTTGAACTTGTGGTTGGACCCCCCCCCCCCCCCAGGATAATTGCTGGGGACTAAAAGGCCCTCAGGTAATAAGGGCTTAACGTCCTCAAACTTTGATGCGAGTTGAGAAAGTGGAGTTTGCTCACCCAAAAAGAAGCTTCCACAGGAGACACAGGCTTCAAACTAGGAGGGAGGGTCAGGTAACTCGAGTACAATATGCTGAACCATTGGGCCTTTGATGTTAATCATGCCTGACTTCCTGCCAACACCTCCCACTGTCTTATTTTTCTATTTCACCATATCATTGATTGACACGAAACCAGAATTCTGGGCTTCTGGTTCCAAAGGGGGCGGAACCTGCCCCTTTGGTCACACACCCACAGCCTTACACTGTAGCAGGGCAATGCTTTTATACACTAGGGGTCCTCAATACTGCGTCAGCAGTCCACTCCTGCCAGAGAAAGTTCCTGTTCATGTCAGTAACCACAAGGTGTCCAAGTGATAATCCCCAAGCTGTGTAATTTATTGCCAGAAGATATGGTCAGGGTTGTTAAGATAGATAAGTTTAAAAAGAGTTTAGATAGATAGATTTATGGAGGGAAGTCCATAAATCATTATTATGACAGCTGAAAAAAGGCATTGTTTATCTCTACGTGTAAGCAATAAGGAATGAATCAGCTCTCTTTGGGATCCAGAAAAGCCACTGTCAGAGACAGGATGCAGGGCTTTATGGTCCTTTGGTCTGATTTAATGTGATACATATTATTACATTACATTACTGTTTTCTATCCCAATACCTTTCAGTTCTAGGTGGTTTACAATAAGAATTGGGCTGAGCATTCCCAGGGAGCTTGCAAAGTTGAACAGATAGAATGAGCATACAAGAATTGATGGATAGCATGAGTGATGGGATCAGGGGAGGGATTATAATGCTTAATAATGAGTTTTCAAAAAGTTGGAGTATACCTTGTGAAGTACCCCAGGGGTCTCCTTTGTCTCCATTGCTTTTTAACATTTATTTGGCCTATTTAGGCAATAGATTATCTCATTACAAAATTAAATTATTTAGCTATGCAGACAACATCACTGTTTTAATTCCTATACATACTTCTTTCTCTCAAATCAAACTGTTATGGAGATTCTTCAGACAATTGAATTTTGGATGGCAGAATTCAAATTGAAAATTAATACAGAAAAAACCCCCAATTTTTTTTGCATCACCAAAATTTAAATGAAAATGTTACATCCATTGCTTTAAATGACAACGTCTATAGTATCCAGCCAACCATAAAGATACTTGGTGTAATTCTAGACTGAACCCTTGCCATGAAAAATCAGGTTGACTCATTGGTTCGAAAGGCTTTCTGTACTCTTTGGAAACCAAAAAGTATGAAAGCATATTTTGATATTAACTCCTTTCGACTGTTAGTTCAATCATTGGTCCTTATTCAGCTGGAACATCGTTCATCTGATTTTTGATTTAAAGAAATATGACCATGTCACCGATTACTATTGTCGATTGCATTGGCTTCCAGTTGAAGCACAGGTTAAATTTAAGTTCGACTGTATTTGTTTTAAGGCATTAATAGGTCTAATCCCAGAGTATTTTATGGAATCTTTCATTATTACAAATTCCAAACATTCTAGAAAATCTCATTCACTATTTTCATTTCCTTCTGCAAAGGGATGCAAATACAAGAAATTCCAGATTGCTGTCCTTTCAGGCAGCCTCATGGATTAGGGATCTGACTCACATATTCACACTTTCAAACTCGTATCAACAATTTCGACGTGCTTTAAAGATGCATCTTTTTATGGAATCTTTCGGAAGTTAGACATTGCATGTATATTCATTTGTATTGCTAATCTCTGTGAACCGCATAGAACTTAATGGTATTTGTGGTATACAAGTGAGTTTTTATGTTATGTTAATAAGGTTTAGTAGATCATTTGATAAATTTTTTGAAAAAGCATAGTTTTCAGCTCTTTCATGAATGTTTTGTAGTTGGTCTCAGAGTGGAGCAGACTTCCAGTGGAATTTATAGGAGCCAAAACAGTGGCAGAATTCAAACATGCATGAAATTGATATAAACCATCCTTATTGGTGGAGAGAGGAGCAAGACCACACATCAAGCAAGACCTGTGACACAGTTGGTGGGTATAAACAAATAGAAAAGGTGCACCAAAATAGTACTTTTATGGTATCATTTTATGTACTTCTAAAATCAGCCTGACAATGTATGAAGCTGAATGAGCGTTTAGCTATACATGTAGTATGTCCTTGCTGAATGTCAGAATACTGGACATAGTTGGAATCAAAGCCACTTTAATTGGGATTCTGTTACGAAAGTGTTGGAAGTGGAATGGAGAAAAGAAGGTATACAGTATATGTGAAAGGAAGCTACAGGGCACTATGGAACTATTGAACATTTTGCATTGGCAAGGACATGCCACAGTTACTACAAAAAAAAAAAAAGAGAGTGGATAGGTTTGCGTTGAAAGGTTTGTACCCTCTCTGTGCATTTCCAAAGGTCAATAGGATAGCAAGCAAATGTTATACTTTCCAGTTTCCCAAAATATATTTCAGCGAATTGCACATTTTACAGAACGATCATGTAACTCTACATTTTTGCTAAAGTATCAAAGCACCATCTGTTTTAATGCAGTCCGAACCATTACTCCTCACTGCCACATTAGCTAACTAATGAAGGCTGGGTGCCGAAGAAACTGCCTGTAACAAATTAAAGCTGGTGTTTCTATTAAGGGTCTATTTGGAATGAACCCATATAGAATTGCTTGATAGCCCAAAGTTATGTCCCTTGTGCCTGCTGTCCTAATGGCTCGGAAGTTTGGAAGCTCTTTCATTTAAAAGGAATACAACAAACAACATATACATTCCATTTCTACTAGAATTGGGTTTAAAAAAAAAAACCCTCAGTATTTGAAATTCCATGTGTCTGGTTCATTATTATGATTGTCTGATAGAACCTAACTGAGTACTGTGCAATAAAGCACTTGGGTTTAATTTCTTAAAAAAATAAAAAAGATAGCATGAACAATTTGCTATAGTTTGAGCACAATTCTAGTATAGAGGACTTATATTTACATTTAGCATTTACAGAAAATATGCCAAATAGGGTTAGCTTCTAAGTAAAACACCACATATTCAATGCTGATTTTAGAAGAACATAATAGCCTTACTGGGCCAGACCAATGGTCCATTAAGCCCAGTAGCCCATTCTCACGGTGGCCAATCCAGGTCACTAGTACCTGGCCAAAATCCAAAGAGTAGCAACATTCCATGCTACCGATCCAGGACAAATTGTGGCTTCCCACATGTCTTTCTCAATAACAGACTATGGACTTTTCCTCCAGGAAATTGTCCAAACCTTTCTTAAAACCAGCTATGCTATCCGCTCTTACCACAACCTCTGGCAACGTGTTCCAGAGCTTAATTATTCTCCGAGTGGAAAAAAATTTCCTCCTATTGTTTTTTAAAGTATTTCCCTGTAACTTCATTGAGTGTCCCCTAGTTTTTGTAATCTAGTAAATGAGGGCTGATTAAGGCCAACCCGGCCCATCCAATCTGCCCAGTTGAGATTTGTTTTGGCTTGATGCACATTTAAAATCATATGTAATCCAACAGCAACTCTCTTACCGAACCTCTTAACTCTTTTCCTACCAAAGGCTTCTGTATCCATCCTAAGCACCTCGTAGTAATGGCCTCTACCACCTCCGGTAGCAGGCCATTTCAGCTCTGCTTCTTACAAGACCAATACATAAGTGTGGCAGAGTCCAGTCCAGACTCACCCAGAGCACTGCCCACATGCATTCAAAACAGCACAAACCACCACTGTAAAAAGGTGCAACAACCAGAAAGCTTTTATTTTTCTAGAGACCTGAGTCTGTTTCCTCACAGACTCAGGAAGGCACAAAGTTTTCATGGCCTTAAGTCGCTTCCACAATTATTCTCCTTATGGGTTTGGCTTACCCTGTTTTTCCAAGGTTCCCTCAGCCTACAGCTAGGAAAGGGGAAGCTTCTCCCTCCCCAGGATTCCTTCCTTCCTCAGAGATTTTTCTCCCCCATGGGGACCTCTCGAATGATTCTCCTCTGTGGCAGATAAATACCTCCCTGCTGAGTCCCGCCCCCTGACTCAGCAGGTTAAGGTGGCTCAGCACTGAGCTGTAAAACCCAGTGCAATCTGGGACATGTAGTCCACTCGGCTTTGGGCTAGCAGCCCCTGCTGTATGGAGGTGGAATGGTAGCATTAATGGAAGATAACCCCAAAGATCTCTTCTACAGTATATTTTATTAAATTTATAGTAATCCTAACTGTCACCAAGACTAGCAAGACTGTTATTTTAAAAAAATAAAGTAATCCAGCCTCCTCATGCTCACGGAATTTTGATTTTAACAATATACCTTTTATACAGAATACCCCAGCCTTCTGCTATGTACTAGTTCAACCCCTCCCCCTGGGTTCTTTGAGGCTTAGTAACTGCATTTAATATGTAAACTGCTTTGGTTGTACAACAGAAAAGTGGTATATCAAATTCATGATACCCCACCCCTCACCCCCATTTCGCCACTGCTAATTAGAGCTGTAATCACCACACTGTGTAGGCTACCCCAATGCTTCATTACCATCCTCTTTCCATTAGGAGTTCTCTGTGCTTATGCAATGTGTTCTGAATTCTGATAACCATTGATGTCTCTGCTACCTCTTCTGGGAGGATATTCCAGGCATCTGCAACTTTCTTTGAAATTATATCTCTTGACATTATTCCTGAGTCTACTTCTTTAGAGTTTCATGTCATGACATGGAGCTCTACAATTTTTTTCTATGAAAAAAGGAATTTAAAAAACAATTTCTTTTACATTACAAATACTTTTCAGATATTTAATAGAATACTTTCCAAAAGGCATTTATACAGGTAAATAGACTGAAAATTGCAAACCCTTTACCCATCTAAAAATATGCAGGGCTATCAACAACGCAAAAGCATTTATGTAGGTATATTAAAATATAAGAATAGCCTTACTGGGTCAAACCAACAGTCCATCTAGCCCAGTAGCCCGTCTTCATGGAGGCCAATCCAGGCCACTAGTACCTGGCAAAAACCCAAACAGTAATAGTCCATGCTACTGATCCAGGGCAAGCAGTGGCTTCCCCCATGTCTGTCTCAATAATAGTCTATGGACTTTTCCTCCAGGAAATTTCCCAAACCTTTCTTACATCCAGCTACATTAACTGCTCTTACCACAACCAACTATTCTTTGAGTGGAAAAAAATTTCCTCCTATTGGTTTTAAAAGTATTTCCCTATAACTTCATCAGATGTCCCCTAGTTGTAATTTTGATGGAGTAAAAAAATAATAATAATAATAAATAAATAAATCTACTTGTTTCCATTCTACACCATTCAGGATTTTGTAGACTCCAATCATATCTCCCTTCAGCCGTCTCTTTTCCAGCTGAAGAGCCTTAACCTTTTTAATCATTCTTCATACGAGAGGAGTTCCATCCTCTTTATCATCTTGGTCACTCTTCTTTGAATGTTTTCTAGTTCCGCTATATCTTTTGAAAAAATAATTTATTCTTTATTAATGTCCAAACTTACATCACCAAAAATTGGAGACAAAAAAGAATTTCTTGAAATATAAAACAACCAAATATACATAGAAAACAAATAATCATTTTTCACCCACAACATTAAGGCAATTGTGATCAAAAAATTAGAGTGAAAAAAGGAAATTTCTCTTTCTTAAATCAATATAAGGACATTTTAAGGATGCCCTGAGACCCTTCCCAAGCCAGTCTACAGCAAATGTGTGGAATTTACACTATGACATTAATTTCTTCCCTAGTCCTTAGAAATTCCTCAAGCTTCTTCGGGTCAAAAAAACTGAAATTGTTACAATTTTCTTGTAATTGTTATACTGTTTATGAAGGCAAACAATTTGGCCTATTCAGTGCGCCTCTATAGTGCAGCCTTTGTTTGTCCTTTCACCACTGTGCCATTTTGGATCGTTGTCTTAATGAACCCTGCTATATCTTTTTTGAGATAAGATGACCAGACTTTAAACGCAATGCTCAAGGTAAGATTGCATTATGGAGCGATACAGAAGCATTATAACATTCTTAGGGCCTCTTCTACAAAACTGTGCTAGCAGTTTCTTGAAGGGATGCAGTTCTGAACCAGGGCAAGGTCGGCACATAGGCCAGGTCAGCACACTGATCTTAGGCCTTGTGTGAGGATCTGAGGCTCTGTGGAAGTATGAATCCTTTCCCTCTCCCCTCCTGCCACGTCGACATTCTATAGCATGGAAACCTTGTGACACAAGGCTAAGGCATTCCCCTTCCTTCTTGCCACATATTAACCTGACACACATTTACCCTTATCCCTTATCTTGTTTAAGAATTCCTTATATGGGCGACAATCAGACTTTGCCTATGTGCAAAAGCAGACCCTGAGTTTAAAGCTAATCACGAGGAGCTTAAGGAGCAGGCATTATAACCTTTGGACTGTCACATGCTATAGTAAGATTATAGACATATTAGAACATGTACACAAAAGAATCACTTTATTGTAACTGTTATGATGTATTCATATTTCACATGAGATAGTAGCTTTGAGAATTACATGAGATATGTAAACAAATGAGTTACCTTGTTATAATCCTCACTGTAAATGCATGATGAAATTGTAACCTTCAAAGCATTAGCTATGTAATTAAGGGAGCTAAGATACTCAATAAAAAGGTGAGACCCCATCCATTAGGGTCGCCTCATCCAGATCTGAGCCTCGTGTGAAGCCTCATTCCTACAGTTTCTAGCGCGGGGAGTAGCGTGGGCCATTCAGCGCAACTCCCTGTGTTAGAAATTGCTAGCGCAGTTTCATAGAAGAGGAGGTAAGTCTTGTTAACCATCCCTTTTTTAATAATTCCTTGTACCTTGTTTGATTTTTTGGCCACCGCCACCACACATTGGGTAGGAGGTTTCAGCATATTGTCTACAATGACACCCAGATATTTTTCTTGGATGCTGATCCCCTATGTGGACCCTAGCATCTGATAACTATGATGTGGGTTATTCTTCCCAATGTGTATCACTTTGCATTTTTTGTAATCACAAAACCCTATTATAGTAGAGGGACTGGAATACCAAAATATAAATAATAAATCCAAACTCCAGTAAAAAAAAAAAAATCTTATTTGTATTCCAACCACAATCACATTCAGTGACGGAGGAAAAGGCCTCAGAAGCCGTAGTAAGCAAATGCTGTTCCTTGGCTATAGGAGAGAGAGCTGTATACTATACTAGCTCCTCTGCTAGCTTCTATTATTGGCTTTGAAAAACCTCAGATGTTATTATTCAATAAATATTGTTATATATAACGTGACCATTTATTTTTTTCATCAAAAGGAGACATCTATTAATTGTCAGTCCCACCCCAAACCCACCTTCAATTTCTTCCATTCATTTTTCATGTACACATAATATCTTATTAATTCATAATGGTAACCATAAAAAAAATTTTTTTAAACCCTACAAAGCACACTATACGCAGAGAAAATGTTAATTTTCATTTATATTTGGGGGGGAGTTTCAAAGATGTCAAGTCAGATGACTTTAAAATATGCAATGTGTTTTCTTTGAACCTATCCAGCCGACGGCTTTTTTGTCATTTTCACGTCTGGAAAAAGAAAAAAAAGATAAGATTCAGCCCTAGATAAGATGTATTTTGGGGAATTTTGAGTTCAGTTAAGATCAGTTGTAGCATTCCTTTAGATATATCTTCTTGTTATCAAAATCGCTCTTGTTCCATCTTGATCCTGGAAATATGGTGGACTTGAGTTTAAAATTTAAGTAACTTGTTTTTGGTTTTTTTTATTGAGTCAACTTGGATAAATGTGGTTATGTATTACTGACTTTATATTCTTGATTTAAATATGATGACTATGGATATGTATCTTTAACTTAAATTGTACTTTCTGTACAAGTTTATACTTGATAAATAATTATAAAATGATAAATAATAAAAAAATAATATGCAATGTCACCTCAGTAACTATAGAAAAATAGACAAATATAGTGCAAAATATAGACAGCAGATTTCTGACCGTGTATCCTTTCATTCATTTCTTTCTTTCTGCACTCAGAACCAACAATTGTCCCTTTCTATTCCCTCCCTCCTTACTTCCTATGTCCTTAGTGCCCCTTCCCGTGTCCTTAGTGCTCCCAGTGCCTCCTTCCCATGTCTTGCCTTCCAGCCTTTGTCCCACCCTTCCCCAAAGCCAGCCTGCCTGCCTACCTCCTTCTCTCCCTCCAGTGCCCCTCCCCTGCCCGTGTACCACCGCTGCCTACCAGCCTCCTTCCTTCCCTCGCCGACTCAAGCCCCGGTCCGCCACCGCTGCTTCTTGCCTTCTTCTCGCCGTCAATTCTGACATCAGAGAGGAAGTTCCGGACCAGCCAAATATTTATAGCATGAGAAGTCATAAAGTAATGCATTGTGCCAATTTAAGGAGTTCCTATAAATATTTTCTAGAATCATTTTGCTGTTGAAGTGCGTTTCTAAACGAGATTAGGAGCATCTCTAATTAATGTCCAACAATAGTCAGCCAGCATTGATGAATTCCATCTGCCCTGATATCATTTCTCCATTGTAGCAATTGTATCATATATATATTTTCTTTCCTTGTTTGTATTGTTGTATTAAAACAATAATAAAGAGATTTAAAAATGAAATGAAATCTTTCCCCGTGCTCATCATGAATACTACCAAGATTATCGGGGGGAAAAATCTAATTTGAGGCAAACTGTTTTAATATTTCACGGATTGTTATAACATTTTACTTCAAGCATTAGAAAATATAGCATTTTGCATTATAATACTCTTGTGCCAAAAATCAGAGGGTTATACAAAAAAAAATTAAGGTTTTGAATTCTGCAACCCCCCAAATCACTATAGAACACCACCTATAATTCATGCCCCAAAACCTCTGTTGCACAGTGTAATTAAAACCAGAGGTTCAAATTACTTTTGAAAGAAATACTGGTTTGTTGTAAAAGCAGCCCAAAACTGTCACAGAACCAGTATCTCCATTATACTGAAACAAAACGTGTAGAGCAGGTGAGGAACACTAATTAGAGATTAGTTAGTAATAAGTAGGTAATTAAGACATAAGAACTATTATATAAGTCTGGCATTTAAGCATCCCTGTGTGGGTGTTACACTTGGCATCCATAAGAATATGTGCATAATTAATCTAAGCAAGAGTTGCCCGTGTGCTTGCTTTCCAACTAGTCTTCTGGGCTGTCGCACGTGAGACAGCCGAACACAATGACAGCTGTATGTGTGTGCAGAATGGGCAGCTAGGGGAAGGTTTGCATGATTTCCGCACAGTTTGTTGAATACTCAAAGATCTGAACGTTCCTACAGGAAATCAAAGATTATGGGCAACATTTTTAATTGGCAGCATTTCTATTAAAATTCCAATTTCTCAGCGCTGATGTGCAACTGCAAACTGTTTTCAGAAAACGAAGAAAAAAAAAAAAAAAAGCTTGGTATCAGTTTTCACCTAAACTTCTCCTGGGGTTTCTGGACTGCACACAGTGGCATAGTGGGGGTGCCAGCACCCATCCTCCTCCCCACCCCCACTACTTTGAGTGCACGCCCATTCCCTTCTTTCATACCTCTTTAACGTTTGCGGTGTAAGCAGCAAACCCAAACTGCTGCTCGCACCAGCATTGGCTCTTCCTCCGACTTCACTTCCTGACCCTGCGCCTAGAAAGTGACATTAGAGGAAGAGCCAACGCTGGTGTGAGCAGCTGGTTGGGGTTGCTGCTCGCATCACTAACATTAAAGAGGTACGGGGGAGGGAAGGAGTACAGAGATGGCAACAGTGAGCTGGTAGGGTATACTAGACTCTACAGTACATAGCATAGAATACTATATGTTACACCCTTCATGGCATACTTAGGTCATTCTCACCAGCCATAGACTTGGAATAACTTAGTACACCTCAAAGTATTCTATAACCAAATCTTGGCACCTGATGCTTTTATAGACTAGGTTCTCCCCTTGCTGCATTGGGTCACCTATATCCAATCACCTCTTTATAGAATTGCCCCTATTGAGTAGAGTAGTACCTGGCAGTGGCATACCAAGGGGGTGTGGCGGGGTTGTCTGCCCTGGATGCAGACCATAAGGGGGAACACCTGGGATCGGTATCATGGTCTGGAAATTTCTTCCACTTCCAGCAGCAGCAGCCTTCACAACTCGCAACTCTAACCTGACCATGACTCAAGCCCTCTCGGGTGCTGTGAACAGGCATCCGGAAGTTTCATCCCCCACATTTTGCCCCCAACATTCACTGCTATACTAAATTGCAATGTCATAATCATTACTGACCCAGCATTGACCATTCATTTTGCAAATGTTTGTTCATCTGAACGTGTCATTGTAATTTTTGTTCACTTGACCTAGAGTTTTTGACCCATTCATAATAAGGCCACAATTCAATTTTATTTTTTATATCTTGGGGGGGGGGCATGGAGAGGCATCCCCCCACATAACTGGGAGGGGTGCACCAGTGGTGCTGCAATGGGGAGGGCAGGGAGAAGAATCGGATTCACAGTAGACAATTCATCGTGCTGAAACAGACATGATGAAGCTGTCCTAGACCCTAGATTGGAAATGCACACAATGAAAACATGCTGTGTAGCTATAAAAATTTACTTGAGTGGCATATTCAAATGAGCAAGACCAACAAATATGGTAATGATGATCATGCAATTTAGTACTGCAGTGAATGTTGGGAGCAAAAGATCCTGGGAGTGAAATGTGTGGAGGCGATAATTCCAGGGGCAAAATGTACCTGGGGGCGACATGGAGGAGGTAAAACTTCCAAAAATCCTATGAACACCACCTCTGCAGTAACCCAGCCCCTGATGACCCATGTTTAGGAAGACATAATTCAGAAACTGAATGAGAGACCACCCACATGGCAGGCATCATGTCTGTTCAAACCAAATGCTGTTTCTTCTGTCTTTATTGTGAATATCCGTGCAGTGTGCAGATAAATTGAACTGGCTCCAAATATTGGTACATTTTGTCAGTAGTTTAATGGTATACTGAATTTGCAAGGAGATCTCTTCATTTAGCTCAAATACTTTCCTAAAACTGATCTGTGCTTTATTCTCCTATGTGCACAAACAAAAGGTTGACCCTCGATGCTCCACAGAACCAGGAGTCTGACGAGAACACAAACACTGTGGAGAAGATGATGTTCAAGATGCAGGCTTTATTAAAAAATACAGTTCAATAATCCACATGAAGAAATACCTAGGACCCAAACCATTGGGGACTAAGGACCAAACACGGTCTATGTTTCGACAAAATTGTCTTCTTCAGGGGTTCCTGAAGGTCCTGATACGAAAACTCATGGATCAAAGACTAAAAACAATCCTAGGTGAAACTCTACGCAGTTGAGAAATCCTCAAAGACGGGATTTCTCAACTGCGTAGAGTTTCACCCAAGATTGTTTTTGGTCTTTGATCCACGAGTTTTCGTATCAGGACCTTCAGGGACCCCTGAAGAAGACAATTTTGTCAAAACATGGACCATGTTGGATCCTTAGTCCCCAATGGTTTGGGTCCTAGGTATTTCTTCATGTGGATTATTGAACTGTATTTTTAATAAAGCCTGCATCTTTAACATCATCTTCACAGTGTTTTTGTTCTCGTTATTTTCTAATGTGCACATTATCTACCTCAGAATAAAGAAAACACTTAGATAACAGTCAATCATTGTGTAAAAATGCAGTTAATTACTCAGTCTCATGCTGTACTCTTTCATATATTGGAGGTTAAGAATGAACATTAAAAAAAACAACCAACCATCCTTTTAAAAATGCTACATACCCCTGGTTGGCTTCAATACTGTTTATTACATCCAGCCTATCTCTAGAGATCTAGATAGAGCTAGATCAATTGATTACATTTATATAATTTTGATCTTATTCCTATTTTGTTCCTAATGAAAATATTCTTCTTGAATAAAACCTTTACTAGTCAGTCTATTTCTCCAATAACCAATTCTTTTGTACTAACTATTTCATTTTGACTTTGACTGACAGATAAGAGCCCTTTCTCAAAAGATGTAATTTTCTTCTCTAATGTAAGAGGTATTGCCTGTTTAAAGTCTCCATTCATCTTTTCTTCAGCCAGACAAAGTTAAGCTAATATAGTATAGCAAGGGGATGGGGTGGAGGACACATTCCTGAGTGGAAGGTCATCTTCAGTTACTTTGCTTTTGCAACTGGGTTCGCAGATTTAATTTAAATTTTATTAAATATGGTATTTATAAATCATATAATACCCAGAAGAAGAATCTGAGTGGGAACAATATATATCAGGCTACACAAAAATTCAATTTAGAGACAGTAAAATATTAAATAATAAAAATACAAAGTAAATAAATCAATAATAAAGCATTAAGGCCCAAATTCTATAAATGATGTGCTGCAGTTAGGTGGCAGTAGGCACCTACCGCCATCTAACTGACCAATCAGGGGGCACTAAAAAAAAAAGAAGACACTGATCTAGTACCCATGGAGATGTATAGCGATGCCTAAGGCCAAAGGGAGGGGGGCATGTTTTGCCTCAGAAGTGGCCTTAGGCATACATAGGCATCCTTATGCACCTCTGAAGGCGTGGGACTGGCGCCTTTAAATACTGGCCTACATTTAAGGCGCCTGTTTTTAAAAACAGCTGTGATTCTATGAATGGTGTCTTCATGTGATCGGCACATGATCTTTGGCCGTTTCTTAGGCAGCCGCTGATACCAGCTCTATTTATAGAATCCGGACCTAAGTGGCCCTTATACTACACTGTGTGCTCCTTTTATGAAGGTGCGCTAGCGTTTTTAGCACGCGCCATAACTGCTAACGCACCTTCGTAAAAGGAACCCTGTGTTAATGGGTTTTACAGTATTTTTGCTGTTAGAATGTGGTAAGCCGTGCACAAATGCATTAGGAAAAAAATGTTATCATGAAACACCATTTCTTTTTTTTCTAATTTTATTTTTATTAAAGTTTCAGTTTCCATGATCACAAAAATCATACAAATTAAACAGAACAGAAAAAGAATAACCATAATACAGTGTTTCCCCGGTCGTTCGGACGGTGGTTTGCGGTCCTGGTCATTCGCGGTATTTTCCAACCACAAACCGCAGATAAGGAGAGGGCAGCGGGAGAGGCAGGAGAGAGCAGCCAGAGCGCCACAAGTGCAGGAAATCACTCGCAGTACGCTCTGACCGCCTCTTCTTGCACTAAGTCGGGCCTTATCCAATCAGGAGCTGCTTTGACACGCAGCTCCTGATTGGATAAGGCCCGACTTAGTGCAGGAAGAGGCGGTCGGAGCGTACCGCGAGTGATTTCCTGCACTCGCGGCGCTCCGGCTGCTCTCTCCTGCTGCCCTCTTCAGGCTCCCCCATGAAAAACCGTATTTGCAGTTTCTCGAGATTCGCAGGGGTTCCTGGAACGTAACCCCCGCGAATATCAGGGGAGTACTGTAATACATTAATAAACGGATATTTCACTTTTTGTTCTGGGGGTTTTTTTTTCAGTCCACTATTTGTGGGGGAGAGAGCATTAAAAAAAAAAAAAATCGGATCTCATAACTTTACACCAGTTTAATAATCTAAACAGATAAGCGTCCAAGTCAAACCTAGGTTACTAACTACGAGCGTACCTCTTGTTCCTCAACTGGGGAACTAACAGTAATCACTTCTTTACCTGAAATAAGACTCAAAAAAAGGTATACCTAACTCCTTTAAAATTCACAAGACATTTACAAGGAAATCTGAGTGCAAAAGTAGTACCCAACTTCACGACCTGAGGTCGAAGAATTAGGAATTGCTTTCTTTTCCTTTGGATTATTCTAGCTACATCTGGGTACATTCTTATCTTTTGATTCAGGAACAGTTTATCTTTATATTTAAAAGAATAACTTCAATAACCAGTCCCCCATCTGAAGCTAAAGCTAAGGGCTCCTTTTACAAAGGTGCGCTAGCCTTTTTAGTGCACGCACAAGATTAGCATGCGCTAGCCGAAAAACTACTGCCTACTTAAAAGGAGGTGGTAGCAGCTAGTGTGTGCTAAAACCGCTAGCGCACCTTTGTAAAAGGAGCCCTAATTGTACAAAAAGTATAGCTAGAGACACCTGTTCAGAATCTGACTATTCAAGAATATTTGTCAAGTCCAAAATATCAAATGTAGGATCTCCAGCCGTCTTTTTCTTTCCAGAAGGCAAGTAATACATTTTGGAAATGGGTGGAATAGATGTTTGTGGCACCTTCAATACCTCTATTAAATATCTTTTAAACATTTCCAATGCTGGTACTGTAATTAATTTGGGAAAAGTTAATTAACCTCAAGTTCTGTCGCCTTGTTATATTCTCAAGTATTTCAAGCTTAAAGTTAGGGCTCCTTTTACAAAGGTGCGCTAGTGTTTTTAGCGTACGCACCAGATTAGCGTGTGCTACCCGAAAAATTACCGCCTGCTCAAGAGGAGGCGGTAGTGGCTAGCGCGTGTGGCAATTTAGCGCACGCTATTCCACGCGTTAAGGCCCTAACGCACCTTTGTAAAAGGAGCCCTTAATGTTCCCGTTTTCTTTTATAAGGAGCGGTTTTGTGCTCCCAATACTTCAATCTCTTTCCCATGTTCGATTACTTCCTTTTCCATTTTTCCAACTCTTAAATGATTCTAAAAGAGCTCCTGAGCATTGAGTTGTTAAGTTCTGAATCTGGTTTCCCAGTGAAGATTACAATTCCGATATTGCTTCCCATATCGAATTTAAATCAATTACTGGTGGGTTTTTTAAAGGAGCTAGTACAAGCTCAGGAAATTTTTTTCCCTTTCACAGTACCTGAAGAACCAGGGGATTCCAGTGATTTCTGTGTCCCCAGAGTCGGCTCCAAGGTCTCACACTGCAGCAGTTATAGTGTAGGTTCAGCTAATACCCTCTGAACCGCGAGATCTTCATTCTCTTTGCAATTCTCGGATAGAAACATAGAAACATAGAATCACTGCCTTACTCTCTTCACTCGCTGTGCTAAAAGACAGCAAGTGTAATGATGATGGCACTGGTGTTTCCTGCTCCTCCGGTGATAAGCTTATTGCCTCGCGGGAGGTCCGAGAATCCTCCGACAAACTCTGTGCTCCAGACGAGGACTTCTCACCCGGAACTGGTCAAGGTCAGTGGTAGGCAAACTCATTAGTCAAAAGAGCCAAAATCAGCAGTACAACAATTAAGATTTTTTTTGAGAGCCATACCCCGTGCCCGCTTGTGCTACGACGGCTACGTAATCCCGACTGACACACCACTTGACTGCACATAGTCGAAATTGATTCGTGGCAGAGCCTAGAGAATGACAGGGAAAAAATTTGTCCCCATCCCCGCAAACTATCTGAGCCCATCCACACAAGTCTCGAATAGTTTTATACTGAACTTATTATATTAAAGTATAAAAAGAAACAATATTCTGTACAATTGTCAATTTATAAATCAGCGTCTTCTCTCCACTTTCTCTTCCCCATTTCCCTTCAGTGTCCTCAGTCCACTCTCTCTCCACTTCCCTCCAATATTTCTTCCCTTCTTTCAGCCTCCTGTATTCGTCCTTTCTTCCAGACCTCATTCCCTCCCCCAACTTTTTCTTTCACCCTGCCCCCTTTCTTTCTCTCTCCATGCCCCCTTTCTTTCTGTATGTCTATATTTCTATCTCTCTCTCTGTGCCCCATTACTTTCTTTCTTTCTCCCTGTTCCCCCCTTTCTTTCTCCCTCCCTCCCTGCACTAGTATAAATACACGTAGTCAACTATTTGTCTTTATATCAAGTTGACTTAAAATAAAGCTCCTCTTCATAAAAGTTACCCTCAATATGACTGGGAAATGTGCATTCCTTAATTTTGTTTGTTTCCTGAACAAGTGCCTATAGGCTGCCACTGCCGCCATCGGGGAACAGGCCGCCGCCAAGTTCTGACTGAGCTCTCACTGCTTTCCCGCTGAAGTGCAGGGCCGACCAACTCTCGCCACCTGACGTCAATTCTGATGTCGGAGAGGAAGTTCTGGGCCAGCCAGGCAGCGATTGGCTGGCCCAGAACCTCCTCTCTGACGTCAGAATTGACGTCGGGTGACAAGAGTTTTTCAGCCCTGCGCTTCAGCGGGGAAACAGGGAGAACTCGGCGGTGGTCTGTTCCTGGATGGCAGCGGTGGCGGCCTATTCCCCGGCAGCAGTGGCTTGGGGGAGGGCAGGGAGGAAGGGAAGCAAGGTTGGGCACGATCTGCGAGCTGCACTCAAGTGGCTAAAGAGCCGCATGTGGCTCGCGAGCCGCAGTTTGCCGACCACTGGTCTAGGTTGACGCTCGACAAACATGTCCATCGGCCCTGACATCTGAACTTCCAACCTGGGCTCTAAAGGGAACACCCGGGTCTTTGATTTACCCTTCACCATCAGGTACTGAGGCAAAAGGGACGGCGGCGTTCTGGCGAGCTCCCTCAGATCACCGTCTTGGTTAGACTCCTCCCATTTGTAACACCATTTCTAATAAAATCACATTGGTTTCCTATAACACACAGAATCACCTATAAAATTTTACTGTCAACATTTAAAACAAAAATTCTCCACACACCAAATTTCATGGATAGATTACTTGTCCCCTAAGATCCAGTAATCAACACCTTCTACAAGACACGTTTTTTATGACACCACCAGCAAACATATTTTCTCAGTAAGTGCACCCGTACATTGGAATTCATTACCAATATCTATGAGAGGAAGAAAACATTGACAAATTTAAAATGAATTTTAAAACTTTCTTATTTAAGGATGCATATGACCTATGACTGCCCCAGATCACTGATTACTGCCAAAAATAATTAAGGAAGAGCATAGCTTCCCATCTCAATTGTGTTAACCTTCTCTCCCTCTTTCCTATAAATGATTATAGTTCTATGTGTCTTCCCTTATGTATTTGTCTAAAGTATTAATTATATTTACCTAATTTTTATATTTTTTTATATACCGCTTTGACAATTTTTAAATATCAAATTTTAATAAACTTGGTAATTTAATCTAATCTAATCTTTGGTTTATATACTGGGTCATCTCCCAGTGGACCTCGACTCGGTTCACATATAATTAAGACTAGAGTACATAGCAGAAAACATAGGAGAAGGAAAAACTAATTAAAAACTAAAGTACATAAGAAAAGCATAAGAAAAAAAATTATAATATTATCATTTCGTTAAACCATGGTAAACTTGGATTATTCCCTTAACACTAAACTGCATTAGCGTTTTTAGTGCACTATCACCTTCCCGGCCTCCGCTGGATAGCGCAAGTGCAGGCCAAGATGACTAGGCCGATTTCTGAGCGCCACTCCAGAGGGAGAATGGCCCTTCAGGGTGAGCGGGTTAAAACTGCCCAAGTTAGTTTCAACTCAAAGTTCAAAACAGTAAAAGAAAACAATTCTCAAACAGTAGAGCTTTTAAAGGTAAGTAGGTAGGCCTTATCATTCTACCAAAATAGCCAACAAAAAAGAGGAAATACTCATAAATTCTGGCTTCAAATATTTAGGCAAGTCCTTAGCAAGTCTTAAACCATCCAGTACATTCTAGGCTACTTTCACAGTCCCAAACAGGCCCAGGAACAAAAGCTATTAGTAAAGCAAACTAATGCACCAAAGGCGGGGGAAAAAAACAAAAAAACCCAAACACAAGGATTACTTTAGGGCTGGCAAAAAGGCCACTGCCCAGCAAGGTGCCTGGGCTTCAGTAGTCCCAAACAAAGTCCTTTTCACCAGGCCCTTGCATTCAGTTCTTAACCCATAAAAGAAAGTTCCTGTTCTCAGAGCCTCCTATTACCAGCTTTGGCAGATGTTTAGCTCCTCAGAGCTGATTGTGGGGGTTAAGGCTGCTGTGTAGCTTTAATCACTTTTTCAAATATATAAGAGAAAAAGAGTCCCTCAAAAAATATATTTCACCCAGATGGCACAGTATACACATCCCCCCAAATAACCTTATGCACTCCACAACAATTCCAAAACACTGTAGGGCTTTTGCATAGAAAAAAAACAACAAAAAACCATGCCACAAAGGCCTACTTGCCCACAGTACACAGGTTAATCTCCATGGCCTCTGCTTGGTTAGGAACTGGCTCAGATTCCACAAAGTCCATGCTTTCCACTCCCGGGTCTGGCTCTGGAGTCTGGGAATCTTCAGGACCCTGCCAGACCATGGGGTCTTCTGCCTGGACCCGCTGCTTTGGATGGAGAGGTTTTCTCAGCCACTGCTCCTGAACAGCCCTGGCTAGCTCTATGCTTGTGGAGATGGCGCGGTATACAAACCTAAGGTTTAGTTTAGTTAGCTTCTGTAAGCTAGGTTTAAGTTTGTTGGAGCCACATCCAGGCCTAGCTGGGGTGGCAGCTGACTTCAGCTCTCTCTGGCTCCCCCAGTGGTCATTGAGGAGATTTTCCTCCTCCCTACTAAAAGGGTACTGCCTCAGCTGAAATGGGGGATAGACAGCTCTGGGTGAAGATTTCAACTGATAAAAGAAGACAGCGTTCTTTTGTCAGTTGAAATCTTCAGAGTAAGCTTTGACATTCAGCAGTGACAAGGAAATCATAGTTAGCATGGATATTCAGCAGTGACACGATTGCATAACTGGGATTTTTCAACTCATTGTATTAACCATCATTGATAATCCATATTGGGTCTCCTGAAGCAGATTTCAAAATGGGGCCGCGTTGGGACCCCTCAGATCGCAGTCATAAGTTAAGTAAACTGTTCATTATATCCAGTTAATTTTGACATCACATTGTTCAGCTGCATACTATGGACTTTAATGTATTTAAAGATATGGAGACAAGAAAGAGAGTTTTTTAATATATTTTTGAATTAATTGAAACAGCATTAGACATACCGTTCCACATGAGTCGCAATGACTGGAAGGTGAACTCTTATTGCAAAGGTAGGTTTTCAGCCTTCATTTTTGGAGTTTCATATCTCTGAGCGTACTATAAATGCACTGATCACTCTCTGTAGATAGTATTTTCATTGAAGTCAGTCTTTCTGATATATATTTTGCATTCTTTCCTGATGTCCCCCTTTTTTGTATTTGATCCCTCGTTTTTCAAAGGAAACTGATTCATGTCTAGATGTTAGCCAGAATGAGTGACAATTCTAGAACATTATAATTTATGTACAGTGGCATAGTAAAGGGAAGTAGATCGCCCTGGGCACCTTGTTGGTGGAGGCACCGGCACCCTCTCTGCCCCACCCTGCTCGTGCCATCCCTCATACCACCCCATACCTCTGTAGATCTTTGCTAGCACATGCCAGCCTGGTTCCCCCCTGAATCACTTCCGGGTCACAGAGCCAGAGGGAAATTCAACGTTGGCGTGAGGAGCATGCCAGAGAAGCCACTCACGCTGGCGAAGATTTAGCAGTACAAGGGGGTGTGAGTGTGGAGTGGGGGGCAGGAAGGAGCGGGGGGGGGCACCAAGAGGAGGGTACAGGGAGGCACCACTGCCCCGGGCACCTCCTACCCTTACCACACCACTGTTTATGCATCAATTTGTGCTTTCCACTCATACTTCACCCAACCCCCCCCCCCCCTACACCCATTACCACTGGTAACGTATGTGCCTTTAAAGCTACTTTTCTTCTAGTCGGTATTCTATAAGAAGTCATTTATGTGTATTCCTGCCATCTAAAATTAGGTGACTCCTTATAGAATTATCCACAACTGCCCGGTTATGAAATTACCCAAAGCGTATCAGTACACTCCATGACAAGTAGATAAATACTGGTATGCAACCCAGATGTTGGCATGTTTGGGGAAGAGTTTGAACGTGGGCAGAGTTATGAAGGACAGGCGTATGCTATAAAACACTTAGGACGTGCAAAGAACAATTCAATAACGGGGCAGTGGAGGGTTAAGTGATTCAGAGCCACAAGGAACTACAGTGGGAATTGCACCCTGTTCCCCCTGGTTCTCAGGCTGCTGCACTAACCATTAGGCTACTCCTTCACTTCTGTTTTCCTTTATGGCGCGAAGGAGGAATAGCCTAATGGTTAGTGCAGCGGGCTGAGATCCTGGGGAGGTGGGTTCAATTCCCCATGCAGCTCCTCGTGACCTTGTGCAAGTCATTTAATCCTTCATTAATCCAGGTAGAGAAAAACTTAGATTGTGAGCCTACTAGGGACAGAAAGTACCTGCATATAATGTGTTTAGCACTGTGTATATAGATTTCATAGTACTATAGAAACGAATAAAAAATGCTGGAATAAATACTGAGTGGGTAGATGTGAGTTACTTGTTTACTCTTTCACAAAATACTAGAAATAGGGGCATGCAATGAAGCCACTAAGTAGTAGATTTAAAACAAACAGGAGAAAATAATTAAACTCTGGAATTTATTCCCAGAGAATGTGATGAAAGCAGTTAACTTAGCAGGGTTTAAAAAAGGTTTGGATAATTTCATAAAACAAGAATCCATAAACCATTATTAAGATGGATGTGGGCAAATCCACTGCTTATTCCTAGGATAAGCAGCATAAAATGTTTTACCCTTTGGGATCTTGCCAGGTACAGTACTTGTAACCTGGGTTAGCCACTGTTGGAAACTGGCTACTGGGCTTGATGGATCTGTGGTTTGTCCCAGTATGGAAGCTCTTATGTTCTTGTGTTATATTAGAATTCCAGCATTTAAGCACATTCTTGTCACCTAACTTTAGGCAATTTCTCATAGAATTACCCCCTATGCTTGTGTTTCAGTTGCCTACCTGCTCCTTAGCTACTATTAATATATGTGGTTGTATTCGTGCCACAATTTTGGCAAGTTTTGAGCTGGTATTTTATCAAGACACAGAGGTGCTATTGTATTTTTATAAAATTGCCTGCAAATAGATGCTCACTTGGCCTCTCTCCTGGGTGATCTATTATAAAATTACCCTTGATATGTATAAAGGGGGATGGGACATGTATACAGCTTTTTCTGTGTGTTTTACACAATTAAAGCAGTTTATATATGTTCAGACAGGCAATGAAGTGTTAAGTGACTTGCCCAGAGTCATATGAAGATGCCGGGTGCTGGGGCAGCTGCTCTAACCACTAGGCCACTCCGTCACTTCTATAACGGTGCAATTTATAAAATTCACATGTACATCACAACTCTGTCTCCATCTTGCCCAAACTATATCCCTAGCAATTCCTACAAACAGATCTTGCAAAAATAAGTGACTTTTTATGGGGTCAAGGGATCATAGATTTGATTCACCGGCTCTCTGTGGTATAAAGTAGCTTACATTTATTTTATGCAGGTACTTTCTCTGTCCGTAACTGACCGAAAACAAACGTAATGCTAAATGCTTTCGGTCAGCTCCACCAGGGCCTTTCCTCTGCTGCATCACTTCCGACATGGCAAAGGCCCTGGCGGGGCTGGCTGCAAGTAACCTGTTTACAGCATTTTCTCTGATGGCCAACCACTGCTGCTGCATCGGGAGGACCCAAGAATAAGAAATACCGGCTCCATATGGGGAGGGATGTCGATTGGAGGCCATACCCACATGGGGGAAGGAGGGGGTTGTCAATTGAAGAGCAGGATGGCAGGGAGATACCATGGGGGGGGGGGGTCGGAGAGTGAGAGAGGGCAGATTCACAGAAGAAGGAGGGGAGGGAGAGGGGAATATGGTAAACTGCAATTGGGGAGGGGACATGGATGGTGGACCCACAGGTTAAAAGGGAGATGCCAATCGAAGAGTTTAGCAAAAAAAGAGTGCAGTGTTTCTATGATTTTTATAATTTGGAAAATTTTGATAGTGAGCTAGAACTCTGGTACAAGTTTTGGAGAGAGAAGAAAGCAAAGAACGACAATATGATTGAGCTAAAAATGGGAGAATTGGTGAAAGAAGCGATGAACTTTTTTCCATAAAAGAAACATGCACTTCTTATTTCTTTATCCCAACCATGTACTAAGGTGCACTAGCGGTTTTAGCGTGCGCTACAATGCCGCACGTGCTAGACACTAACGCCTCCCTAGAGCTTGCGTATTTTTCATTTAGCGCGTGGTTTGTGAGTGCTAATTTTCAGCGCGCACTAAAAGCGCTAGCGCACCTTAGTAAAAGGAACCCTATGAGTACTGTTGAGAATTCATTTAGTACCTTACACAGAGTGAAAACTTGGTTGCGCTCAACAATGACAGAGGATCGCTTGAATGGGCTGTATATGTTGAGTGTGGTTTGGGAAAGGAAGATAGAAATAGAAAAGGAAGTTCTGGAAAGGTTTAGCACAGACAGAAGAAAATTTGTTTTAGGGTAAGTTGAAGACTAAGTTTAAAATAAAGAAAAAAATTTTCAATAGCCTATTTTGTTAAGTCCTCCAACCTCGAACAAAAGTCTGCTTACTTAGGGCTAGATTACTAAGCTCACCGATCATGTCCCGACCAGTTTGCGAGCCTTCTCCGACCCTGACCCGATTCACTAACCTTCTGCTCGATCCGCACATGCAAATGATGGGAAATAGCATGCATAAGTAGGAAGGCAGCGATTCAGTAAACAGAAGATGGAACACCAATTGGGCTTACTGATCCAAAAAGAAGTGACTGCTGAGTACCAGTTGCTCACATCCTTGCCGTCTGTCCTGCTCTCTTTCGCCCTGAAATCCCAGTATCAAAAATAAAACCATGAAAATAAAACATTTCCCTTGTGCAAAAAGTGCCCTGCTCTCTGCCGCCCTGCCTATATGTGAGTCCCGCCGTTTTAATCCATGGGTTTAAAGCGTGGCTGCACCATGGCATGTTCTGTTCTGTATTGTTCCAGTCTGGCTGCAAATCGTGTTCGGTTCCATTGATTCTCGTAGGGCCAGTGAGTACAGCCACCCCTCCCCCTTTCGTTTTGACCTCAAGCTTGTGCGGAGAGGAGGCGCATGCGTGGATCACATCTACAGACAAGGAGGATGATCTGCACATGTATCTGGATCGCTCTGCAGCGATCCGTGGGGTTGCTAAGGAGCGTGCTTCCGATCACTTCATTTGCATGAGGACGCTGTAGTGAATCAGTCGCCCAGCAAGACTCGGCCACGGATCGCCCATATTGGTGAGCTTTAGTGAATCTAGGCCTTAGCTTACACCCATGTATTCAAGCTTGAATCCAATCCCAGTATAGTTCTCTCAGTCTGATTGCACCCCCACTGGCTTGGATCCTGGCTATGCAAGTTCTCAGCCCTCTACACTAACTGATAAGCTGCTCTTTCACTCCATGTGTGTGCATCTGCGCAAGTTTACAAAAACTGCTTCCTTTGTATAAAACCAGATTTACATGAAAAAATTTTTTAAAATACTCTTCCCTGTGTATGACATTCTCAAAAAGGTCACTTTCTTTCTTTTTCTGCTCAGTGCTGCACGCACCTTTTCCTTTTCATTAGAGCTTACTGTTTCTTTCTTTACTTTTTCACTTTGAAGCACCACATTAGACCATCCAGAGACACTAATGCCAACAGGGAAACAAGCAGTAGGCAACGGAAGTGTCATTTAGAGCAGTTATGCTCTGCAGCCATAAGGTTAGGTGAAACCTTACAATGTGCTGACTCTGTGGGTTGTATTCATGCAGTTAGCAAAAGTGCTGACTCACAGGAAAGTAGCATTCAGTTATGCACAGTAATTGTGCTCTAAAAACTATGCTGATCTCTGTTTCTGGGGTACTCTCATTGTATTGTTCATTGACATCCTGCTTACAAGCTGCAGAGAAATCTAAAATACGACATGCACGCTACAATCAGTTTGCATTGATATTTTGAGCCACTGTGCGCCCCAGCCTGGTCACAGAGGAACCCTTAGCCAGTGTGGCTTTCAGGATATCCAGAATGAATATGCCTGAGATTCATTTCCATACAATGGAGACAGTGCCCATAAATCAAGTCAATTCATAGATAGTAAGGTGGTAATGTTATATATGTTTTTCCCAGTTAAAGGTGCTATTGTAAGAATTAATCCAGGAGTGCCATATGTAAAAAGTATAATAGGTGTGTTCTTAGGCAGAGTTTGGGTAACATCACAAAGTATGAATGTTCTTTATAAAATTGCTCAATTGCACATGTGCAATGCACTAATTCCCAGGCTACTACTACTACTGCTATTTATTATTTCTATGGTGCTACCAGATGCTTGCAGTGCTGTACATTAAACACACATGAGATGGTCCCTGCTCGAAAGAGCTTACAATCTAATTATGACAGACACACAGGACACAGAGTGGATCAATATTTACTGTTGATGAAGGGGGATACAAAGGTAGAGAGAATAGGAGGGAATGAGAAACAGATACAGTGTATTACAAGTTGGAAGCATTAGGACCTAAATCAAGGGTGTCAAAGTCCCTCCTCGAGGGCCGAAATCCAGTCGGGTTTTCAGGATTTCCCCAATGAATATGCATGCATTGCTTTCATTGTATGCTAATAGATCTCATGCATATTCATTGGGGAAATCCTGAAAATCTGACTGGATTGCGGCCCTTGAGGAGGGACTTTGACACCCCTGATTTAGCGCTCTGAGCCGCGGAAGAAGGCTCTACTGCGGCTTAGTAAAAGAGGGCCTTAGTTTAGATCAAGGATACCAGATTATAATATTGAACTTGGTTTTCAGGTTATCCCGGTGCTTATGACAAAATGGTACACCGCTGCAGCAGTGAATGCAAATATATTCATACATATTTGAGAAACAGCTTAAAAACCAAGACCAGTTTCCAGCCCTTCAGGGCTGTAATTTGATAACCAGTTTTAGGTCTCTTTCGAGGATAAGAACTAAGAATTGCCGCTACTGGGTCAGACCAGTGGTCCATCCTGTCCAGCAATCCGCTCAGACGGAAGCCCCTAGGTCAAGCCCAGTGCTCCAAATGAGTCCAGTCTCACCAGTTTAGCATGAACTTGTCCAACTTTGTCTTGAATCCCTGGAGGGTGTTTTCCCCTATAACAGACTCCGGAAGAGCGTTCCAGTTTTCTACTACTCTCTGGGTGAAGAAGAATTTCCTTACGTTTGTACGGAATCTATCCCCTTTCAACTTTAGAGTATCCTCTCGATCTTCCTACTTTGGAGAGGGTGAACAGTCTGTCTTTCTCTACTAAGTCTATTCCCTTCAGTATTTTGAATGTTTCGATCATGTCCCCTCGCAGTCTCCTCTTTTCAAGGGAGAAGAGGCCCAGCTTCTCCAATCTCTCACTGTATGGCAACTCCTCCATCCCCTTAACCATTTTAGTCTCTCTTCTCTAGACCCTTTCAAGTAGTACCGTGTCCTTCTTCATGTACGGCGACCAGTGCAGGACGCAGTACTCCAGGTGAGGGCGCACCATGTCCTGAAAAAGCATGCTCACTTTGAAGGACATGCTGATCACTCATGCTTACTGGAAATGGTATCCTGGTAACAGTTGAATTTGTGTGTTTTAAAATATACATTGCTTTGACAATGCACACACTATTTTTAAAAGATGTCATTTTGCTCTTGGAGATTCTCCACACACCTGCTGCTGATAATACAGGCTAGAGGGCAGATTATGTGAATGTGTTTAGCTCTGTTAAGAACCTGTGCTGTAAGGTGGTATATTTATCGGTGGCATTCAAAGAGGCTCTGTATCGCCATGATCATGTGTTATTTTCCACCTATTTAGAGAGGATGTTTCAAGGTTACTGCTTCCAAGTCCTTGGGCTAGTTGCAGTTCAATTTTCTAAGGGTGACTAATGTTAAATTGGTCTTGAGTATTAATCATCAAGTATACAGTCAGATAGCTGAAATAAACATGTGGCTAGATGGTACAATATCATGCATTTAAGATTGAGAAGTCTAAGGGCCAAATGTCATTTGGGGAGAAGAAAAACGAAATAATTATGCAGGAAAAAGACCACAGTCTTTATCTGTAACGATCTCATAATCAGCATGACAAAGCTGTTGAAAATGTTGATAGTGCTTTAAGTGTATAGAGGTAGAAAAAAAGGGCACAATGAACCACCCTACAAGTTACTGAAAAGAGAACCAGTCCTGAGTCGTCTATTAGCAAGACAGAGGTAAATGTAAAGGAAGGCCGCTAAAATGTTCATGCTCTGTGATATATGCCATAATGGAGGAGCATGAGATCTTTTTAGAAGAAAAGAGAAAAAATACTCGTATATATTTCTAGTTATCTGGCTTCAGTAAAATACCAGAAGATAAAAATTCTAGGTAGAACAGGACCAAGGGTATGTGACACTTCAGGCTAACTTTCAGCTGTGTCTCTCCAACCTCCTTCTTCCCACACATAGCCAAAGCACATTTCACTTTCCATTCCTCTGTCTACACCTTACTGGGTAGCAAATATATCCCCTTCCCTCTCTGCTTGTTCCTTAATGACCATCTCCCTTTCCCTTCTTCCCCCCCCCCCCCCAAGTGACTAACATTTCATTTCCCTTTCTTTGTCCCACCATCTATCCTTACTTCCTCTTGTTCTCCTTTTCTCCTCCTCCTCCGCTTATCATTTCTATAGCGTTGAAAGGTGTACACAATGCAGGGTCCCTGCTCTGAAGAGCTTACAATCTAATTTGGAAAGACAGGGGAGTTTTCTGAGCAAAAACGATAGGATGGACATAGGTAATTTTACAGTGAGTGGGAGTTAGGAGTTAAAAACCTCCTCGAAAGAGTGGGTTTTTACTGTAGCTTGGATTTGAATAACTGTGTATCATCTGCAAATTTAATCACCTTGCTCATCGTACCAATTTCCAGGTCATTTATAAATATGTTGAAGAGCATGGGTCCAAGCACCGGGTCAAATCAATAAATCCTCATACCTAGTCCTCCGCCTTGCATCATACTAAATTCATTACTCCTCATTATCACTACTCTGTATTCTCTGACTGTACAATGTAACCATATGCAATGTAATCTGTCAAAATTATAACCTATGTATATCTTTCTTCTTGCCAATTTGCACCATGTAATCACTGACCGCTCAGTGACCTCTTCTCTATTTGTACACTGTAATTCGCTGACTGTACAGCTATTCTTCATTGTGAACCGCCTAGAAGTCGCAAGATTATGGCGGTATAGAAAAAATAAAATTATTATTATTATTACTTACTCACCACTTGTGCTATTCAAGAAACTCTCCTCACACCAACTACCAACATCTCCCATATATCCCCACAGGCACATATCTACACTGTTTTCATTGACAGACACCTACACACTATCTCTTGCAGGAGTACATAATCCATCAGTCTCCATTGTGATGTCACATATCCCCTCCCCCTCCCCCTCTCTCATATGGTCCATGCCATATTATATCATATTCTAGTGAAACACAATTTAAACTGAGATAATGATAGAAGTTATGGGAGTTTAGTTTGTGAGAAGTGTCAGGGTGCTTGGAGGTGGTGGATTATAGGAGCGTTTGTTTCAGGTGGTTTTCATCCTCCCTTTTCTTCCTTCCCCCTCCTCCTTTGCACTCCCTGCTTCAGGATTTGTGATCACAGAGGCACAAATTTTCTTCCCGCTATTAACCCTGTTATCTTTAGGTGATAAGAGTCTCATCTGCCTGCTCCTTTCCCAAAGTTTCTGCTCTAATTTACAGGTGAGTTTGTTTGTGCATGTACAAAGAAATCTCATATACACAGAAACGCACAGACAGACTGTCCTCAAATAGGCACCATTGCTAGAATAAAACATACCTAAAAAAGGAACACAAGAAAGTACTTTTCCACTGAACTGATGGTGAATATCTGGAATAACAGGCTTCTAGGCACATAAGTAGGAGACAAAAAATGGTCAATTTCAAGTATGCATGGGAGAAAGATGAAGGGACTTTATTCATAGTTGTGGGAGAAAGGAAAGAGATGACATGTGACAGGCCCTTATGGGTGAACCAACAGATCCTTTTGTCTTTAAATATTCTACATTACTGTGAAGTTGTAAGGGATTAAGTGTGGATGACATATCATACTGTATTTATTTATAATTCAGGGCCAGTCAAAGAGTATCAGACACCCTAGAAGAGCATTCAGCTGTACATCTCCCGGATCTTTTCCAGATAAGCCCCGCCACTAATGGAAAAAGTGCATTCGCCGAAAGTTAAGCCCCGCCACTTTTTGCCAGCGCACACAACCTTAACCAGTGAAGTTATCAGCACAACACCCCCACAACGCGGCGCGATGTGTATAAAGTAAAGTGGGGGGGGGGGGTTCCCCCCACGCCCCCCCGTCGGAGCACCCAAAAAAGATTATAAAAAAGAGGATATGAAACTTAACATTATATAAAAATAGGATAAACTGTCGACCATTTTTTTAAGGACTCCGACGGGGGGGGGGGGGGGCGGGGGGGAACTTTACTTTCTACAGATCGCGCCTCTTTTTTATAATTTTTTTTGGGTGGCGGAGGTTAACTTTTTGGCGGGGCTTATCTGGAAAAGATCCCATCTCCCACCTCCCAGGTGTGGTTCTAAGCCCTGTCCCCAGTTTTGTTGTAGCCCAGAATCTCCATTTCCTTTATCTATCTCTACCCACCCCAGGGGTGTAGCTACCATGGATTGAGTCTGGCAAAATGCCCAAGGCTGCCCAATGGTAAGAGTCACCTGCTGTTGCTCCCCGTCCCTCCCCCCAGGTCCCAGCATTTCACTCCCATGCAGGTTCTGGCATTTCTTCCCCTTTTCTCCCTCCCCCCACTGATTCAGTATCCCCCTGTGACTCTCAAAGCCCAAGATGGGTGAGCAGCCAGAACAAGTAGCAAGGTAGACAGACTGCCTCCAACTGGCACCACTAGAGCCTTTCCAATGTCATGTCCTGCCTCTCTGATGTCACTTCCTGTGGGTGGAATGTGATAGAGGAAAGACCCTCCTTGTTGCATTGGCCTGAGGCAGTCTGTCTACCTTGCTGCTGCCACCTCTGTTAGCCTGCTACTCACCAGTTTTTTCAAGGACCATTGGGGAGGAGAGGGGGTTTCAGCATATATTGGGGCCCTTCAAGGGGAGGTAAGATATTGGACCTGGGGATTGGGGAAGAGGAGGAAAAATACCAGAACCTGTTGGTAAGGAGGGGGGAGGGGTAGAAGGAGAGAAATCTCAGGACCTGCAGAGGGGGCAGAGATATGCCAGAGAGGGTTACCAGGACCTGGGGGAATTATTCAGTCCTAGCTATGCCACTGTCCCACCCCATGGTCTCCTTTCTGCTTCCCCTCCAAGATTTCCAGCACCTTCCCCCTTCCCTTCTCTCCTCCCCCCATGGCCAGTATTTCCTCTTCTCTTCTTCCTTCCCTACCCCCACTCCATATCCAGCATCTCTTTCCCCCTTCTCTCCCCATTTCCAGACCATGGCCCCAAGCTTATAGATGATTGAGTGCTGTGTGGCCCTGTAAGTACAACTGCATGTTGAAAAGTTACTTTGTCATAACCCAACTATGACAGGAGGTCTGCCTTGGAGGAGGAGGAGGGCAGAAAGCAATGGTTGAGTATGAGTCTGTGCTTACAGGGTCCATGCAGTGCTCATTGTTTCTTAAGCTCAGGGATGGTGCGGAAAGAGATTGGTAGGCACAGTAGGGGGAAGGCCATTATACATGCAAGCGATATGTTTCCACCCCTAAAGTCTGCCTAGTGGGATGGCCAGTCCTATCATAATTGGCTGTAGCATAGTACCATGATCTTTTTACTATGGCAAGTCCCAGCTTCTGGATCTGAAGTGAAATGTTTTCATTTTGTTGTGTTAATAAACATGTGAAGGGGCATAATCAAAACATACGTCTAAGTCTGATTTGGGCATATGGTGCTAGACACCCAAAGTCAGCAGTGCAAAAATGCCCATTTTTGAAAAATACGTCTAGAATTTATTTTTTTCAAAAATCATCTATATGAATGTCCAGGCTATTGTTCGTCCAGACCGCCAGGACATCTATCTTTATGCCACATTTTTGACCAAAATTTTGTCCAAGTCCCAAACATCCAGAATAAGACCATTTGGATGTGGGAAGGGCCAATCTTGTAATGGACTGGCCACTCCAGACTTGGCAACAGAGCAGTGGGGCACCTTACAAGGTACTGCTGTGAACTTCACAAAAAGGGTGTCACATAAACATCTCACCAGAACTCCCTTATAGGTTATGGTGAGCCCACAAAACCCACTATACCACCTGTTTACAACCCCAATAGTCCTTATGGCTGCATGTGGCACCTATATGGCAGTAGAGTAGGGTTGGGGGGGGGTTTGGTGGGCGCACATGTTCCACTATAAATGTAGTGGCTAGAGTGGCTTATGGGCCTGGGTTCTCCTCTCTATAGTTCACTAGCTGTTTAAGACACCTGTATGCAGCTCTACTAGGCTTTCCTATACCAGGTGCTGATGTTCTGGAGACATGTATGTACTTTCTTATTTTGATTTTTGTGGGGGTGTGAGGGGGTCTATGAACACTGAGGTAGTGTGTAGGAGTCTTTAATTTGTCTCTGCAGTGGTTATCTGGTCACTTGGGATACCTTTTTGGCACTTATACCTGTTTTTACATTGTCTAACTCAGGGTGTCTCAACCTGCGGTACACAGGCTGACTGCCCCCCTCACTCCACCGCCGCTCATGCCTACCCCTTGCTGCTGCTGCAACTCCAGGAAGGAAAGGGCCAGGCGTATGCGATTGCACGCCGCTGGCCCACAAGCCTTCCCCTGACGTCAATTCTGACATCAGAGATAAGGTCCAGGCCAGCCAGTGAGGCGGAGGATGCCCGAAGTCAGGACATAGGAAGGAGGGATGAAGGAAGGGGGCACTAACTTGGGACATAGGAAGGAGGGAGGGAATAGAAAGGGATAGTTCTTGGGCCTGAGTGTGTGAGAGAGAGATGGTGCACATGGGGAAAATTGAGTATAGAATCAGGCCCCAAATTACTCTGAATGATTCAAGAAACTGAATAAGAATGGCTTAATGTATAACTTCCACATGTGACTTGGGCCCAGAAGTAGCTTTGTATAGGGTGGCAAGGATCCCCATGCCACGCCAGCTGAAACAATTCAGTGCCTGCTCCGAGTCAGTTGTGCAGTACAGTGAGAAAATGAGGCAGTGATCATGGCACCATGAGCATGCTCAGTTCTTGCAGAGACACTTTCCTACCACCACTGGGAAGTGCCCCCAAGAGAACCGAGTGCTCACAGTTCTGCTGCAGACTGTGCTTTTGCACCATTGCACAGCTGATTCAGAGCAGGCTATTTCTTTAAGTGATGGTGAGTTTAAGAATCCCTACCAGTTAATGTATTTTTAATCTGGGGCAAGGAGGGAGGGAAGAAGAGAAGAAGTGCCCACCTATGTTACCTGTTCTCTTCCCCTAATCCATTTCTGGCCCAAACCTGTCTTGAGGTCTCCACAGACAGTTGGTTTTCTGGATATTTGAAATGAATTTGTGAGAGATGAAGCATACACAGCCTCTATTACTGTCACTCCCTCCCCTCCTTTGTTTCTATTAGGGTTAATTGCTTCCAAGCCCTGTCCCATTTCCTTTTTAAGTGATAATTTATAACCTAGCTCCCTTGTGTATCTTTCCATCTCTTTTTCTTTTGACACCTTTATGTTTTACGCTTGAATTATGTAAACCCCTTAGCTATCATTGATTTATGGTCTATTAAAGTTAAATTTTGAATCCTGAAACCCTATTTATGCAAATTTACATCATACATATTCATTGCGAACATTTAAAAAAACCAAACAAACCCAAAAACAACAACAACTGGCTGCAGGGTTCCCCACTACAGGTTTCAGAATTCCTACTCCAAAGATAGTAATGTTTTAAAGAAATTATCTCAATACGCAATCCAATTTTTACTAGGAGACAATGTTTTAACACTAGTAAAACTGGCAGAACAGCTAAGCAGGCTTGAGTTTTCATTTTTACAGCATTAACTCTCTTTCTTATATAGACCCACCTTTCACATTCAAAGAATCTCATATCTTCTGATTAGAAATGAAGACAATGGACTGGATATTCAAAAGCAGTCCTCTGTATAGCAGCAGCCACTACAGAGATGTGTCCTACTTCTAAATATTCAGCGACACTATCTGGATAACATCACTGAATATTCATATAGATTACTTTGATACTATTCAGATAGGCCCGGATTCTCGAACCAGCGCTAACATCGATATGTGTCAGTCACATATTGGTGCCAGTTTCAGAATCATGCCAATGCGAAAGACAGGCAATGGAAACATAGGCCAGGGTTTCCAGGCCTACATTTCTGGTGCCTATCTGCACATAAATTGCACCTACGCAGGCACTTTAGCCCGCTTAACGCCATTTCTGGTGTTGGCCATGCCTACTTTGGTATTCGATGACCTAAAACGCCTACAAAGGTGCGATTCTGGCACTGATATGTGCCTCAAATCTTGGTTGATGCCATTTGGATGGCGTTTTTAAACGGAAGTATGGGCGCCAACTGGTGCCTAGAAAATCGGCGCTGGTTGAAGAATCCGTGCCATAGTGCTAGAGCAGAGTAAAATGCTCTTCCTAACTCTGCAGCTAGTTGGCGATATTCAGCTACTATCCATATTGCTATGTAGTTTAATTTAAGCCAGCAAAAAAGCTGAATAGTGGTTGAATATTGCTACTCTCTGTAGATCTGGCAGTGGTAACTGTTCTTCATGTATATTTGGTGCTGCTTGCTATCTAGAAAGCTATAGTGAATATATGGAAAAGATTCAAATGTTGCCCCTGATATTTTAAAAAAACATGCAGACTGTGGTGTTTGAATATTGACCTAGACAGTCTTTCCAGAATCAGGCCATATCATGAGACAGTAATCCATGACAAATGTTTGTTATTTTAAAATAATGGCAGAAATATTCAGAAGAGGCCCCCCAATTTTTTTTTTTTAAACCCCATATATTTTAATAAAAATTTTAGAGGGCTGATCTGGTCAGTTCTTGAGAACTGACATTCAAGCGAGTGTCAGTATAATCTATTTTCATTCTTACCTATAAATAGAGAGAGGTGCTGTATATTTGTTAAGCTATACTAGCTGTTCTGTACAGGAATGGAACCACACTAAGAGTTACATCAGCATCTTAACAGTTAGGTCACAGTAACTGCCATGTTAAACAGCTAAAGCAGGAAGAGTGAAATGTGCCTTACTGCTAATAAGGAAGTAGTTAATATGCAGTAACTTAATGCAGGAAAGAACGTGAAGCTGTCAACGCACCTCAAGAGGTGTAGCTAACTGCATACGAGTAGTAGAAACAAAATGTTATCTGCGTTAACTGCACAGCAAAATAGTGGGGGCATCCAATAGTTGATGCCAAGGTTTGGCCATTACCACAATGTGACTGCAAAATCTTAGCTCCCATTAGTAAAAGTTAAGAGCTCTAACACGGAGTCCAAAAATCTGATTAGCGTAAGTAAGTCTTATACAGCACAGCATCAATGAGTTCAGAGTATTAGAGTCTGGGCATTTTTATACTATGGACCTTGTAAGGCAGGGGTAGGGAACTCCGGTCCTTGAGAGCCGTATTCCAGTCGGGTTTTCAGGATTTCCCCAATGAATATGCATGAGATCTATTTGCATGCATTGCTTTCAATGCATATTCATTGGGGAAATCCTGAAAACCCGACTGGAATACGGCTCTCAAGGACCTGTTGTAAGGCAATTTACAAAGGGAAATTTCAGTGGTAGGTGGGTATAAAAGTATCTATCCTATTTGTGGGAAGAACAAGTTTAAAAATAAAAATGTGTAGAGCTTACTTTACTGAGCTTTACTTTACGTTTCCCCGGGAAGGTCTCTTTTTAAATAAGCTACAGCACGCTTGTCCAACTTATGGCCGCCAAGTACTTTTTGCTGGCCCTTAGAAACTTGGCAATTATTGTAGTGCTTACAGAGGGATTCTCATTTCCCCACCATTATTTGGCTCTCTAAGTTTGAGCCATGTGATACTGGAAGTTCAGATTGATCTTGTGGTTTCAAGTCTCAACCATGAGAATAACCTGAATTTTTGGTACCACATGGCTCAAGCATAATCCATTTTTCAGTTTATATGCAGTTGTTATATTTTAAATCTATATTTGTTTTAATGTTTTTGCTTTTAATGTTCCCTGAGGAAAGCCTTTTTAATATGCCGAAACTAGGATTCTTGTTAGGCTGTGTTTTAACTCATACAATAAGAACATAAGAATTGCCATACTGGGACAGACCAAAGGTCCATCGAGCTCAGTATCCTGTTTCCAATAGTGGCCAACCCAGGTCCAAAGTACATAGCTAGATCCCAAGTAGGAATAAGCAGTGGATATCCCCAAGCCATCTCAATAATGGCCTATGGACTTCTCTTTTAAGAAATTATCCAAACCTTTTTTAAACCCTACCGATTTCACCACATTCACTGGCAACGAATTCCAGAGTTTAATTACATGTTGTGTGAAGAAATATTTTCTCCACTTTGTTTTAAATCTACTTCTTAGTAGCTTCGTCACGTCTCCTAGTTTTAGTATTTTTGGAAAGAGTGAACAAGCAATTCACATCTACTCTTTCCACTCCACTCATTATTTTATAGAGCTCTATCATATCACCCCTGAGCTGTCTCTTCTCCAAGATGAAGAGTCCTAGCCACTTTAGCCTCTCCTTATAGGGAAGTCATCCCATCCTTTTTATCATATTTGTTGCCCTTCTCTGTACCTTTTCTAATTCCGCTATATCTTTTTTGAGGTACAGCAACCAGAATTGTCCACAGTATTCGAGGTGCAGTCGTACCATAGAGTGATACAAAGGCATGATAACATTTTTCCTTTTTGTTTTGTATTCCTTTCCTGATAATTCCTAACATTCCATTTGCTTTTTTAGCAGCCACCGCACATTGAGATAATGGTTTCAATGTATCCTCAACAATGACACACCTAGATCCTTTTCCTGGGCAATGACTCCTAACACAGAACTCAACATCACATAGCTATAGTTTGGGTTCCTCATTCCCACATGAATCACTTTGCACTTGCTCACATTAAATGTCATCTGCCATTTTGATGCCCAGTTTTCCAGTCTCACAAGGTCCTCTTGCAATTTTTCAATTAGTATCGTTAGTTTGGACGTCATGCTTGCTTTTTCTTTCTGTTTTGTTCTCCTTATTAAGGCAAGTTAGCTCTCTTCTTTTCTCAAGCTTGCAGAGAGCCATGTCATGATAAGGAAACAGGAATCCCATTGCTTCTGCAGCTGAAGCCAGGTGAAAGAGACTTGTTGAAGACTGGGGGTGGGGGGTGGGGAGAGACATTATTTGAGAAAGAGAGAGAATTGATGATAGCTGGGGAAAGGGCAACATACTGTTGTATTTTATCACTATTTGAGAAAACATGCAACAAAATACAATGTTGTGTGCTTTGGCTCCTCAAATAATACAAAATACTGTATAAAATGTGGCTCTCAATAGAAAAAGATTGGACAAGCCTGAGCTATAGTCTATACATTGGGAAAGCCTGTACTTAACTTTGGATGTTCCCAGAAGTGAAAGGGGGAGAACAGGTACGTTTTGGTCCAGGTCAATCTAGCCAGGCACTGCTCAGACTGACATAACATAACATAATAAATTTCTAGATTGCATAACCATAAGTTCTATGTGGTTTACAAAAGATTATACTAAGGAAAAAAAAATATATAAGTTTTATGAAGAGTACAGATATAACTAATTTGTCAAAAATTTAGAAAAAAAAATAAGTTTCAACAACTTTCTAAAGTACTCATATGAAATGGAATTCGTTAAGAGTAATTGGAAATCCCTCTGAAATTATCCTCTTTGTGTCTGGTTTTTATTATATTTGTATGGGAAGTAAAAATGGCCAACCTAAAACTACAAAAATCGCTTAATACTATCAAACTATGTCCAAGCCTCAAAATCAAGAGTCGCAAAATCAAGAGTGTAGGAAGACCTATAACGGGTATCAGACCGCCCAACAAACAAACTATGTTTGTCGGAAAACTCCTCATTTACCCAACGGTGCCTCCACCTCCTGTTTTGTTCATTTTTTTAGCTCTTTTGTAAAAAGATTTTTTTGTTACTTATTTAATAATGAAATTTTTATATATTATACATATCTGATGTGAAAGAACTTTTACTTAGCTTTTTGCATAACGTAGCAAAACAATCCCCAAAACGCCAACGCGTTTCGATAATCTTTATCAAGACGACATGGGGAAACTGAAATACCAAACACACACATAAACCATGTTAGGGACAGAGCTGTTAAATACAATTCCCTTATCTATGCAATTTCACATTACTTACATTTATGCAGAACAAACGTCACATACCAACCACCGGCAAAAAGAAGAGCACGCCGAGGTTCGCCGACTCTGAGAATTAAATACCCCACCCGAAAGACGTCACTTCCGGGGAATCAACCTACTAACCCGCAAAGTATTCTAAAAGGGGCCATAACCTAAAACAGAACACCCATTACCCGTGGCCAAAGCCACCTAAAAATCCGCTTGAGCTAGCCACTCAGAAGTTTGATTTAACCCATTAGGGGCCATGGAGTCTAATATAAACATCCACCGGAGTTCACACAGTGCCCGGAGGCTTAACCGGTGTGAACTCCGGTGGATGTTTATATTAGACTCCATGGCCCCTAATGGGTTAAATCAAACTTCTGAGTGGCTAGCTCAAGCGGATTTTTAGGTGGCTTTGGCCACGGGTAATGGGTGTTCTGTTTTAGGTTATGGCCCCTTTTAGAATACTTTGTGGGTTAGTAGGTTGATTCCCCGGAAGTGACGTCTTTCGGGTGGGGTATTTAATTCTCAGAGCTACCTTATTCTTGATATTACTCTTATGTTCTGTAAGTCTCGTGGTGAATTTTCGGGATGTCTGACCCACATAGATTAAATCACAGGGGCATTTTAGAATATATACCACACCACAGGATTTGCAATCAGAAGTATGTCGTAAGATGTACTCTTTTTTTGTCTTTAGTTGTTTCTGCAGCATATAAAAGAGCATGGTATTGTGATAGGGAGAGTTTGTTTGCTCCGAAAAGATCTGATTTCCAGAAATCAGGGGAACAGTTCATGACTTGTGTGGTAACATACTCGAGCTAGTGTCATCGTTTGGATCGTTCATTAAAGAGACACTGGGCGATTTTCCAGACCTCTGGTATCTTTAAAGCCTATAACTTGAGGATAGCTTTTCGTAGAACCAGGAATTTGAAAGAGATTCTATGCCCCTCTGTGCTCTCCAATGTTAAATCTGGGTGTGATTCAGTATGGATGGGACATAAAGCGTGTGGGACATGCCAGATGTGTGAGCTCATGATATGTACCAACAGATTTTGTAATCCTAAAGACAAAAAAGAGTACATCTTACGACATACTTCTGATTGCAAATCCTGTGGTGTGGTATATATTCTAAAATGCCCCTGTGATTTAATCTATGTGGGCCAGACATCCCGAAAATTCACTACGAGACTTACAGAACATAAGAGTAATATCAAGAATAAGGTAGTTGGGGCTCCATTAGCTAAACATTGCATCGAAAAAGCACATGATTTTGGGTCTTTAAGAGCTTTAATTCTGGAGGTGGTGCATCCGGGGGGGACTTTAGAAGGTATCTTGCACAACGGGAGCATCTCTGGATCAATAGGCTAGACACACTGTGGCCAACATGCCTTAATAGATCATTTGAATGGCAACACTTTTACTAGTGTTTACACTGTGAAGAATGAACCGTGAGGTAATTACGTTGTGTTACGTAATGACGTTATGAATAAGCTATAAAACGTAGTTTGCTGCCATCTTGACACGGTTTGAAAATTTGTGACCGAGTGAACTGATGTGAGTGTTGATATATTGTTATATTGTTTCTTTGGTTTTGGGAGTATGAATGTTCTAATTTTGTTCTTAATTTCCAGTGAGCCTGTGATTTTGAATGTCCTGGTGGCCCTGACGCAGTGGATGTTTAAAATTCCCGCGAAACGCTGGCTGCGTCGGCAAACAGACACTAGTGACCGAATTTATTTTTAAAGACAAGTCAGCAACAAGATAAGTCTTTCTGGTCTACTTTTTTCAAATCCTGGCTATATATACACAGTATCCCTTAAAAAGTTTTTGAAGTCCGGGGTGAAGGGTTCAGCTTTATTGAAATGCTTTAGAAAAAATTTTTTAAAAAATATAAATACCGGCCAATGATTGGAGCAGGAGCTGTAGTACTACACGGATTATCCTCAGTTTGTGATTCACTGCTGTGCGTAGGCTCCGATTCTGAGGCCATAGCCTTTCAAGTTTGTTGGGCTAACAATACTGATGTGTATTGTCTGGTATTAGCGGTATTCTAGACTAATTCTTATGATAAGTAAAAATGGCCACTATTTTCTAAAGGCAACATAGGTGCTTAGGTGCCTTTGTAAAATAGACTCTCAGATCCAGTCCCAATAGCCCACAAATAACAGTGCACATATTTACACCTGTTCCATGTTTTTACTCTATATGCACATGAATGCATTTCTCATATGAAATAAGCATATGCATTGCAACTCACCCATGCTCTACCCAAAGTACACCATCAAGAATGCTTACATGTGGCGTGTATATGTGTCATCTTGTTGCCATATAAAAAAACACATAAGAAAAAAAAAATCCTTTATTCAATCTCCCCCCATATGGTTGGGGTAGCATTCATCTTGAATAAAGAGATGAGCCACATAATTACAGACATTAAATGGGGTTTTTTTTGTTATTGTGATCATCTGTGCAGCAGGAGAGATGCCCACTCCCTCCTGCCTAACACCCCGACACCCCCTACATCCAATCAGCAGGAGGTATGCCCACTCCCTTCTGCTGCCAGGCTCCGTTAATCTTCCGACCCCCCCACCATGACATCGCAGAATCTCAACCCACCACTGCCCGAACCCCACCATACCTTTAGAAAATGGTCGGCAAGAAGAATGCCCACTCCCTGCTGCCAGCAGGCTTTCCCCTTCCTGGTGCAACCTGGATGGACCGGGGAGGGGCTTAAGGACCTTATTGGTCCAGCTATCTAAGGACCCTCCCATAGGAAGGGCCTTAGGCACCTGGGCCAATCAGGGCCTTAGGCCTTCTTCACGGTGCATCCTTAAGTATCTGGCCAATTGGAATCTTAGGCCGCTCATACTGGGCATCCCTTTTGTCAGCCATCATCTAAAGCAGGGGTAGGGAACTCCGGTCCTCGAGAGCCATATTCCAGTTGGGTTTTCAGGATTTCCCCAATGAAATTGCATAAGATCTATTTACATTCACTGCTTCCAATGCATATTCATTGGGGAAATCCTGAAAACCCGACTGGAATACGGCTCTCTAGGACCGGAGTTCCCTACCCCTGATCTAAAGGTACTGGGGGGGGTTCAGGGTGGGATGTTGTGGTATGGAATAGTGTCGGGGAGGGTTGGGTGGGTATCAGGGGGTGTCAAAGGTTCGGGGGATCGACAGGACCTGGTGTCAGGAGAGAGTGTGCATCTCTCCTGCCAATTGGATGTGTGTGTGTGCATTGTGGGGGGTCATGTGTTTGACAAGAGGGAGAGGGCATCCTTCCTGTTTCATGGATATGGTGGGGGGCAGTCATCTGTTGCTGCCAGCTCAGCTGATCATGATAGGGGTATTTTCCCCTCGATCAGCTGAGCCAACAGGACTCCCCAAAGCTATGGCTTCGGGAAGTCCTGCCAGCCCAGCTGATCAGGAATTCCCTTGCCATGATCAGCTGAGCCGGCAGCGGCGTCTACTTTTAGGATGAAATATAGGCCAGCATTTTGCAGGCCTACATTTCAGGTATTTGTTGCAGCTCTAGGGAGATGCTTAGGGATGTTTAAACTCGCCCAAGGTCACTTCTGGATGAAACCATGCTAATACCCAGCCTTGGGCGAGCTTAAGTATGCCTATGCATCTTTCTAGACCTGTGACAAATGCCTACAGTGTAGGCATCCTGCCTCGGGAAGTTTGTTTTGTTTTTTTTTTTTTAAACGTGCATCTGAATTGGCTGCCAGATGGTGGTAGGATGCCTGTCACTGCCAACAATCGAGACGCCCATTTGCAGAATCTGACCCTGTGTGTATTGGCTCTAATGAATGGCCTCTCAATGGACATAATTATTAACACATGATATTGTTTTTTCATATTTTTAACCACACCATGACATGCCACAGGGCACCACGTACAACACTTGAAGCAAGGAACATTCTGGCTCTCACTCATTTGGAAAAATACCCTGTATAGGCCACATTATTCAAAATTAAAGTCAAAATCACCCCTGTTAAAGGAAAGATTCCTCTGTTTCTTCTATTACCTTTAGTGACACAAGCTTGCAGAATAAATACTGCACAAGATAAAAAGAAAATAGCAAACTGATGCCTGCAACTTCTCATTTATTGCTTGTGCATATTATTCACAGACACACTACACAAATTAAATAAATGCAAGCTCACTGTCAAACAAGAATGAGTGGGTCCAACCCAATTGGGGCACCACAACACTTCCCTGGTAGCTCACGATAGCCAATGCTGTACAGAATATTTCAGTAAATATGCATAATGCATACATATATTTCCTCAGATGCTTACAACCACCAAATCAGATCATTTCATAATTTTACAATTTAAAAATCTATGATGCACAAAACCAGTTACTTGAAGGTCACTGTTGATTTGTCTATTTCATGGATGTTCACATTAAGTCATGCTATATATATCTGGGCACAAATTTTGACATGTTTTCAGTCAACATCTATCCCTACTACATTTTTAACAATACAGACAGAAAATTAACACCGTGGGTAAATAGATTATTGGCATCAAGTCCAGGTAACATCTATACAGAAATCAACAATATGTCTATGATTTTAACACATATACACCAGAAAGAGAGAGTTCTTCATAGCCACCCCTGTAGTTAGGTACTATAATCCGAAATCCCTCTCCAAATGCTAGCATCGTTTTGATTTTATCAAGGTACAGAAAATATACTTCTATGTAGAATGTCTCATTGCATTGGGATACTGTCCCTTTAAGAATCAAGACAGTGGCCCTAGATTCTTCCAGAAACATTGAACAATAAATAAAAGGGGCTGTAGCCAAAGCCAAAGGTTATAATTGCTAATTCTGTAATTCAGTTTTTGCTCAATGACCATTTCCCCCAAATACTACATCCATGATAAAGTGATGCATCATTTGGACATATTCCTGGGATATACAGATCAGCTATCGATAAACATTATCTACACTAGTTTAATATTGCTTACATTACAAATATTCTGCTATTGTTTCCAGTTAAGAATGGTAAAAAAAATAATGACCAATGTTCATAAATGGAAATGTTAAAATGGGTATTAAAAATAGAATAAAAGGATGCATGTTAAAAAAAACAGATGACAGACTAATAAATACATATAGTAAAAGACATGAGTTCTCAGCAGCTGGTATTAAAATTAACTCGGGGGCTGGGGTAAGAAACTAGCTGTCCAAAATCTTTTCTGGTCGCGTGGTCTGCTCTGAATGGCATGCCACAAATAATACCCAAGTCACCTGAGCAACAGGGAAAAATTTGCTTTGTAACAAGTGTAGAAAAGTTTCACAACCACATTGTAAAATTACAGTGTAAAACCTGTGTGCATCAGACAGAGCTATTATACCTACTAGGTAATCTTAACGTAGTAGTAACATTCTTGTACAGTGTAAACCACAAAACCCCACCGTTTCATGGGTCGGAAAGTCCTGGTCTGCCCTCGGCTCATTGGAATGCTGTGGACATGATTACCAGCTCAGACTTTGCAGCTCAGCATACCAAACACTTCTCTACATTCTGGTCAACAAAATACAATCTACGAAGGTGTTACTGATTTGAATTCAACATTCAAAATGTAACCCAATGTATGTGTAATGGCAAGTAGCCATAGCAAAAAAAATAGTCATTTGTTTCATGTGTCAAAGATCTAGATAGATTTCCTAAAGGAGTACAAATAATGAATGGTTCAGAATATGCCAGAGAGTGATGACGGACAACATGATTTCTTTGCCTCCTGTTCCCTACTCTTCCAACAGTTATGAAGTGTAGTCCAGGCGAGTGAGTCACACGGTGAGTGAGAACTGATCCTGCTCAGTTGGTTTCTTCACCCAGGCCCCAAGTCCAGCCTTCAGGAATACACTGAACAAACATTCTTTGGCAGCTTGGTATTCTGTTGCTGCTTGCTTCCAATCATGGTACAAATTAAATCTGCTGACCTTCGAACGTAGGCTGCTGGAAAGCTATGTAGAATGAAAAAGGAATGGTTACTCAAAATCTAATTTAATCTAGAAGTACTAAACTGAGATAATATTAAAAACAAATTCTTTAACAATTTCTTTACTGGTATACAATAGGAGGTGGGAACTCTGCCTTTCAAATGCCTCAATTTGTAGAGATGGGAATATAGTTCACAAAAAGCAAAAAAATGACCCAAGTTTTCAAAGAAAAAATGACAACCCAAACAGAACAAAAAAGTGGAAACAAACAATGTTCAAAATCTTCGCTTTATTTCTTCAGAGAAAACTAAAATATTTTCCACATTGGTATTGAATGGACCCAATACCAATGTAGACAATATTTTAGTTTTCTCTGAACAAATAAAATGAAAATTTTGAACATTGTTTGTTTCCACTTTTTTGTTCTGTTTGGGTTGCCAATATAGTTCACAAAGCTTGAGAACCACAAAAGGGAGGTGAGCTGGAGATCATTGTGCATCTCGTTAGAAATTTTTCAATTTGTATTTTATATTTCCTATCTTTTTTCATTACTTTTTATTCTTTATATCTTAGGGCTGCAATTTGATAAAAATCCGTAATTGCAATTAATTGTGAATTAAAGGGATGTTATTTTTTTCCCTCACCACAGTTCCTTGTAACATTGCGTAATGAAATTTAAATCCATTAGACTCGGTTTATCCAGTCGTTTATCCAGTCGTTATCATCAAGTCTTATCTACTCTACATAGGACCTGTTGCTCTTGTCCTTCCCCCATCCTATGATTTTACCCCCTCATTCTTTTCTTAAAACCACTGTAGTTCTACCCCCTTTCCCCTCATCTCTGTTCACCTGCTGTTTAAGTTTGTCCTTGTTCGTATTTTTATAAAATTCTTGTTTCCCCCTAATTTACTATGTACAGCATTTGTATAAAATTTTAAATAAACTTGAAACTTGTTAAGTGACTTGCCCAAAGTCACAAGGAGCCAAAGTGGGAAATAAATAACATACCTTTAATCACAATGCAGCCTTACTTTGAACCACTAAGTCAACCCTAGTATCCAGGGATTATAAACAACTTCTTTGGTTCATGAAGTGTTTTTCTAGGAGCTTGGAGCGTCGGGTCTCAAAGCCATGGCCTGGTACTCAGTCCCAGGCCTAATCTTCAAGGGGCTGATTTTAATTCCCTAACATACCACACTGGGTTTTTTTCCCACCAGTTTAGAAATTAAAAAAAAAAAAAAAAAGATTTTAAACTGGTCTATAATTTTTAGACATGAAAAATACACCTTACAATCACAATTTTCCAATGAGGTGATCCAAAACTTACATTTATCATAGTAACATAGTAACATAGTAGATGACGGACAACATAGCAAAATGAAATGGCTGGAATCATTGAACAAGGAACTTTGGAGGAATGAGATCTAAAGCAGATGTGACATTCACTTGTATCAGGAGCCTCTCAAATTACGAGACATGGTTCATAGAGAACAGTGACTGGGATATTATCTGTTCAAGAAAAACAGGGTATGAAGAAAGGGAGAGGGAATGGCATTATATGTTAAAGATAATATTAAAGCCTTATACTTACAGGACATATAGAATAAGGAAAGAAGCACTGTGGGTCAATTTGGAAAGACGGAATGAAAAATGTATTAACATTGGTGTGATATACAGGCCTCCTTCATAGACTGATGATATGGACAGAATTTTAATTGAAGACATTCAAAATATAGCTGTGAAAGGGGATCAATATGCCAGATGTGATTGGGATATCCCTATTGTGTGGTCTTCTAGAAGTAGGGAGATACTGGATTCTCTACAGGGAGAACTATTCAAGCAGTTGGTAATAGAACCCACAAGGGATGGGGCCATACTGGACTTAGTGCTTACAAATGGGGAGAGCATTTCTTGTATTATAATGGGTGATTATTTGGCATTTAGTGATCCTCAGATGATACGGTTTAATATTGATAGGTATGGAGAGTGCTCATTCAAAAGTGAAGGTTCTAGGACTTCCCCAAAAAATAACTAGGGAATTATCTCAAGTAGTTGTCTGGATGGGCAAGTAGTTGTCTGGATGGGCAAGACTGAAAAGAGCTATTTTAAGGGAAACAAATCATTTTGTAAGGAAAATAAATAAAAGTAAGAGGAAAAGAAGGGCATTTTGATTCTCAAAAATAGTAGCTGAAAGGATAAGAAAAAAGAGGTTAGCCTTCAGAAACTACAAGAGATTGCAGGAAGAGGGAGACTGGCAACAATATCCAGAAAAACTAAGAGAAGCTGGTCAGGAAAGCAAAAATGCAAATGTAAGAAAAAATAGCAAATATAGTAAGATGGGGGTACAAGTTCTTTTATTAGATGCTAGTGATAGGAGGAAGTGCAAAAGTGGTATTGTGAGACTCAAAGATGAAGGGAAGGATTATGTAGGAACTGATAAAGATAAGGCAGAATTGCTTAACAAATATTTCTCTACTGTGTTCAGACTGAAGGGCCAGGAGCAGAACTGCAAAAGACAAACAAAAAAAGAAATGGAAATGTGGTAGTCCCTGAATGATTTTCAGAGGACTGTTCTCTTGAGGAGATAGCTAAACAAAAATTGACAAAGCAATGGAGCCAGATGGCATACATCCAAGTGTACTAAAGGAATTTAAGGAAGTTCTGGCAGCTCCACTAGCTGACCTTTTCAATGCTTTTCTAGAGTTGGGAGTGGTGACACTTCTCCACAAAAGCTGAAGGAAGAGGTTGAGAACTACAGGCTGATAAGTTTGACTTCTGTGGTAAGTAAACATATACAAGACTGAGCTGCTCCTCTTTCCTCCCAAACCCTCTGCTCCCTCCATTCTCCATTTCTGTAAATAATACTGTTATTGTTCCTGTCTCCTCTACTTGTAACCTTGGAGTTGTCTTCGGCTCAGATATCTCATTTTCTATGCATATGCAGCAGATTGCTAATGCTTGTCACTTCTTTTTTTTTTTTAGTTCAAAATTTTTATTGAATTTTAAAAGGTACAGACAATGGTCTATAGTGAAATGCAAAATATAACAAACAAAAGATGTATGGAGATGAACAAAATTGTATATATGTATCTGGGAGAAAATAAAGCTCTGCCATAATAAAAGTATACAAGTAATCCAGTAGCAAGGTAGGGTGAAAGGAAAAGAGAGAAAAGAAATAGAGGGGAAGAAAAGTGTAGGTGAGGAGTATATGAGTCAGTGAAATTCGGAACAGTCAAAGAAGAGATAGAGATTGAGAATGTATAAAGGTGTCTAGATATTGCCAAGGAGAATGCAAAGTGGAGGACGAGGAAGGGAGTCTCGATAGTCTAGTTATATTTAGTTTTTCAGATGCATATTGTTCATATCGATGGTATAAGCAAAGTGAGTTCCACCAAAAAGTGTAGTCCAGAAGAGAGGCTGATTTCCAGTTTTTGAGAATGTGCATGAGGGCCGTGGCAAACATCGTATCGATCAGCTTAGGAGGGCAGATCGAATAGGCAAAGTGTGGGTGTTGTGAACGCAGAATAATCATATCAAAGTGAAGATCATGTGAGCACAAGGTAATAGTTTTTATAGTTTTCCATACACGAGCCCAGAAAGATTGGAGTGCGGTGCAATGATATAACATATGATCCAAAGTTCCTTCAGCAGACATACAGTGCAGCAGTTAGGGTCCGGTCTCAGTTTCGCCTTCCACATACGATGAGGTGTCCAAATAGCTTGCCACATGAGGAAATATAAGGATTGGGAGACTCTGGATGAGAGGAGTGGGTGGTTGGTTTTGGTCCATAGAGTCGTCCAATCAACTGATGAAATCGGAATAGTGAGCATGGAGGTCCACTGTTGCAAGTCTGAAGAGGAGAGTATGTAACGGTGATCCCGAAGAATTCTATAAAACAGAAATATAGCTCCTCCGCAGGAAAGAGCTTTGTCACTCCACTGGCATAAAGTATGAGGAGAAGGAGAGGAAACAGAGTGTAGATTGAGAGAAATAACAGCTGAGGTAAGTAAGATCCATTGAGAGTGGATAGGTTTGAATAGAGGGCTGAGAGAGCGAAGAGTGGAAAAAGGAATGATTAAGTTATTGTGATAAAGTTGACCAACCATCCAGAAGCCAGCATTTTGCCAGTGTTTCCAGCAAAAAGGTTTGCCGTTATGTGTAAGTTTAGGGTTGTTCCAAAGAGACATATTATGGCAGTCAAGAGAGGAGAGTTCCGCTAAGTCATCCAAACATCGTATAGCATGCTGTGTCACACTCAATAATGAATAGCATTTTAAGCGACGAGGGATATTCATAGTACAGAGGGCTAACAGAGGATATGGTTGGCAAATAAATGTTTCCATTTCTAGCCATGGAGGGAGATCATTGAGAGGTTGAGGTCTAATCCAACAGGAACCATATTTTGCTGAAGAGGCCATGGAATATAATTGAAAGTCAGGAAGGTTCATGCCGCCATTTTCTTTGGAAGCATTTAATTTGGAGTAGGCTATACGTGGTTTTTTGTTGTTCCAGATGAAAGAGGAGAGCATGCGATTAATCCATTGAAAAAGGGATTTATTAATTCTAGAGGGAAAGCAAGGAGTATTCATTAACAATATTAATGAGTGTCGGAAGGGAATAGATCGGATTACGGATGAATAGAAGAATATCATCTGCATATGCGGCAAGTTTAATTTGTCTACTTGAGGTGGAGATTCCGTCAATACAGGAGTTTTGACGAATGGCTATTAATAGTGATTCTAGAGCTAAGTTAAATAATAAGGGTGAAAGGGGGCACCCCTGTCGAGTGCCTCTTTGTAGATGGAATTTTGTAGAAAGATTATTATTTATCAAGATTCTGGAGGCAGGTTGGTAATATAACGTTTTAATCCAGTCAGTGAAATATTCACCAAAATTGAACCATTGAAGAACGTGGAGAAGAAAAGGCCACTCCACGCGGTCGAATGCTTTTTCCGCGTCAATGGCCAATCCAATCACCGGTTCAGGGAGATGTTTGACATGAGCATTGATATGATGAAAAAGGCGCAGGTTATCTCCAATGTAGCGACCTCTTATAAATCCGACCTGATCTTTGTGAATCAAAGAAGCAATAACTGTATTTAGACGAACAGCGAGAATTTTGGCCATGATTTTATAATCTAAATTTAGCAGGGATATAGGTCTGTAGTTTTTAAGCAGTGTGGGATCTCTGTCAGGCTTTGGAAAAACTATTATTGTAGCCTCAGCAAAGTTGTATTGTTTTTCCAGTGTAAGATGAATAAAGTTGTAGTAATTTAACATGTAGGGAGCTAGGGAGAGCCCAAATGTTTTGAAGAATTCGTTTGTAAATCCGTCAAGGCCTGGAGCTTTGTTTTTGGCCAGTAGGGATATTGCGGTGAGTATCTCGGAAGACGTGATAGGAGAGTCTAAACTGAGTTTGGTTATTTCGTCCAATTTAGGATGTTCAATGGTATCTAGAAAGGCGTGGAAATTGAGTGTTTGTGAGGGAAGTTCAGATGAGTAAAGGTTAGTATAGAACGATTCAAATTGTTTTAAAATTGCATCTGTAGAAGTAACTGTATGGTCTGGCGCTACATGTATAGAGGAGATATTAGTTTTAATTTTTTTAGTGTTAAGATATTTGGCAAGGGGCTTACCCATAGTGTTATCTCCTATATAATGTCCTGAAGCCAGCACAAATAAATCCTTCCTAGCTCTGGAGGAAGAGAGACAGTTATATTCATATTTCAGTTTTAATAATTGTTGATAAATGACAGGATCGTAGGAGAGTCCCGACATATGTTGTGATTCAAGTCGTTTAATAAGGGATTCTAAATCCTTTTCTTTCTGCAATAAGATCTTGTTTTTCCATGCGGAGAGTTTAATGAATTCACCTCTGAGGGAGGCCTTGTATGCTTCCCAAATAATGGAGGGACAAATTTCAGGGTCTTTGGAATTAAGGGCAAAAAATTCTGAGGTGAAGGAATTTATTTTGTCAACAATATCAGAATCTAGTAGCAAGTGGTTGTTTAATCTCCAAGCCGGGGATCTGGAATTGTTGGATAGCAAGGTGAGGTGTAGGGATATAGCTGCATGGTCAGTAAGAGTTATCGGGTGTATGAGCGCAGAAGAGAGGACATGAACCAGTTGGGAAGAGATTAGGAAGTAGTCAATTCTGGTGTAGGTCTGATGAGGTGGAGAAAAGTGAGAAAACTCCTTGCCTTTCGGATGTAACAATCTCCAGGGGTCTTGCAGGGAAAAATTTGTTTTAAGGTTGGTCAATTCTTGATAGGATTTAGATTGTGAGGGCTTACAAGTGGAATATCTGTCTAAACAGTAATCTTGTATTTGATTAAAGTCTCCTCCTATAATCAAGGGATAAGAATTAAATTCAATGAGAGCAGTCTGCAATTCTCGAAAGAATTCTGGGTGGTCCAAAACAGGGGCATATATGTTTAAGAACACATATTCCAATGAGTGCAACACAACATGTGCCAAACACCATCTTCCCTCCGAATCAGTCCTCTGTGCCAGAATAGTTATGGGAAGGTTTTTGTGAAAAAGTATGGTAACACCATTTTTTTTTCTGTGAGTGGCAGGGGACGAGATAGAAGAGGAATAGCCGTTGATAGAGAATTTAAGTGTGGCTGCAGAGGGAAGATGGGTTTCCTGGAGGAAGACCACATCAGGATGTTTGGAAGTGATATAGTTAGAGATTTTTTTCTTTTTCTTTTGATGGGGTGATTTAGCCCATTAACATTGAATGACATTATGTGCAGATCAGCCATAATTAGTATAAAAGAACATACAATCAAAAATATGCAAATAGAAGCAATACCAAACAATACTGTTCCGAAAATATCTAGTCTTCAGAATAGAGAGAGAGGATAGGAAAGATGGGGAAGAAAGGGAAGGAGAAGAAGCACATAGCACAGAAAAGTGAAACAAACACATGCTACATGTGCTAAAACCAAACAGTTTATGGGTACACCTTCAAAAGAGAATGAAAGACGGTAGGAGTGACATAAAAAGCAGCTCCACACCATTTCAAGAACTTAAACACTGAGGTTCCAACCAGAAAGAGAAAGAGAAATAACATCAGATAATCAGGTCATAGCATTTTTTACAGAAAGGATAAATTCTTTGAGGTCCTCCGGGTCAGTGTATGAGGTGGTGCGGTTGTTGTATGTGACTTTCATGCGCGCAGGATACATAAGACCATATTTGGCACCAATGTCTTTAAGGTCTTGACGGTGAGAGAGGAATATTTTCCGTTTAGATGCGATGGACTTGGCAAGGTCAGGAACTATGTAAAGCCTTTTTCCTTGGTAAAGAAGCTGTTGATGTGATTTGGCAGCATTCATGATTTGCAGCACATGAGGAAACCGCAATACTTTCGCAACAATTGGCCTGGCAGTAGATTGATGAGCAGTAAGATGAGATGAGACCCTGTGGGCTCGCTCTATTTCAAGTGGGGTTGTGAAGGTGAGGCCCAGTATTTTCGGGAGGAGAGAGGTGAGGAAGGCAATCATGTCTGATCCCTCAGACAATTCAGGAATCCCGATGATTCGTAAGTTATTTCGGCGGCTGCGGTTGGCTAAATCTTCAATATCCCTTTGGAGGGTGGTGATTAGTTTCTCATGCTTGTCCACGAGGAGAGATTTAGTTTTTAGTGCCTCAGTTTGTTCCTCTAAGGCATCCAGGCGATGTCTAGCATCAACGAATTGTGAATTAATTGATTCAAGTTCTTCATGCACCAATTTAGTTGCCTCGACTTGTTCTTCCATCACTAATTTTAAAGGAGCGCATTTCCCGAATCACGATGTCGAGTTACGACTCCTCGTGGCTGGGCGCCATTTTTTCCGGCGAATCAGTTTTGGGCCGCTTGCCGCTCAGCGGCTGTGTCGGGGTCGAATCGCTTTTAGAATTTTTTGGCGGCGACATGAGCGGAGGTGACCAGTGCTGGGAAGGTAAAGAGTCTTTGTAAAGTATGGCTGGAACGCACTAATAACTAGGATTCGGTGCGGGTGTGGAGGAGCGATCACTCCATACGTCCGTTCACGTCGCTATGCAGGCCACGCCCCAATGCTTGTCACTTCTATCTCTACATCTTTTGCAAAATTCACTAATGTAAAACCTCATGTTTAGACTACTGCAATTTACTTCTAACAAGGTCTCCCACTGAACCACCTCTCCCCCTGCAATCTGTACAAAACTCTGCTGCACGACTTATCTTCTGCCAACCTCGCTACACTCACGTTACCCCTCTACTCAGATCACTTCACTGGCTCCCTATATGCCCTTACCCTTCAAACTCCTAATACTAGCCTACAAATGTGTTCATTTTGCAGCCCCTCAGAATCTCTTCATGCTTGCCTCTTCTCACATGCCTCCTCAAACTCCATTCCTCATATAAGTTGCTTTTATCTGTACCTTTCTCTTCCAATGCCAATTTCAGACTTCCTTCATCTTGCTGCCCTGTATGTCTGGACTAAACTACCTGAGCACGTGTGTCATACCCCTTCCCTTTTTTAAAAGTAGGCTGAAAACCCACCTTTGTGAGATAGCCTTTAACTTATAACCCTACTCCCCACTGCCCTCTGCTCACCACCCTAGCCAGCAGTTTAACTATCCCCCGCTAACTGTAACCCCTACCCTGGCATCCTGTTTGTCTTTCTTTACTGATTAGATTGCAGATTCATTCGAAAAGGGACTGTCTCCTTTGTGACTCTGTACAGCACTGCATACGTCTGGTAGCGTGCTATAAATAATAGTAGTAGTAATACATAAACAGAGAAACATGATGGCAGATAAAAGTCAAATGACCCATCCAGTATGCCCATCTGCAGAATCCACTATCTCTTCTTCTCTCTAAGAGATCCCACGTACTTGTTCCACACTTTCTTGAATTCAGACACAGTCTAAGTCTCCACCACCTCTACTGGGAGACTATTCCCAGCATCTACCACCCTTTCTTAGATTACTCCTGAATCTATCACTTCTTAACGTCATCCTAAGCCCTCTCATTCAAGAGCTTCCTTTCAAATGAAAGAGACTCGCCTCATGCACATTTATGCCTTGCAGGTATTTAAATGCCTCCCCTATTATACCTTTCCTTCAAAGTATACATATTGACATAAGAACATAAGAATAGCCTTCCTGGGTCAGACCAATGGTCCATCAAGCCCAGTAGCCCGTTCTCACGGGTGGCTAATCCAGGTCACTTGTACCTGGCTAAAACCCAAGGAGTAGCAATATTCCATGCTACTGATCCAGGGCAAGCAGTGGCTTCCCCATGTCTGTTCCCATACTCCTTATGATGAAGACCACATCATTTTGGTAGCCTTCCTCTAGACCGACTCCATCCTGTTTATATCTTTTGAAGGTGTGGTCTCCAAATTGTATACAATATTCTAAACAAGGTCTCACCAGAGTCTTATACAGGGACATCAATACCTCCTGTTTTCTATTGGCCATATCTCTCCCCATGCACCCTTCTAGTTTTATCAATGCCTTTTCAACTTGTTTAGCCACCTTAAGATCATATACTATCACAACCAAGTCACCCTCCTCTTTTATGCATAAAAGTTCTTCACCTCCTAAACTGTACTCTTCCTTCAGGTTTAATAACCCAAATGCATGACCTTAAATCTTAGCTGTCAAATATCAGACCATTCTTCAAATTTCACTAGGTCCTTCCTCATGTTATTCCCACCATCAGGGGTATCTACTCTATTGTGGCATCATCTGCAAAGAGGCAAATCTTACCAGTCAGCCCTTCAACAATATCGTTTAAAAAAATGTAAAAAAAAAAAAGGCAGGCCCAAGAACTAAACTATACCCTCTGTTGCCTTCCACTCAACCAGTTCCTGACCCAGTCCATCACTTTGGGGCCCATACCTAAGGCATTTAGTTTATTTATTAGATGCCTATGTTGAACACTGTCAAAGACTTTGCTAATATCTAAATACATCACATCTAGTGCACTCCCTCTATCCAATTCTCTGGTCACCCAGTCAAAGAAATTGATCAGATTAGTCTGACAAGACCTGCCTCTAGTGAATCTATGTTGTCTCGAATTCTGTAATCCACTAGATTCCAGAAATGTCACTATTCTCTGTTTTAAAATCGTTTCCATTAGTTTACTTACCATAGAAGTCAGACTTACCGACCTGTAGTTCCCTTCTTCTTCCTTACTTCCACTTTTGTGGAGAGGGACCATATCTGCCCTTCTTCAGTCCTCCGGTACCACTCCCAACTCTAGAGAAGCACTGAAAAGGTCAGCCAGCAGAGCTGCCAGAACTTTCCTAAATTCCTTTAGTACCCTTGGATGTACACCATCCGGCACCATCGGTTTGTCCACCTTTAGTTTAGCTAGCTTCTCACAAAGTCCTCTGAAAATTTATCAAGATTTACTACACCTCCATCCCTATTTGAGTTTGTCTTCTGTGGTCCCATTCCCAGCGTTTCAGCTGTGAACACAGAACAGATATATTTGTTAAGCAATTCACCCTTATATTTATCAGCTTCTACATATTTCTCCTTCACCTTTGAGTCTCATAATGCCACTTCTGCACTTCTTCCTTTCACTAATATATCTAAAAAATGTATTTTCTCCCTGTTTTACTGTGTCGGCTAATAGTAGTAGTAGTAGTAAATTAATGGAAACACTTAAAACAGTGATAGTACAGTTTTTGAAATATAATAGATTACGAGACCCAAAACAACATGGTTTCACTACAGGCAGGTCTTGTCAGACAAATCTGATTAATTTCTTTGACAAGGTGACTAGAGAGTTGGATTGAGGGAAAGCTCTTTCAGCTGAGATCAGAAGAATTAACTCTTATAGTCTATTTTGCTGAAACCTTAAGATTTTTTATTTTAAAAAAATCTTTGATTTAATATTAGCTCTTTATAAGTATGATTTGTAAACCAGAATCTATGTCAGAGGGGCAGTTCGCATCAGAAGAGAGGCTCCAAGCAGGCCACCAGCAGCATCTCTGAATTGCTGCCACTTCCATTCTCTTGCAAAAGAAAACAAAAACCATGATGGAATGTGATAAACTGACAAGAAATCTCCAAGCTGGCAGTACATTTTTGGAATTATAGGCCATCATGTCCTTCTGTGCATTGGGACGGAATACTAACTGACCTCATTAGCACCCATTTAAATTAGGCTTACTTTTCTGAGGTAGGCTGTGAAAACTGTAAGGATGTTATGGCTATTCTGCATGCTGTGTTAGATTTTTTTTAATACATAATTTTTGAGTTTGTATGTTGCGTTTCTTATCTTTTCATTACTTTTATTCTTTAATTTTTAGGGCTGCATTTTGATTAAAATTTGTAATCAAAATTAATCATGTGATTAAAGGTATAAAAATAAAAATATAACATACCTTTAATCATGTAATTAAAATTTAAATTCAAATGCAACCCTAATTTAAATGCATTTCAATAAATTTGCAGCAATGTTGAGTGCACACGTTAACACTGCGCTTGAGCCTTTGAGCACTGTGCGCACAATAAAGTGTGTGCAAACCAGGGGCAAATTACTATTTAACACTGGCGTTAAGTTTTGAGCATCAGCCGCTTATGGCTAGATTCACTAACGATCGATGCTAACCGACCCGATTCACTAAACAGCCCGCCGTGTGTTTTTCCCCTCAATCGCCCATTTTCTGATCCGGCCATGCAAATTAGTAAAACTCTATGCAAAATAGCCAAGCGATTGATTCACTTACTATGCTTGGCTATTTACTATTGGGTTTTGCCAATCCTAAAACCCAATTGTTACCAACAGGTCTGCCTGGTTTTGTTTTGTTTTTTCATTTTTTTCAATGGCACAGATATTTTGTGTGTATTACACACAAAAAATATCTGTCCCATAAAGAAAATAATCTCCCACCGCCGCTGCAGGTCCTCCCCAATGACCCCCGACAATCTCACCCCCCTCCCCAGACAATTGTGGCGACCCACCCAAATCTAAAACAAATGGCAGGAAGGATGCCCACTCCCTCCTGCCATGAAGGACCTCCCCCTCCACACCGAAGAAAAAGGCAGGAAGGATGCCCAATCCTTCCTGCCCTGAAGGCGTCTGCCCAGACCCCCCAAAAGACAGGAGGGATGCCCACTCCCTTCTCCCCCAAAGGCGCCTGCCCACTCCCCAAAAAAACAGCAGGAAGGATGCCCACTCCCTCCTGCCCGCAAATACTTCCCCCTTCCCCCTCCCCCTGAAAAAATGGCAGGAGGGATGCTCACTCACTCCTGCTTCTGGAGACCCCCTCCCCCATACCTTTGACATTGAGAGCAGGAGGTACTGAAAACACCTCCTGCTTTGGCTCCTCTGCAACGATACTGGGCCTTAGGCCAGTAGCTGCCCTACCTCCATCTAACTTAATTGGTTTTACATGGCACAATAATTGGTCACGCCACTAAAACCCAATTAAAAACTCGTAAAAAAATAATAAACCATTCCTGTTACACAACCTTGGTCTATGGTGCCTACCGATGCCAAAGGTCGGCAGTGGGCATGGTTAGGGGCGGTGCCCAACTTCTGCATCACTAGGCGATGCTGGCCAGAATTCATGAAGGACCCTAGGTGCTGGAAATATAAGCCTGTAATACCCTGGCCTATATTTCTAGCACCTAGGATCCTGGCTAAGTGCCGATATACCCAATTCTATAAGCAGCGTCCGTTGGTGACTGACACGCGGCAGGTGCCCATTTGTGTATAGAATCAGTCCCTAAATGCCAAATACTTATATAGAATGCTTTACTGATCATCACCAGAAAGAAATCAACTATTCAATGTCTTTTATACTAACTCCCCCCCTGTCGTTAAGTTTTAACATTGATTTTTATGTATGTATCATGTTGATAAATTTTATTATTGTACACTGCTCAGAAGTCTGATGAGTGGTATAAGAAATTTTAAATAAACTTGGAAACTTGTCAGGCATCATAGCTAGAGGGCTTTATAAGAAAAAGCACAAATTTCTGGGTTATGTTATCTTACTATTAAGAGTTTTAAAAAAGCATATATATATATATCAACCACTGGATATTTCTAATAGAAAGCTACAGCTTGTAACTAAATTTAGAGCTCAAGTGTAAAGTTACATTATATAAATCTCTTTTGTAACATACCTTAGCATGAAGACGCATCCAGCGACTATAGAGAGCATGCTTACATAGGCGGGATGCACGTCCCATTTCATCCTTGCCTGTTGTAGCATTAATAATTTCAAGGCCAGTGTCTCCAACGGCCCAATTTACACTGAAGTTTGGAGCTTTCCCTGGCTGTCGGGCTTCTGCGTTGCTAATACCTGAAGTCAACCAAATGAAAATGAGAAAAGCATTTCAGGTTTTAATAACTTTCACTGTTGCATCGTCTCAGAGCCTAGTTGGTGAATATGACCATTAAGTCATTCAAGTTCATTTTTATACACCCTGATAGAAGGGATGATTTAAACTCCTATAATTGACCTAAAAGTACATCCCTGGCAATTATGTGATTTCGCATCCACAAAATTTTACAAATAATTTATGCCAATGTGAAGAATCAAGCAAAATTATATAACCTCCAAGTTACCAGCAATAAAAAAATAGAAGTGGCTTCAGCCGAGCATAGCATCACTTCTGTCTCAACTCTTCCTTCCTTTTTTCCCTTTCCTATGGACCTTTCCAGTTGGGTCATTCCTGAGGTACAAACACTGACAGGAATTGCTGAAGGAGCACAATGGCTCAGCTCCTCAAGTGCAAAGGAATTCATGAGTTTCTAAAGGCTTTCAAGGTATAAAGATGCGGTGGTTCTCTTGGAGTCCAAGCAATTTTGAGGCACTGAAGTACAATTAATACTCAAATACCACAATGCTACATTTTGCAGTATATAAATTGCTGTACACATGGCACTAGTGGATCCATTCCAAGTCCTCTTTCTACACGGCATTTTTGCTAAATAAAAGGTGAAGGTGTAACAGATCGAATAACAAAAACAAAAGAAGTCCAACAGATCTGCAGTAAAAGTCAATCAACCGGAGCAAAAAGGAGAACTGCAGAGTGATGTACAAAGTTCAGGAACTTTATTGGAATAAATAAATAGTGATAATCCAACCAGTGGTTCTCATAAATGAGAAGACAGGTCCTGTATTTCCCTCCAATTGCACTTTCAGTGTATGCCATAGGGATCATCCTCCACTGCTATCCCACTGCCAATTGGTGTACCTCAGAGCTCTGTCTTGGGACCTCTCCTTTTCTCCATATATACCCGCTCCCTTGGTACACTATTCTCCTTCCATGGTTTTCAGCATCACCTCTATGCTGATGACTCCCAGATCTACTTCTCTACACTAGATATCTCTATAGGAATCCAGACCCAAACCTCAGCCTGCCTGTCTGATATTGCTGCTTGGATGTCTGATTGCCTTCTAAAACTGATTATGGCTAAGAATGAGCTCCTTATTTTTTCACTTAAACCCACCTCCCCCCGTTCTCTATGTCTGTTGACAACACTTTCCTCCTCCCTGTCTTGTTAGTTTGCAATCTCAAGGTCATCTTTGACTCCCCTCGCTCTCTCTCCTTCACCATCTCAGATCCAACAAGCTGCAAAAGCCTGTCACTTCTTCCTCTATATTACCAAAATTTGACCTCTCCTTTCCGAGCACACTACCAAAACCCATGCTCACCACCTCTTGCTTAGATTACTACAATGTGCTTTTCTCAGGTCATCTGCTCAATCATCTCTCTCTCCCTTTCAATCCGTGCAAAATTCTGCTGCATGACTTACATTCCACAAGAACCACCATACTCACATTACTCCTCTCCTCAAGTCAATTTCACTGGCTCCCTATCAATTTCCAAATACAATTCCAAACTCCTCTTACTGTCCTACAAGTGTACTCGCTCTACAGCCCCTTATATCTCTCCTCACATATCTCCTTCATGCTCCCCCCTGTGAACTCCGTTCATCCGGCAAGTTCCTCCTAACCATATCCTTCTCCTCCCTGTCAACTCCAGGCTCTGTCCCTTCTACTTGCTGTGCCATATGCATGAAAAAGACTGCCTGAGTCATTACATCAGGCTCCATCTCTTGTAGTATTCAAATCCAAGCTAAAAGACTACTTTTTCAAGGCTGATTTCAACTCCTAATTCCCACTCACTGTAAAATTACCTATGTCCTTTTTATCATTATCTCAGCAAAGAACTCCCCTACCTCTATATATCCTGTCTGTCTGTCCAAACTAGATTGTAAGCTCTTCAGAGCAGGGACTGTCTGTTATATGTCAAATGTATAGCACTGTTTACACCTTTCAGTGCTATAGAAATTTTAAATAGTAGTAGTAAAAAACTAGATGCATTTTCTCAGGCAAGAGGCTACCATGAAATATATTAATGGAAAAAGTAAAGCACAGATTTTCATTCGGGGGAATAATTATTTTAGAAAAGATTAGTTAACTGATATGGTTGAAAGAAAAAATACACAGTCTTCCAAGTAGATTCAATTAATTTGTACTAAGCTTACCGCTCAGTAATGGTTTGTTGAGATTATAGAGAGGTGGAAGATCTTCTATATCTGCTATCCGCTGGTATACTGCCCTGGAAAGGTGGTCTCCATGATATAAGCTTCCCAGAATAATACTAGAGAAATAAATTGGCTCCACAAAATGACTAAATAAAGATCCTTGGATACCTAACACATTCCACCTAAAGTGAAGAGAAAAAAATACACCATTAGTTAAAAATGGTCAATCAACAAGGACACGGATTTTCAAGGTACCCAGTTTAAGCAAGGAGATGATACACTTGTATTCCCAGATGTGCATATGCACCCTAAGGTCCCCCTCCTACTAAAATTCTCTAAACAGTTGAAGTGCAAATTAGCACATGCTGTTAGTGCGCAGGCATTACAGCACATGTTAATTTCTATGTTTAACTGCACGCTGTGCTGGGAGCAGGAATTGGGCACACATATATGTAACTTTTTTAAATTGCACTTTCAGTTTTTAGATTGGAGACAAACCCCCCCTCCCACCACACACAGATGAATACAAATGCAGTAGAAAAACTCATGCTCTGTTCAATTTCCCTTCTGTAAAAGGTTGTAAAAGCAAGAAATTCCTAAATCACTCTTTAGCATCTCAGGCAGCTTCTCATGAAAAAGAATTTCGATCATAGTTGCTCACAGCTGTTTTTTACAGACATTTTAGAAAACAGCTAAAAACCTATCTTTTCTCCAAATACCTGACTAGCTGACTTATTCAAATATACGATTATGTTTAATGTTTATAATCTTTTGTAAACCGCGTAGAACTTTTTGGTAACACGGTCTATAAGTATAATGTTATGTTATGTATTACATAGGCCAACGAAATAGAAGCAAGAAAGGAGAAACAACAAATATAGTTATCTCTATATTAACCCACAAATAAAAACAGAGTAGATTTATCTTATTTAAAAATATAAAGCCTACACTATCCCTTATTCTAGGTGGGCATCAACAAAAAACATACATCATAAAATACCTGGTAAAAATCAAACTCAATGAGATCTAGAAAATCAAAGGAGCATCCAAAAAGAGCAGAAAATCAGAAAAACTAAAATTAATCAGGCAAGATATATACTCTAACAGATCTTTAACTATTCCAACATCCTGTAGATTGGTTCTATTTTCGTAGAGTCCAGAAACTTGTAATCGAGCAGGTTCAAAGAAAACATAGTTCAAATAATTGATTTTTAATTATTTACAAGATTCCTAAGCACCATCCGTCCAACTTTTCAAGGTTAGTGGGGGGGTGGGGTGGGGGTGGGGAGGGTTTAGCTTGGAGTGGTGGTCTGCTGCACGTGGGGTGGGTCTTCGGGCAGGTGGAGTTGGGCTCCCTCCTGCATCAATCTTCGTCAGAGGGATGAGGGTCTTGGGGTCTCAGGCAGGAGGAGTTGGGCTCCCTCCTGCCGTGATCTTTGTCGGGGGTGAGGGCGTCTTCGGGCAGGAAGGGTTGGGCTCTCTCCTGCCTTGATTGTTAGGGGGGGGACTTGTGGCAGCTATACTTATCGCAGCAGGGAGATCCCTTGCCGCGACAGGTATAGCATCCACGTCTACAGTAACCTGGTTCTGTAACCGGAATCTGTAAGATGGACGTCAGTTACAGAATTGGGTTTATTTTGGGTGGATGTAGGCCTGATTCTGTATAGGATGCACATCCTGGGCGTCCTATATAGAATCTGGGCCTAAGCATCTGGTGGTCGCGTCTGCAACCGCCTTCAGCTCTCACCTCCTTCAGCACTGGACACAACTGTCATCTTACATCAAGCAGTCACCGCCAGGAGAGGTGCCGAATTTTGCAATAGCTCACGAGATTATGTATACATGCACAAGCTGCACTGCCTCCAATGGTTACCTTATGTTCTGGAACGTTGCCCGCTTCACTGCTGTAACCTCACGCAAGCGCTTTCCTGTGTCTGTACATAATTGTCCTCTCCACTCCACCTCACAACTGCATACAGACGCAGAAAAGCGCTCGCGTGAGGTTACAGCAGTGAGGCGGGCAACATTCCAGAACAATGGTAACATACTGAGGGCCTCAAAATAGTACCTGGCAGGCCGCGAGTTTGAGACCACTGCTCTAGCGCAATTCTTCTCAAATTAATCCTTAGGGCACACTCAGCTAGTCAGGACATCCAAATGAATATGCGTGAGAGAGATATGCATACAATGAAGGTAGTGCATGCATATTCATTGTGAATATCCTGAAAACCTAATTGGCTAAGTGTACATTGAGGTCTGGGTTGAGAACCATTGCTCTAGAACAGGGGTAGAGAACTCCGGTCCTCGAGAGCCGTATTCCAGTCAGGTTTTCAGGATTTCCCCAATGAATATGTATGAGATCTATTTGCACGCACTGCTTTCAATGCATACTCATTGGGGAAATCCTGAAAACCCGACTGGAATACGGCTCTCAAGGACCGGAGTTCCCTACCCCTGCTCTAGAAAGATTAAGTTTCAAGTTTATTAGTTACTTGATATACCATCTATCACAAAATATCTATCACAAAACAATAAGTTTAATAGCATATAAAACTTAAAAAAATAAAAAACAGCTCAAGATAAAAAATGAAATGGGAGTATACGAACTAATTGAGACTAACACTGAACCAGAAGGAGAGGAGGAAAAGGGAAATAAAATTATATCATTATGATAAAAATAAAAAGAAGACCGGGGTAAGAATGGGGATGGGAAAACACAATAGGGTAGGAATCGCTTCTTGAGAAGCGTTTGTCAACCTCGGCTGGAAAGTCCAATCTCAAATGCTAAAGGCATATTTGAATAAGAATGTTTTGATTTTGGATTTGAATTTCTCCAAAGAGGATTCTAGTCTAATGTCAAGGGGCAGAGCATTCCAAAGTGAGGGAGTCATAACTGAAAAGATTGCCTTACAGGTAGTGTCATAGAATATTTTACAGATGGATGGGATTACTAGTAGTTTCTTTTTTTTTTTTTTTTTGTAATTCTTTATTTAAGCACTGTATCCACTGTTACAACAAGTACCGCAGTATGGCATAACCATAAAAGAAAAACAATAAGCAGGTATACAGTGTGTACAATATGAAACACCCCTCCCCCCCACAACCAAACCCCCCATCCCCCCCCTCCAGCCCCCCCCCCAAAGAACCAGCTAATTGACCCCTCCCCAAGAAGCAGCAAGATCCCCCCCCACTACTCAATACGCTCCATAAAGGAGAAGGAGCGGGACAGAAGCCCAGGAAACAAAGGAGGTCCCCATACGGGAGTAAGCAATCTAAGCCTCCCTTGCAGGAATCTCAGAACTTCCCTCCACCTCCAGGAACCTACCCCACAGATCCTCGAACTGTCGCCTCTGGCGGGTAAGTAGAGCGGAAAGGCGAAATTTCTCACATACCCAACCCAGTTTCACTCTCATCATCTCCACCGTGGGTAGCGTGGGGCTCTTCCAAAGAGAGGCTAGTATTAGCCTAGCCGCTGTAAAAGCCAGACGTGCCATCTTGTCCTGCGTTTCCTCCACTTCCCCTGGGAGTACCCCCAACAGAGCTGTTTCCGCTCTATATGGCAAAGTACATTGCAAGAGGCGCCCCACATAATGGAACACCTGAGTCCAGTACTCCAAGATGTGAGGGCACTCCCACCACATATGGAAGAACGTACCCCTCAGACCACACCCTCTCCAGCATTCCCCTGTACATGAGGTACCCATCTTTGCAAGCATCACAGGAGTAACATACCATCTCACAAGGAGCTTAAGAGCATTTTCTACCAGTTGTGGAGCCACCGCCACGTGGTGTATTCGCAGTGCTATTTGTTCCCATTCCTCTGTCTTATAGGTGAGCCCCAAATCCTCCTCCCAAGCCCGCATATAAGATGTCTGCTGACCAGGGTCGGCATGCAATATGCGGTATAGATGCGAAATGCAGCCCCGACGCACTGGGTCCCCCAACAGGAACTCAAACCTCGAGCGCTTATAAGCGTGGAGGTCCCCCACTTTGAATCGCATAATATAATCCTTCACCTGAAGATAGGGGAATAAATCACGCTGCTCCAGGTGGAAAGAAGCTTGCACCTCAGGAAACCCACGAATGCTCTCCCCTTCCAACAGCTGGCCAAAACGCCTCAGCCCGCCTCGCTCCCACCTGCAAAAGACTCCCCCCTCCCTACCCGGAGTGAAGTCCTTCGCATACCTAATAGGCAAAAAATGTAGTCCCCGCACCCTATCCACCAGTTTCCTACTAGCCCCCATCCAGACCCGTAGCGTCCATCTTATAAAAGGATTAGAAAGATTAACAATTTCCTTCTCCCTTAAGCCCACCCACGGTAAATAAGACAGAGTCGTTATGCCCCTAGGGCCCCCCATGAGACCCTGTTCCACCTGAACCCACAATTTGGCCGGAATCGCATGCCAATCTACAACCGCCCTAAGCTGTGCCACCCGGTAGTATAATTCCAAATTGGGTATCCCCATGCCTCCCTCCTCCTTAAATTTGAACATTGCATATCTCGCAACCCGGGGACGCCTACCCCTCCAGATAAATTGTAAAAGTGACCTATGCCAGCGAATAAAATAGGCTTTAGGGACTTCAACAGGAAGAACTTGAAATAGATAGAGAAATCTGGGCAGGACCATCATACGTATCACCTCCATTCTACCCATCCAGGAAAGGCACAGAGGGTCCCATCTATCAAGGTATTACTAGTAGTTTCTGATTGTTGGATCGCAGTGTTCTAGAAGAAGTATAATAATATGAATGCAAGAAGTATTTTGTAGGTTATACGATGTGCAATAGGCAACCAATGAGCATTGCAGAATAAGGGGGTAGCATGATCAAATTTTTTTGCTTTGTAGATGAATTTTACTTCTGTGTTCTGCAAAATTTGAAGCTGACATATTTCTTTCTGTGTTAAGCCTTGGTATAAAGAATTACAGTAGTCAAGGCGAATAGAATGCTTGGTATAATCAAGAAAGGTATTGTGACCAGAACGAAAGAAGTTATTCTGCCGTTGTATCGGGCGATGGTGCGCCCGCATCTGGAGTACTGCGTCCAATTTTGGTCACCATATCTTAAGAAGGATATGGCGTTACTCGAGAGGGTCCAGAGGAGAGCGACACGTCTGATAAAAGGTATGGAAAACCTTTCATACGCTGAGAGATTGGAGAAATTGGGTCTCTTTTCTCTGGAGAAGAGGAGACTTAGAGGGGATTTGATAGAAACTTACAAGATCATAAAGGGCATAGAGAAAGTAGAGGGAGACAGATTCTTCAAACTTTCAAAAAATAAAAGAACAAGAGGGCACTCGGAAAAGATAGAAGGGGACAGATTCAAAACGAATGCTAGGAAGTTCTTCTTTACCCAACGTGTGGTGGACACCTGGAATGCGCTTCCAGAGGACGTGATAGGGCAGAGTACAGTAATGGGGTTTAAGAAAGGATTAGACAATTACCTACTGGAAAAGGGGATAGAGGGGTATAGATAGAGGATTACTGCACAGGTACTGGACCTGTTGGGCCGCCGCGAGAGCGGACTGCTGGGCACGATGGACCTCTTGTCTGACCAAGCAGAGGCACTGCTTATGTTCTTATGTTCTTATGGATGTTAAGAGAGAGGGGGGCGGGGTGGGGGGTCAAGGAGCAAGGTTATTGACTGTATTAGCTTTAATTTGTAGAACCACCCTTTAGGAATTCAAGACAAGGTTGGATAAGTTCCTACTGGAACAGAACATACGCAAGTAAGGCTAGACTCAAATAGGGCACTAGTCTTTGACCTAAGGGCCGCCGCGTGAGCGGACAGCTGGGCACGATGGACCACTGGTCTGACTTAGCAGCGGCAAATCTTATGTTCTTAAGCACTTCTGAACAACCATGCTGGTTTTCTCATAGAATGTACGATTTTTATCAAGAATGATCCCCAGTAGTTTCCATCTGAATTGGTGTTCTCTAAGCTAGAAGAGCTCTTCAAGTGGGATACATTTCCAAAAGCAAGATAGATAGCCTCTTAGGTAGCTACAAGAAAAATTTGGAAGTTATTACTTCTGCCAAAATGGTTGCCACAGAGTACTGATTGAAAGACTGATTGATCAAATCACTTGTTTACTCTTTCCAAAATTACTAGGACCTAGGGGACATACGATGAAGCTACTAAATAGAAGACTTAAAACAAACCAGTGAAAATATTTGCCACATTCACAATTTTCTTTTTTTTTAATCTGTTAAAAAACCCCTGCAAAAAGTAATAATTCATTAAAATTTATAGAAAAACTTAATGTAACTTTGTGCCATGCACTGTCAGCTTCTGTTCACTTAAGGATTTAGTGAAACACAATGGAATGACTTCCCTATGAAAAAAGGCTAAAGCAGCAAGAGATCTTCAGCCCAGAGAAGAGATGGCTCAGGAGTGATATGATAAAGCTCTATAAAATGCTGAGTGGAATGGAAACGGTAGATATGAATTACATGTTTACTCTTTCCAAAATTACTAGGACTAGGGGGGCATGTGATGAAGCTACTAAGTAGTAGATTTAAAACAAACTGATAATTGTCAATTAACACCTTAAAACTAATGCTAACTGGCACTCCTTGGAAGTTATGCACAAAACTTTGGGCTAGATTCACTAAGCAAGCCAATCATGTACCGATCGGTCTGCGCCCCTTTGTGACCAGATTTCCCTCTGACCCGATTCACTAACCTCTTCTCTGATCCGCTTCTGATCCGTGCATGCAAATGAGGGGAAAAAGTATGCAAAGTAGGCAGGGATGCGATTCATTAAACAAATCTGGGACACTGACTGGGCTAGCCGATCAACAGAAGAAGCGACCGCTGGGGACCAGTTGCACACGTCTCTGCCGACTCTCCTGCTCCATTGTCGCCCTGCACTCTGCCCCGATCTTCCAGTCCTGCTCTTTGCCCCGAGACCTGCCCCGATCTTCCAGCCCTGCTTTCTGCCCCGAGCTCTGGATCTCTGCCACCTTCTCTGCAGTGTGAGCCTGTGGGTTTAACCCCCCCCCTGCAAGTGTCTTCATTGCACAGAGAGAGCATGCGCAGACCATCGACAAGCAAAGAGATGGTCTGCAGATGCGTTGGGATTGCTCAGTAGCGATCCATGCGGTCAGTGGAGTCTTCCCCAACAGCTGGATAGCCTTCAGTGGAGTTCCACTAGGCTCCCCACTCTCTCCTATTCTATTTAACCTGTTCATAAGCTCGCTTGGCGACCTCAAATTCAAGGATGAGAACATGTCATGCGGATGACATTCTTCTCCTCATAACCAACAACCAAACGAACACTAGCCAAAAAGTATCAAAAAACATAGAAAGAATTCAAACTTGGGCAACTAGACACAAACTAAAATTAAATACATCCAAAACAAAGATTCTCTACTTTCACACCACCCAACAGTCTACACCAACTAGTATCACTCTCCAATCAGACCATAGACACCGGAACGGGGAGGCCACAAGGGTCGTGGCCTCCCCAAAAATTTGATCCCTGGTGGTCCAGAGGAGCGAGCTTCCTGTGCACCTGTCCACTGCTAACCAGTCGGTGGCGGATGGTTTCTTCTGTCGCTGAGCTGCAACCAGCAGGAGCGCACTTTGGCATTCCTGCTTGGAGCTCAGCAGCTTCTTTGACTGGCTCCCGCAAATTCTCGCGATTCACGAGAAACAGTCAAAGAAGCTGCTGAGCGCTGAGCAGGAACACCAACGCACGCTCCTACTGGTTGCAGCTCAGCGGCAGAAGAAACCAGACACCGTTGACCGGGAGGAGGTAGGGATGGAGCTGGGTGGGGCACCTTGGAGACTTATGATATTGTGGGGTGAATGGGATGAGAGAGTGAGATATCATGGCTCCAGGATGGGGGTGGGAAGAAGGGAAGAGAAAGGGGAGGTACAGGGAGACAGTGAAAAGATGCTAGGTATGACAGGAGAAGGGTTAGGGACATAGTGGGCAAACACTGGATGGAGGTGGGGGGAATAGGGACACAGGGAAGCAATGCTGATCACAGGAAGGGATAGGGACAAAGAGAAAAATGCAGGTACAGAGGAGAAACTGATGAATATAATAGCTGGGTCAGGATACTTTGAAGGCAGATGCTGAAACTGGAGGAAGGAAAGGGACAGATACACAGAGGGGACGCATAAGGATATAGGAGGCAGCCAATCAGAGCTTCTGCCACAGGAAATTATTTTCATAGACCTGGGTGGATGGGAGGGATGGGGGCTGGGTGCAGAGTCTGACAGGGGAGGTAAGGAAGGAAGGAAGGAAAGGGGCTGGGTGAAGAGCCTGTTGGGGGGGGAGTGAGGGAAGGGGGCTGGGTGCAAAGCCTGACAGAGGGGAAGAGAAGAGGGCTGGGTGTAGAGCCTGACAGGGGGAGGGAAGAGGGCTGGGTGCAGAGGTTGGCAGGGAGAGGCTGGATGCAGGGGGTAGGGAGTTGGGAAGGAAGGGAGGACAGATGCTCAGGGGGTTGGGAAGACAGATACTGCACATACTGGGAGAGGGTTGGGAAGGACAAATGCATGGGCGGGCGTGAGGGGGGAGGGTTAGGAAAGGAGGAAAAGAGAGATGCTGCACAGGTGGAGTAGTGAGAAGGAAGAGAAAGAAATGCTGCCGTGGGGAAGGGAAAAGGAATGGAGAATTGTTGGACATAGGTGTGTGGCGTGAGAGGGAAAGAGAGATGATGTATATGGGGAAAGGAAGAAAGAGGGAGAATTGTTGGACATTAGTGGTAGAGAGGAGGGAGGGAGAAATGTTACACTGGGAGGGAGGAGAGATGACCCAAAGAAGGGAGAGATGTCAGACAACTGGAATGGGAAGGAGAGAGAGAGAGAGATGCCAGACCACAGAATGGAAAGGAAGGAGGGAAGAGAGAGATGCCACATGGAAGAAAGGAGAGGAGAGAGATGCTAGATCTCAGGAAGAAGGAGGGAAGGAGAGAGAGAGATGACATAGCATGGAAGAGGAGAGAGATTCCAGAAGAGGAAGGAGAGGAGAAAGATGCCAGACCATATGAGGGGGGAAGGGGGACGACAGAGATGTCTGACCATGGGAGAGGGATAAAATGGTGCATAGGGATGGAGAAAAAGGGGCAACAGAGGGAGGAGATGGTGCACAGCAATGGGCAAGACATAGAAGAGATAAAAGAAATTATTCTTATGGATAGATGGGTGTAGGGGAGAAGAAAGAGGGAGGAGATGATACACATGGATAGATGGGAAGGGAAGGCATGGAAAAATAGATTTTGAGAAGAAAGCAGAAAAATGGAAGAAAGTTGAATGTTAAAAGTTAATGCTAAGGATGGATGTATGGCAGAAAGTGAAGGAGAGAAAACCAGCAAATGGATAAGGTGGCCCTGGATATAGACAGAAGGAAGTGCAGCCAGAGATTGTGAAACATGGTTTGAAAACCAAAATCACCAGACAAGAAAGGTAGGGTAAATGATTTTATTATCAATTTAGTGATTGAATTGTATCTGTTTTGAGAAATTACATCTTCTGTCTATATTTTGCACTGTTAAGAAAGAAATGCATTTATTTCTATTTCTCTGGGGTTGTACTGCATGCAGAGTCTTGAATCTTAGGGTTTCGTTTATATATATTAGTACTTTTAGTTTGTGGCCCCATATTTGCATAGGGGTTATCTGTGTTCTGGTAGGAATGAATGTTGAGAAGCATACGGTGTGCTTTGTGTAGTTTAATTTTGTGGTTAACCATTATGTATTGTTAATAAGATTATATTGTGTATATATATGAAAAATAAATGGAAAAAAATGGGATTACAATTAGTACTATTATGGGGGGGTCTGGGGTGGAGCTTGCGCCCCCTCCAAACAAAAAAGCGTTCCACTGCCTATGAATCAGGCAACACCCTCGCAATAGACAAAACATTCAAAATCCTGGGCTGTATCCTTAACGTTAATGAGTATAAGAAGGTTGAAATATAGGCTAGAATAACTATCATCATTGTAAAATTCAAAAGAACTGTTTAGTGGTGAGATCATAAGAACATAAGCATTTGTATACTGGGAAAGACCAAAGGTCCATCAAACTCAGAAACTTTCAGCAACTTGGCATGCCCTGCATAAATCTGCTTCCAGTCGTGGCCAATCCAAGTCACAAGTACCTAGCAAGATCCCAAAAGAGTAAAGCAGATTTTATGCTGCTTATCCTAGAAACAAGTAGTGAATTTTCCAAAGTTAATTTTAATAATGGCTTATGGACTTTTCTTTTAGGATATTATCTAAACCTTTTTAAACCCTGATGACTGTTTGATGGCCTTAAAATGGTCTGGAATATGCCCTGAAATTGAAGTGTAAGCTTGATGGCCCTAGGAGACATTTTACAACCAAGTAAACAATTAACAACATATTTAAGAACTAGCCGGCATACACATTCAGTGCTGACAACCAGTTATAGATATTTTTATGTTCTAAGTGGGACATTACTTAAACCCTGAGAGTTTCTTGTCACACATTAAGGGAAATATGACACAGCTAACTTAAAAGTAAAAATGATAGATCCAAGATGGCTGCGGACTGACCTGCCTGAGCTACACGCACCAGAGAGCTGCTCTTATCAGAGATTCCACTTAGAAAATTACCTTTCAATTTGAGATGCCGAAGCAGAGGGGGAAGAGCTAGGCTGGGGCCTCGCGGAGCTCTGGACCGGCTGGCTCTGGCAACATTGAAGAGCTACTGTGGCGAATGCAAGCTGCCCTTCCATTGTCGGAGACTTTCTAGCTGGAGACGCCCAGGGTTAGCAAGACGGAGGTGGTCTCCTTGGGACTCGAAACCACTCTCAGTCCCGACACCAGGGCTCTGCCCCCACGCCCTCAGGGCACCAGCTCCCCGTGAATGGATGAGCACATGGATGTTGGAGCGAAATCCATTCTGGAGGCCAGAAAGAACAGACAAGGGAGTGTGGAGCTGGACTCCCTACAATCGCAGGAGAGTTCAGGTGTGGAACCTGAGGGGGTGGTAACATCTGGGGACGGATGAATCCAGGATACCGAGCAGCATGGGGATCTAGCAGTTGAAGAGGATTTCAATTTACAAATTTCCCTTTCTCAACTCCCGAGACCTCGAGAGGTAACCCTTGACTCTATTTGGGATCTTGTTGTAAATTTGCCAACTCTAATAAATCCTCATTTTCAACGTTTGGAGGACAATATGAAAACTCAGGCAGCAGAAATTAAGAACTTACAATCTGAAATGGTTAACTCAAAAACCTCCCTGGGTACTATTAATCAGGAAATAACTTTGTCTAAAAAGGTTCAAGAAATTTTGATTAAGGACTATATAAATCTTAGAAGAAAATTAGAATCTTTAGAGAATTTTTCTTGATCTAATAATATAAGATTGGTTAATTTTCCTAGGAGCACGATGGTCACTCCTAGGGAAATGGTAAAGAGATATATGTTGGGGGTTTAGGATATCACTGAGGAGGTTTTACCTCTTCTAAAACAGGTTTATTACTTACCTACTAAATTGCAGAATCAACAGCAAGAAATTGCTGATGATTTGAATGTAACCACACTGCTTGAAATATCTGATAGAGAGTTGGTAACACCTGCAACCTTATTATTGATGGTGGCTTTGGCCCCAGATAAGAATTTGCTTATGAAAAATTTATTTAAAAACAAGCAGAAGAAATTTTTAGGTTTAAAAATTCAGATGTACCCAGATTTAGCCAGAGATACCCAGAGACGTTGGACATAATTTTTACTCTTAAAACCTGGAGTCTTAGCTATGGGTGCAACTTTTATTTATGCCACCCTTGTAAATGTGTTATATATTAATCTTCTCTAAAATATGTTTGTTTATTTAACCCTCGCAACTGACGACTTTCCTATCGCTATCGTGACTGGAAAAGGAGAAAGAAAAATCCAAGCCTTAAGCCCTGAAATAAAGTAGAATTATAATAGGGCATTCTTGAGTTCAGACAGTTTAGTTGTGTCTCTTCTTCTTTCATTTTTATCAATTATATCCCGTTATGTTAAATCTTGGATCCTAGATTTGTTAGAGGACTTGAGTTGAATTTAAGCATGTACTTTTTTCCCTTTTTTAAATTTTAATTTGGTATGTAAAGATTTTCACGCTTAATTTCCTTTCTGTACAAGTTTATACTTGATTGTATAATTGAAAGCATAAGAACATAAGAATTTGCCTCCGCTGGGTCAGACCAGAGGTCCATCCCGCCCAACGGTCTGCTCCTGCGGCGGCCCTCCAGGCCCATCACCTGTGCAATGGTCCCTGACTATTCCTATAATCTACCTCAACTCCTATCTGTACCCCTCAATCCCCTTATCCTCTAGGGCAAATTTTGCTTGAGGCCCTGTGAAAAAGACTAATTGGGGTTTCTTATGATGCACAGCTTTGACTGTAAAGGCAGAAAGGGTTTTCTAGGCCTTTCTAGTTGAAATGAGTAACTATTCCATTCCTGGCACTTCCTAATGATATTACCTGCATGTTATATTGATTCAACCTACTTTTTAGTGGAGAATATGAGCGTCAGTACAAAAACCTTCAGAGGCTTAAAAACCAACTTTCAGCAACTTGGTATGCCCTGCATAAATCTGCCAACCAAAGTGTGTATATAAACCACGTTGCAGCATGTCCTGTTTAACCAAACATCTGTCCTTGGAGCGATGTGGTATTGTTCCTCCCACCTGTAATTCAACATCTGCTCCTCCCACATGTTTACCTTAAAGTCTTGTAATGATCCTCAGCGACAGCTGCATTGCACATATGCTGTCTGTTTCTTTATCTGAAAATTTCTCTCTGATCCATTCTGCCTACGCAGAGAAGGCAGAGAAGATCCGTTTCTGGCAGGATGGGCCAGAGGGAAAGCTTTGGAGCAAGCTACGGACAGAGTATGTACAACCAGAATGAAAGAAGTTATCCTGCCGTTGTATCGGGCGATGGTGCGTCCGCATCTGGAGTACTGCTTCCAATATTGGTTGCCGTACCTTAAGAAGGATATGGCGATACTCGAGAGGGTTTAGAGGAGAGCGACGCGTTTGATAAAAGATATGGAAAACCTTTCATACACTGAGAGACTGGAGAAATTGGGGCTCTTTTCCCTGGAGAAGAGGAGAATTAGAGGGGACATGATAGAGACTTACAAGATCATGAAGGGCATAGAGAAAGTAGAGAGGGACAGATTCTTCAAACTTTTGAAAACTACAAGAACGAGAGGGCATTCGGAAAAGTTGAAAGGGGACAGATTCAAAACCAATGCTAGGAAGTTTTTCTTCACCCAACTGGTGGTGGACACATGGAATGCGCTTCCAGAGGGCGTGATAGACAGAGTACCGTATTAGGGTTCAAGAAGGGATTGGACAATTTTCTGAAGGAAAAAGGGATAGAGGGGTATAGTTAGAGGACTACCTTCAAATAGACAGGTGGGGGTAGAGAGGACAGATGCCAAACCCTGGATGGGGAAGGGAAGTGAGCTGCTGAAGGGAACAACAGTGGAAGCTATGGCAGAGTCAGTGAGCTCCAGTAACAATGAGAAGAGCTTGTATTGCTGCTCATGGGGGTGGGGGAGAAGAGGGAGAGATTATGTACCCCAGAAAAGAAAGAGATAACAGACCTGAGGGAGAGGAGAGGGAGGGAAGAAAAATGGATAGTATGGATCTGGAGGTGGGAAGAGGGAGAATATCAGCCCTTTAAGAAAGGGGGGATGGGATTCGATATACTGCCTTTCTGTGGTTACAATCAAAATGTTTTACATATTATATTTATTTGTTTAGAATGTAAGCTCTTTCAAGCAGGGACTCTGTACAATGCTGCATACGTTTGGTAGCGCTATAGAAATAATAGTAGTAGCAGTAATATACAGATACTTATTTGAAGGGTTAATTGTGTGATTAAAAATGTTAATCAAGTTACAGTCTAAAAAAGAATCTTAGCCTTCCCCTTGACAGGGAAAACTTCTAATGTAAACAGGAATATTGGATCTTGTTTCAGTCAAAATCCTGCCCCTAGTTTTGGCTTGCTGACTGCCTTTAATTTTGGGGGATCTGCATACTTGGAGAGAAGGGCAAGGATGCTTCTATTTGGTAGAGATGGCAAAAACACATATTTGAAAGAAGTAGCCCACTCAGAAACCTCATGGTAGATCTGATGCATTGACTTATGGCCTTTAATTGCTGCAAAGTGGATCTGATGCATTGACTTATGGCCTTTGATTTGAGACCCCTCTTTGATGTTACCCTAAGGATAATTTCTCCACAGAACATATTTATGAGCTTATCCTGCATATCTGTTCTCAGGTCTGTGATATCCACAGCCATTAGCATCTGCAAAGATCGCTTGCCATGGCAGAGATGTCAATGTTGTAAGGGTCATCCTGAATGCTTTAACACAGTGTTCTTCAACCTTTTTACACCTATGGACCGGCAGATATAAAAGAATTATTTTGTGGATTGGCATCGGTCTGCAGATCGGCGGTTGAAGTACACTGAGCTGAGTCGTGGTCCATCTGGAAGCCTTCTCTCTGATGTTGCGACATCAGAGAGAAGGCTTTCAGTTCAGGCGCAGGACGTGTGTAGGAGCTGCTGTTTGTGGCTTTGTGCACTGAGTCAGTGAGGAAGAGGGAGCCGGCCCGAAAATAAGAACACTGTTTTGGGCCTGATGCACATGCCGGCCCTGTGGACCGGCAGGAAATTTCTGTGGACTGGCACTGGTCCATGGACCGGTGGTTGAAGAACACTGCTTTAACACATCTCTCCTAAGTCCATTAGGTAAGCAAAATAACTTCCTGTCCTAGGCACTCATAAAATTAACACAACATAACATCTGGTCTTATAGCCCGCCAGGGCCGCCATCAGAAATTTCTGGGCCCCTTACTGAGCAATCCTATTGGGCCCCCCACGCACCCCTTCCCCCCCCCCGACCCCCCTTCTTCCATGGGCCGAATACACACATACTTTTCTCTGTCACCGCACTCTTTGACCAAAAGATTTGTAAGCCTGCAACCACGTCAAGGTAGACTCTTTCAGCAAGGCCCTAACCTAACCTAAACTAAACTAATTTATACCTATCTATTCTAAACTAACATATGTCTAGCGCGCACAAACCCCTGCTCTATGTGGGAAAAATAACACCAGCTCAATGCTGGCGTTAGCATCTAGTGCGCGTGGCATACGCTAAAGCCACCACCGTAACTTAGTAAAAGGAGCCCTATTTTTATTAGTTAATTATTATTATTATTTTCCAATGCTCAATATGACTTCCTTTTTTAAGGTTTGACACTTGTGCCAGAATATTTTTACTAAATTTAAGAAGTATTTGCCCTCTTTCAAATGGTATAGAAGTTAAAAAAAGGGACAGGCGTTAATGAAGTCATTAGGTTCAATCTAGCCATTTATTTCTGCATGAATTTAAACAACTAAAAAAAAAGATAAATATAGCTCATCCAGTCATACAAGAAATGGCTCTACAGCAGGGGTGCCCACACTTTTTGGGCTTGCGAGCTACTTTTAAAATGACCAAGTCAAAATGATCTACCAACAATAAAATTAAAAAAAAAAACACAAAGCACACTGTATGCAGAGAAAATGTTAATTATCATTTATATTCCGCGGGTTTTCAAAGAGGTCAAGTCAGACGATTCTATGCAATGTCACCTCAGGAACAACTATACAAAAATAGACAAATATACCCCCTCCCTTTTTACTAAATCGCAATAGCTGTTTTTAGAGCAGGGAGATGCACTGAATGCCCTGTGCTGCTCTCGATGCTCATATGCTCCCTGCGCTAAAAACCGCTATTGCAGATATAAATTCTCTAAACAGACACATTTTGATCACTAAACTGAAAATAAAATCATTTTTCCTACCTTTTTATCTGGTGATTTCATGAGTCTCTGTTTGCACTTCCTTCTTCTGACTATAAATCCAATATTTTTTTCTTTCTGCCCCTCCCCTTTTCTTTCTGTCTCTCTTTCTTTCTCTCTCCCCCTGCCCCCCCAAGCCATCGCGCCAATTTCTCCACTTCCCCAATTCTTTCCCTAAGCCACCATGCCGATTTCTCCCTGCTTCCACGAGCCAGGCCAGGAATGTACAAGCGCCGGACTCACAAGACTTCACCTCTGATGTCAATTCTAATGACGGAGAGGAAGTTCCAGGCCAGCCAGGCAGCAATTGGATGGCCCAGAACTTCCTCTCTGACGTCAGAATTGACGTCTTTTGAGTCCGGCGCTTCTACGCGCCTGGCCTGGCTCAGGGAGGCAGGAAGAAAAAGATTGCCAAGGCAACACGATCGACTCACATTGCCTTTGCGATCTACTGGTCGATCGCGCTCGACCATTTGGGCACCCCTGCAGTTATGGTATCCTGTCCTGATCTGAGGAAAGGGGTTTAGTCCCCAAAAAACTGCCTTATTTCCATTTCCTATTTATAAACTTTAATCAATAGATACAATACTACTTGATTCTACGTAAAGCAACAAAACAATTTTTTTCTACCTTTTGTCGTTTTTGCTTTAATCATCTTGTCTTCACTCTTCTTTCTAGCCAGCATCTGTCCGCTCTGTCTTCCATACAGCATCAGCCCCTTCCATCCACTGTCCACCCTCTCCCCGTTCCATATGGCATCTTCCCTCTTTTTATGCTCCTTCAATAAACTGTCTATCCTGTGCCCCTTCTCTTCTCCTTTGTACTTGATTGATTTCAGCTCTGCCACCTCTCCATTTTTCTCTCTCTGTCACCACCCCGTCCCCTGTGCTCTGGCATCTCTCTCTTCTCCTTTCTTTCCTTCGCACCCCACAGTCTGGTATCTTCCCTTCCCTGATTCTCTAGCATCTCACTCCTTTCCTTTTCTTCCATCTCTCCTTCCTCCTCCATGCTGTGACATCTCCTCCTTCCTTTCCCCCTTCCTTTTCCCTTGGTCTGGCATACTTTCCTCCTTCCCTCCATGCCCTGGCATCTATTCCTCCCTCCCTTCCCTCCAATCCCTGGCATCTCGTTTCATTCCCTCCCTCATCTTTATTCTCCTTCCAGTTGGGTGCAAGTCTCTCCCCCTCTGCTCCCTTTCCTCCTTCTGTCACCCATGATCTGGTGTCATGAACTTCTTCAGGCAGCAGCATTCACAATTTGCTGCTGTTGCCAGCTTCAGACCTTCTTCTCTGTCGGGTCCTGCCTTCATGGAAACAGAAGTAGGCAGGACCCGGCAGAGAGGAAGGCCTGAAGCTGGCAACAGCAGTGAATTGTAAATGCTGATGCTAGCCGAAGAAGTTCATGACGCCAGGTCGAACACCCGGGGCAGACTGCTACTCTCCCCCCCCATGACCCTCCTATCTCTCCCTCCCTCCCATCACGAGACTCTAAACAGCACTGTTCTACTCTAAGCAGGCTGCTTCAGGGCTTTCTCCTGCCGTGATTCCCTCTGGCACGTCACTGATGAGGGAAGGAGGGAGAGATAGGCGGGTCAGCAAGGGTGAGGCCCCAAAGCACAGCACTGGCAGGCCCCCCTGACTATTTTGGGCCCTAGGCCTGTGCCTACTGGGCCTATCCTTTAATCTGGTCCTGATTCCCCCCCCCCCCCCCCCCATATGCCCTGACATCTCTCTCTTCCACTCCATGGTATGATATCTCCTTTCCCTCCCTCCCATGGTCTTTACATCTCTTTCCTCCTTTTCCTGATATTCCTTCTCCCTCCTTCCCTCTCTCTCCCCAATTGGGTGCAGCAGTATTTCTCTTCCCCCTCTCCCCACTGGGTACAGCAGTATCATCAGCATTTCTCTTCCCCCCCCCAAATTGGGTACAGCAGAAGCAGCATTTATCTTCCCCCTCCCCCCTAATTGGGTGCAGCAGCATTACTCCTCCCATTCCCCCCGTCTCACACACCCGGCAGATTCGCTACAAAGGCAAGTTGCAAGTTTCCCTTGGTCGCTGACCTATCTCCCAAAGGGCAGCGACAGAGGGAAGTTTACAACTTGCTGCTCTTGCTTACTTCGGGCCTTTCTCGTTGCCGGGTCCTGCCTTCACGGAAACAGAAAGTAGGCAGGACCCGGCAGCGAGAAAAGCCCGAAGTAAGCAAGAGCAAGAAAGCTTCCCTCCGTGGCTGGCCTATCTCCCGCATGCTCCGGGGCTCTAATGTTCCGTGCCGGCTTCTCTTCTATACCCTCCCCCCCCCCGACGTAACTTCCGGTTTCGGAGGGAAGCCGGGTTCGAGTCGCTTGCTGGGGTTTTTTTTTTTTGTTTAAAGTCCGGCGGCTCTTCAGGCTGCGCATTAAGCAGTGGCGGCAGCAGGATTCGGCAGATGACAGCCGGGCGGGCATCTAAATTTGCTGGGTGTTACGCCCGGTTGAAAAGCGCTGGGGAGAACACTGGGGAGCCCGGGCCCCCTGTCAGCTCCGGGCCCCTGAATGAAGGACTGGTAGTACTGCCCTGATGGCGGCCCTGTAGCCCGCTAACATCTTGCAGTTCAAAGTGGATTTCAAAAAAACATCAAGAGCCAGAACAATCCTCTAGGAAAACAATAAATAAAAACCAGAAGAATTAAAAGGTATAGATCAATGTGTAATACTGTACACATTTCCAAAAAAGCAAAGTCTTAATAAGTCTTTCTAAAGGCTAGGTTAAGAATAGAAGGACCAAAATACCCCAGAAAGTCCTTCCAGAGGCTGGCAGTCTGAAACACCAGTGTTATCTCAAATATTCTTAATCTGTTCCTGCCTTTCAATGAAGGGAATTAAATTAAGGTATTACAATTTGGCCTTCTGTTCCTAGAGGCAGCAAAGTAGAGGTGAGAATATAGATAGATTGGTGCCAGACCATGTGACATTTTATATAAACAACAAACCAATTTAAACAAAATTTTTGACATTAAATTTGACAGAATTTCATATTTTGTCAAACCATGTTTGTACAATCTGTAGCCTTTTCAACCAGCGCTTAGTACAACCCAAATAACCAAGGTTACAGTAACCTACAGTAATTGCAACAGCAGCAAAGCTTGTAATGAAAGTCTAAATTGAATTCAAAATAATTGTGGCTCAAAAAGTCTTTTGATTCAATTTTAGATTGCACCACATTGATGAACCCTAGCTCTGCAAGTTTTATGGCTAAATTAGCACTATGAATGACTGCATATGTGCACTTTATTAAATAAAAATCATAAATACACTGAATCTATGTTTGCACCTTATAGTTTTCTATTGTTAGACTGTGCTAGGCAGCCACAGGCATCTTTTCCAGAGCCTGTCAGTAAAATCAGCACAGTACATTAGACAACAGTTTATGCAATTAACATTATACAAGATAGCTATTCATAAAGTATTCAACCATTAAAATGTGACATGTTAGCACTCCTAACTTTCAATGCCTGCAGGGAGTCTCATTGAGATCAGCTACTGCCTATTTGAACGGTTGGCAGGCTGAACATATTTCCAGAAGCAATGAATTCATCTGCAAAGCACAGAACTGCTGAATAATGTACTATATTTCACTGACAACTGGCACAACCTGTAAGAGCAGAACAGACTAATTCTAAATAAGTACTCCAAAAACTACTCTTTTTATATTTTAAAATTCTTTATTCATTTTTACAACCTACAAGTGTAAACAGAAATAACATTTAAACTTACAGACGTCACTTGAATTTCTATTACAATCATCTTAAATTAATGAAATTTATCCCCCCCACCATCCTTACCATATCATATGTAATCATGTATAATTTATAATATATTCTTTTTTACTAATCCAAGCACATAATGTAAAATCAGAACCCCCCCTACCCTCTCAGTTACACTTATGTAAATAAGGGAAAAGTGTTATTTACTCATTACAATAATCTGTTAATGGTCCCCAAACATCTTTGAATTTATTAAAATGTCCTTTCCGTATGGCTAATATTCTTTCCATCTTATATATATGATATAAAGAATTCCACCAAAAATTAAAGTTTAATCTACTCCAATTCTTCCAATTAAAAGTAATTTGTTGAATGGCGACTCCAGTCATAATTAGCAAGAGCTTATTATTTTTTGAGGATATTTGACGCTCTGCCCTCATTGACATGCCAAATAAAATAGTATCATATGATAGGGCCACCGGATTTTATTAAAGTGTGTTAAAATCTGGGTTTAACGCATTGTAATGCAGGACTTTTAAGTCCAGATTTAAAGTGGCACCTTTTGGGAGCATGCCCTCTATTTTGTATTAAAGATTATGTGCTAATATCGTTAGTGCATACCACCTGCAGGATCTTAAGATGGACCCATTCACCTTCTCCTACTTAGGAGGTGCTAAGGGCTTCCGCCTATCAATTGATCGCAATTACAACTTATAATTGTATAAAGTGTGTCCCCCCCTTCACATTTTCTTCTATACTCGTACAGTGGCAAATACAGACAGCAGAAGTAAATTCTCAGAACCAACATGTTTTAATTGCTAAAATGAAAATAAATTTTTCTTACTTTTGTTGCCTGGTGATTTTAAAGAAAAACCAAAATGATTAGAAAAATAAAATCTCACCTGCTCCCACCTTGAAAACTAATCCCTTCAATTGCACCCACTCCCTGCCCCCAACTGCTTCTAGTAACTCTCCCACCACTCCACAAAGTGTTCTATCCCCCTGCAATTGTCCCATCCCAGAACTCTCCCACCATTCTAATCTAATCTTCCATTTGTGTGTCGCTCATACCTATACAACTTCCCTCACCCAAAAACTAGCCCCTACCACCCTACAAATTGCTTGCACTCCCAAAAAACAGCCACTGCAACTCTGGCACTAACTAAAAAAAAAAATGACCTGTAGCAACTTCCTACCACTCTGCAAATTGTCTCACCTTAAAAGTTACTCCCAACTGCCCCACTTCAAAAACTACAGTGTAATCGCCCACAATTTTGCAAACTGCCCCACCCTCAACTAACTTCCCAGATGATCCACCAAAGTGTCACACTCTCAACAATTACCCTTTGCAACTGCCACCCCACAAGCTGCCCCACCTTTAAAACTACTCCTGTGCTACCCTGCTGTCTTGCAGATTGCTCAATCCCCCAAAACTATCTCCCTTAAACTCTTCCAGTCCAAAGACTAACCCCTGCAACTGCCCCACCAGATCTCAAAAACCTCCCCTACAAATGTACCACCCCAAAATATCTACTCCAGCAACTGATCCACTATCTTGAAACTGCTCTACTCCCCAAACTATCCTTGCAACTTCATTGCCTTGCACATATTCCCCTTATAATAACTGCCCCAACTCCCACATGACTCCAAAAATCTACACCCCCCACCAATTACTATCCCATGCAAACTGTCCCCATTCCTAAAAATTATCTTCAGGAACAACTCTGTCACCCTGCATAAAGCACCTTCCCCCTTTCAAACTGCCCCATCCCATCCTGCTATTCATCAGACATATAACATGCAGAATATACAAAAGATCTATCTATATATATACAAAAACAAGTATACCACACACAGGAATTATAAACCCCTAGCTGTGGGGGCGCCAGTGAGCACTGACTGTGATGGACGTGTGGTGAACGAGCTCCTGCATTTTTCTGTATTAAATCGAGAAAAACACTGCTTTAAAAGTACAGCACACTGTTGCTTTTACCGGCAATTAACATCGGATGATGTCTACTACCAAACCTACTAAACGTAAGACTGTCGAGCCTCCTTCCCCGCAGAAAAATGCGGATGATAAAATCGAGGAGGCCTCCTCAGCCACCATCTTGGAGGAACTTCGTGCAATTCGTGACCTCCTCATAGACACGAAACAGGACATATCTGATATGAAAGAAGATATTACCAATCTTAGAGAGGAATTTGGCACGGTAAAACAGCGCACGGATGTATTAGAATTGAAAGTGCAAACTGCTGAAGATTCTATCAAACTACTTCACAAACAAACCACCCGCATAGCCCACCTCGAATTGGCTTTGGAAACTGCTAATAATAACGCTAAACGCACCAGATTTCGGCTACTCGGTTTACCGGAAGGTAGAGAAGCGTGTGATCTTAAAGATTTCCTTGCAGCTCTCTTGCCTGAGCTGTTAAAAATCTCCCCGGATACGAAGCTGGAATTTGATACAGCGTACAGAGTGCCTCAGCACGTGGCACGCCATGATCGTTTCCCTCGCCCGATCGTGGTCCAACTACTGCGGCAATCCCAGGTTCAACTGATTCTACAAAAAGCTAAGACGCTTTCTCCTGTTCTATTTGAAGGTACAAAGCTTTTGATGGTGCCTGACCTCTCCAAAGAATCAGCGAAGAAACGAAAACAACTACTAGCCTTCAGACCTAAACTTACTGCGATCGGAGCGAAACATGGTATGCTTTACCCGGCTCGCATGCGGGTCACCTATCATAATGCTACCAAAGATTATACCAATCCGTCTGATTTGGCAGATTTCATTGAATCTGTACATCCAACAGCTATTGATAAAACCTGAACTCTCTGGAACTCGTGCTGTATGTGCTTTCACTCACTCTTGTGTGCTGCTGTTCAGCTTGCATGCTACTATTTAGTAGCTTCTGTTTCACCTTATAATGTTTAATATTGAAATTTTGACCACATGCAGTGTTCTTTCTGTTTCAAAAGTTGTTATAATGCTGGTTTTTACTCCACCATACGTTCTTCCTTTCCTGCTTGCCTACCCATGGTGCTTAGAGGGATTTTCTCCCTGCTTCACTCTCCCTTTTTTGCTGGTATTTTTTCTGTTTTATGGTATACATATGTACTCCCTATAGGGTGTTTTTTGTTTTTTTTTTTTCACTCTCTCTGTCGCAGGCTATTGAAACACTTGTATATGGAATTGTTATGATTATTTTCTGGCCTGCACATAGTTACTGTCCATTGCCCTCTATGTGTACTTCTGGCCACATATGCTACCATATCTTAGTGCATCAAAAGTACAGATATTTTCTCTCAGCTTTGGATATGTTTGTTTCTCTATTATTTCTCCTCCTTTTCTGTTTTATGGTAGATGTCTGTACATTTCTCAATACTTATGTCATGCTTTCATCTGTTTTTGTCTTTTTATTGTCAATCTATTTCTCGTCTAGAAAGGTCTATTTGACCTTTTTACTCTCTGCTTTCTATGTCCTTTCTATCTCAGTACTATATTATTATTTCAAGGCACAGTTTCTGTCACAGTTTTTTCTATTAAATTTTATTTTCTCGTCTTTGGACATCTGGCTCTCACCCACAGAACCCAACAATATGATTCTGTATTGTATGTTAACAATTGGTACACCTAATCAAAAATTCCAACTTTCTTATATATACTCTAGATATTTTTCCATGTGCTGTGTCATTTGCCATTACTGTATCTTTTTACACCAACCTGACTGGTCATACTATAGAATTCTTAAATGGGATCATAATTGCTATAATGATATTATTGCACTGTTGACTCAAGTACACCTTATTGGTGATGATAACTATCTATCATATACGAGGTACATGCCTTTTGATTATCATTTACATTTAGGTATTACTTCCTGGTTGATCAAGGGTTGTGGTCAGCAGTATCGTGCTAATGGCTCAATAGGCTCACTGTGCTTGTGTGTTTTACTACTATTGACTAAAACTGATCTTTTATACTTGCATAGCAGGACTTATCAATTAGAATACTTGATTACTACTGATTGTAGCAGGATGATGAATGGGTCAGTACAATCTAATGATTATTACTATGATATACATAACATCATATGCATAGCTCTTCCTATTAGGGTCACTCCACAATTCCTTATAAATATATTTTTGACAGTGGACCAAAGGTTGAAAATTGTTGTATATTCATATGTTCTGGTCCAACAAATATATTTACACGTTTATTATAAGCACCTCTGCTATCACATGGGTACAATTGCACTATTTCAGTTTGTGTTATATCTTTGCTATCTGAACACATGTCAATTATCTGCTTTTCTCTGAATGTTAAAGGGTTTAATAACCCAATCAAACGTACAAAGATACTGAATTATACTGACCAATATCGTCCAGATATAATATTCTATCAAGAAACTCATCTATCTGCCACCGAATCCAGTAAAATCTGCCCTAAATGGGCCTACCCACCTCTCTTTTCACCAGCTGATGGAAAAAAAAATGGTGTCCTCACCTTAATCAGAAAAAGACCTGATATCCAGATATTGTCCCACACAACGGATATGTTTGGAAGATGGCTCAAGATCGATCTCAGTATAGATAAGTCCAAGATCACGATTATTAATATCTACACTCCGACTACTGATGACCCCCAGTTCTTCCGATCCTTGACTGACCTGATAATGTCTTCAGGGGATACACCGTGTATATTGGGAGGTGATTTTAATTTAATTATGGACATGAAAAAAGATAGGAAGTCCAACGCAGTATACAGACAACCCAAAGCCTGGTCTAATCTACATGATCTGTTATGTGTAACGAAAATGGTAGATACTTGGCGACTTCTCCATCCGGATGAGCACACTTACACATTTTATTCTTCCCCTCACTCATCATATTCAAGAATAGATTATTTTTTTGCAAGTTACTCATTAATTTCCAAAGTGGACCATGCTGATATTCATCCTATAATGATTTCAGACCATGCCTCTATTACACTCAACTTAAAGGATATTGGTAAAGCTCCTACAAAAAATTGCTGGCGGTTCAATTCATCGCTATGCTCTGATCCCTTATTTGTTGAACTTATATCTAACCATATTAAGGAATTTTTTGATTTAAATAAGGTGGCTGATACATCATGGCATACCACATGGGACACCTTTAAAGCCTATATAAGAGGCATTATCATAGCTTATGTTGCTACAACCAATAAGGAATCACAATTACTTGTAAAGCAACTGGAGAAGAAGATACAAGAGATTGAACACCTTCATATCAAAAATTTGTCTGACCTGGAATTACAGACCACTCTACACAAACTAAGATATGAATATAATCTTGCACTGAGTACCAAAGCTGCGAAAGAAGTTTTCATGAAATCTGCTTCATATTATTCTACCATGAATAAATGTGGTCATCATTTGGCCAATTATCTCAAATTAAGAATGGAAAAAACAACAATCCCTGCTATCCAAGATCAACATGGACAAACCAAAACGGATACTAAGGATATTTGTTCACAGTTTTACTCCTTTTATAAAGAACTGTATACCTCCGATAATCCGAATCCGGATCAATGTGATTCCTTTTTACAACAACTTGATCATCCAGTAATTGACCATACTGCGGCTGAATCACTAATGGAGCCTATTCTATCTTCTCAGATAGTAGATGCTATTTCTTCTATGTCCAAACGTAAGGCCCCAGGACCAGACGGTCTGACTGTCGAATTTTATACTCTCTTTCTGGACTCATTATTACCTATATTAACGCAATACTTCTCTCACCTCATTGAAAAAGGAGAAGCTCAAGGAACCTTCACAGAAGCTCTAACTATAGTATTACTCAAACCAAATAAGGATCCACTGTTGGTGCAAAATTATAGACCATTATCATTAATTAATGTTGACGCCAAAATTTTCGCTAAAATAATGGCTTCCAGACTGAGTGAAGTATTACCTCAAATTATTCATCTTGATCAAAATGGGTTCATGAAAGGCAGGTTATCCAGTGACAATACAAGACTGTTTGCTCATGTATTACTCCGTGCTCAAACCTTATCGTACCCATTAGTTGCAATTGCATTAGATGCTGAGAAGGCATTTGACCGCGTGGAGTGGTCTTTCCTTTTTAAAGCCATGAGATGGTTTGGTATACCGGATGGATTTGTTAAAATGGTTGGAGTGTTATACTCTCACCCTTCAACTAAACTCAGAATCAATGGCACCTTATCGGAGGCTTTCAATCCTTCCAGGGGTACAAGACAAGGGTGCCCACTTTCACCACTATTATTTAACATAGCGCTAGAACCGTTACTAATAGCTATACGATCTCACCAGCACATCCTGGGATTACAAATAGATGATCTATCGGTCAAGTTATCGGCCTACGCAGATGATGTGTTGCTTTATTCACCATTGGACTCAATACCATATATATTGGACACTATCAATCAATACTCAAAGATCTCAGGATACAAACTCAACTCCCAAAAAACTGAAGTTATGCCCTTGAACTCTATGCCATGTGGTGATATTGTCTCCAACTTGGGTCTACGATATACTCCAGATAAATTGAAATATTTGGGCATTCACTTTGCACCCACCATAGAAGACACCTGCTCTGAGGCTGTTGACCACATTATGCAAATTATTAAAACTGTTACCGCTCAATGGTCCCCCTTAAAACTTACATGGTGGGGTAGATTGGACTCTATAAAGATGGTTTTGGCACCGAAGATCACATACATACTTTCGATGTTGCCATGTTTGTTACCTGTTAAAGCTTATGTGAAAATGGAATCTCTCTTAACGACATTCCTCTGGAATCACAAAGTTCCAAGAATTGCATTGAAAAAACTAAAATGTACTAAAAGTAATGGAGGGGTAAATTTCCCTAGTTTCTATGAATATCACGTCGCCTTTCTGAGCAAACAAGGATCACAGTGGATTTTGATGCCGGACAGGACAGCGACACCAACTTGGTTACAACTGGAATATAAACTACATGATAAAGAAATGCTAAGGTTCTTACCCTTTTGTTCTCCACATTCAACCCTACGTCACAATCCTGTTATACAATCAACAATATTAGCTATTAATACTTTGGACTCTTATGCAGACATCCGTTGGAATATGACTACCATGTCTCCTATTTGGCTTAATCCACAAGTGTTGATACAAGGGAAGCACATTGAATGGAAATCCTGGATCAAGGCTGGAATATGGACTATCTCGCAAGTATATAAGGACAATAAACCATGCACCTTTGCTGAACTATCATCTGAATATTCGCTCTTACCACAGCACTTTTATCAATGGATACAATTGCAGCACTCAATTAGAGCTCTTCTACGTGCTTCTAACATTTCTCAAGATCTTCCAACATTGCTTTCGTGGTGTATGACCTTTAGATTGAAGAGAGGAGAAGCTTCTGCATGGTATAAAGTGTTAATGAAACACAAATTTTCTCCTCCATTGGCTCTATATGATGTTTGGGCACATGATACCACTTCAAACATCAGTTCTACAATGTGGGATTCCATATGGCTTACTTCATTTCGTTCATTACAAGCTGCTTCTAATAAACAACTAGTGCTTTTTCTATATCACAGAGCATATTGGACACCACACAAATTGTCAAAAATTTCCTCCGATACGTCTAACTTATGCTGGTCTTGCTCGGAACAAATTGGTACTTTAGACCATATGCTCCTTCATTGTAAACTTTTACACCCCTATTGGTCAGAAATCTGGTCTACTATATGCAATATTTTATCAATATCTGAGACCTTTACATATGCTATTCTCATATATGGGGCTCCGGCACTATCATTACAATTAGATAAATACGAAGCTAAATTACTGAAATGTTTACTTCTAATTGCTATAAAAATAATATTTTCACACTGGAAAGATTTTACTATGATACATTACAATGAATGGTGGAATACTGTTTGTTTATTTGCAAAATATGAAAAAGCTGTTGCCCTTAATGCTAATGTACTGTTTTCTTTTAACCAAACCTGGCAGAGAGTTTTGGATTATTGCACCCGTACTCCTGATTGACATACTTGTCTATGAATAAATTTTTTTTTTTTTTTTTTTTCTTTCCTCTTATTCAAATATTTGTTGTATACCCTTTTAAAATCAATGTATTTACCTGCTAGATTGGGAAAGTGAATTTTTTCCAGACTTTTGATGTTGTTACGTTGTCTGTATTTTGTATTTTGTTTTTTGAAAAACTTTTAATAAACAATATTGAACTTAAAAAAAAAATAAACCCCTAGCTGTGATGTACTGCATTTTAAGTTGGGCAGAAATATATTTTCCTTATTATTTCTACTGTGAAATGTTCTAACTGAATACGCTTTCTTACTGGTTGATATGTGGCAGGGTGAGATTAAGGCATTGGCAAACTAGGACCATCACCTAAGGAAATTAAAGAGAGCCCTGTCAGATGTACTCGACTTGGAAAATTAGGATGCCGATCTGGCTCTTTTCAGGATTCTACTGATCTTTACATTCATGTCCTGATGGATAATGTTCTTATCTTGGTGTTAATGGGAGCCTAACACTATCTATATTTTACACACATTTTTTAAATCTAGATATGTATCTTTTATAGAATAATAACATTTTTTTTAAAGTTTGAGTTTTACATTTTGAGCTTTTGAGTAATTTTACGTTTAGTAGTATGATTTTACGTTTGATTACGTTTAGTAGTATGATTTTATATCTTGTGGTTTTAACATCATTTTTCTGATGAATTTGATCATGTATGATTCAACATGGTATTTGTAGACTCTTGAAAAAGACACTGGCTGTGTTGAATCCAGAGTCTGGACTGATTAATAACCCAATAAAGATCGACAAATTGAACATCATTCTGGTTGGCGACATCTCTGCCTCATGACTCTTTTGTTTGGATAATGTATCAGAACATTTTCAGACTCTGTCCGCATATATTCACTCTGGTGTGAGTGAGTCTGCCCTCTCCATTTCCAGGGTAACCAGCAGTTGAGACAGAGGGCAGATGACTGGAAGGCAGAGCTAGTCACATAAAAGGAGGATGGTAGCCCAGTGATTCAGGAATGAAGATGTTGCTTGTGGTAGGAGATAGAAGAAAAATAAAAACATCTCTTTCCCCAGCTGGCAAAAGCATTTCTGATAATTGCAGAATATAAACACTGACTCACAGTAATTATGGAATTGCACCTTTCAGACGCACAGAGAATCTACACAGATACTACTACTACTACCAGTACTACTATTTTATCATTTCTATAGCATTGAAAGGCATACACCATGCTATGGGGCTCATAATTGAAAGAGAAAAACGTCCAAAAACCGGTCTAAGTCGGCACTTGGATGATCATAAATGAAAAACGTCCAAGTGTCAAATAATCAAACCGGGTTTTGGACGTATTTCTGAATGACCTAGGATTATTTTTTCCCTTAATTATGCATGTCCAAGGTTGGGGAAGGGGTGGGGTGGGTAGATTTTGGTCTTTGTATAAATGTAAGGAATGGGGGGATGGGGACTATTATATGTTTTTCTGTGTTCAAAGATTGTTACTGATTAGGGAGGAGGGGAGGGAGATAGGTTCTAAACTGGATTATTGCAGAATATTAAGTGTAAAATATCTAAGTGTAAAATGTTTTTATTTGCTGATACACTTATTGTATGTTTTAAAAATGAATAAATAATTTTTTTTTAATTTAAAAAAGGACTTCATAGTGCCGCTGAACGACCATAGCTAAATGGGGCATTTCAGGAGGAGTGTCGAGGGCGGGATTTGGGCAGGACGTGGGTAGGCTTAGACTTAGTTGTACTGCATGTATAACCGAAAGTTATACAGCACAGGATCGACGGAACTTGGACGTTGTGACTTAGATTATTTAAAACATGGTCTAAGTCACAAAAGTGACCAAATAAGCACTTCAACCACATAATACAGACCCCCCCCCCCACACACTATCCCAGTGATCACCAACCCCCCCCACCCCCATAAAAATATTAATCACAACTTGAAAGTTGTGCCTCCAGAACATCATCACCTGGCAGCCTGGCATAGGAAAGCCTAGTCGTGCTGCACAGAGGCGTCTTAAACCGTCTTGGGGTGGGTTAGGGACCTATAGAGAGGTGGACCCATGCCCATAAGCCCCTGTAATCACTGCATTGATATTGAAACGTGCACTCCCCTATACACCCAAAAACCCTTTTTTACTAGCATATAAGTGACTCCTGCAGCCATAAGGGCTATTGGAGTGGTAGATAAGTGGATCTAGGGGATTCTGGAGGTGGTTTGGGGGCTCACCATGACCTATAAGGGAGCTGTAGTGAGATGAAGACATGGCACCCTTTTTGCAAAGTTCACAGCAGTGCCCTCTAAGGTACTACACTGCCATGTCTGAGTGTTCAGTCCATCACTTTGCAGACCCCTCCCACATCCAACAGGGCTTGTTCTAGGCGTTTTTGACTTGGACGAAAAGTTGGACGAAAATGTGGTATAAAGATGGACGATTTAGCGGCAGGACGTATAGTTAGACAATTTTTGAAACTAAAAAAAATTTGGATGTATTTTTCGAAAATGTGCCCTAAGCTATTTTTTACTTTGGACGACTTGGACGAAAACGGACTTAGACGTTCCTTTCGATTATGCCCCTTGCTCAGATGAGCTTACAATCTAATTAGGATAGACAGGCAGTAGATTACCTGCTCAGGAAACAGGCCAGCAGAATTTGTCTGCTGATAGTTTGGACCTGACAAATTTTCTTGAGAGGTCGGATAATGAGTTACTGGCAACTGCGACGTTGCTAGTACAGTTTGCTATAGACTCTGACAGAGAATGGATGCTTAAGCTGTTTTTCAAGTTTAAGGATATACCATTTATGACATAAACTGTGAGAATGTATCCTGATGTGTCAAGGATGACCCAAAAGAGAAGAAAACAGTTTCTCATATTGAGACCGAGGGTCTTACAGTTGGGTGCTACGTTCGTACTCAGATACCCTTGTAAATGTGTGATGGTCTATCAGGGGAATAGACATGTTTATTTTGAACCTCAGCAGTTGATAAAATTTATTTCTGCGAGAGAGCAAACTTAATATTCTTGAGAGAATTGTCGTTACAACCTGCTTAGTTTAATTAGGTTCCTTGCCTCCACTCAATACCATCTGCATTTTCTTAGTAATGTTTGATTGAAAATTCAGCAAAAGTAGCTTTCTCCCCCCCTTATTGAGGTCTAATTTTTCAATCCAGTATATTTAGAATTGTAAAGAAAAATTTTCCTTTTGTATTGATTGTTTTGTTTCCTTTTTCCATTTAAATGTATCTTTTTTATTATTTTGTTAACAATTGTTGAGACTGGTATTGGAATATTTCTTTGAATTGACTGTTTATTATGTCAAATTATAAAATTAAAATAAAGAATTGCAAAGGATAGATAGGGGTTGGGGGAGTTTCTTGTAAAGAGAATGATAGGATGAACATAAGTATCTTACAGTGAGTGGGAGTTAGAAGTTGAAAGTAGCCTCAAAAAAGTAGGCTTTTTGCTTGGATTAGAATACTGCTAGAGACATGCCCATTCATGAATAGACACTGAAACCCATGTGCAAACACACACACATATATATATATATATTCATATTCAGAGGAATTGGAATTCCATTTGCCATGCCGTGTATGATTTCCGTAATTGTTAACTATCACGAGGTTTGGATTAGAAAGTACCATACTTCAAGGCATGTCATTATTATCTTTCTAACATTCGCTACATTCACAGATTCTGCAATGGGCTCCTAAAAGTGACTGACACGTGACAGGCGCCTAACTTTAGGCCCCAATTACAGAATTTGTCCCAAATGCCTGATATTTAAGTTAGTGGTGTTCACCTTCCATTCTGAATTAACCCAGTCCATCTCTGAGGACAAATGATTAATTAAATAGGGGATCTGAATTTATACTACTGTAGTTTTCATGTCCGTTTCACCCTATTAATGAGGAGTACACACCCTATAACAGGGGTAGGGAACTCCGGTCCTCGAGAGCCATATTCCAGTCGGGTTTTCAGGATTTCCCCAATGAATATGCATGAGATCTATTTGCATGTGCTGCTTTCAATGCATATTTATTGGGGGAAATCCTGAAAACCCGATTGGAATACAGCTCTCAAGGACCGGAGTTCCCTACCCCCTGCCCTATAAGATGATATAGAGCATTTATTTTAAGTAGTTGACTGACTCTTTCAGTTCAACCAGAATTTAAAAGCAACCTATAGTAGACAAAAGCATTCTTGAAATACCCTCGTCCAAATTTACTTATTGTAAAAATAAACACTAACAGAGGAATAAGAGCAAAGAGATGGCCGTTTCATTGCGGGCTGTTACATCACAGCCACACTGAAATTGTCCTCCCCACAATGGCCACAACGAATCTTGCCTCGCCTTCTCTTTGCCTCCCCCCCCTGAATACCTCTTGAAAAGTTCACTGGCACGAGCATCTTCCACCCCCTGCTCAGCTGGCCTTGGCTCTTTTTGGACATTATGTCCTAGTCACAGGACCAGGATGGGACGTCAGAGGAGAATCGAGGCTGGTGTGAGCAGAAGGTGAAAGATGCTGCTTGTGCCGGTGAACTTTTCAAGATGTATGCGAGGGGCGTGGAGCGCTCCTACCTGGGGGGGGGGGAATGCAGGGGGTGCTCTTAGTTTTGGGAGGCAGATCCTATTTTGGGGTGTATGCCCCCCTCCAAAAAAAAGAGGTCAGATGCTGTTGTGGCCAATTTAGCGATGAATCAGTTGTGCTGAATTGTCCTATACCCATTATTGAGTACTGTTTTATAGGTCTATATGAGTGTCTTGTATTATTGGAATAGTAATGAATCTGCTTGTGGGTTTATTATTTACATGCACTTTTATTGTTAACCACTTTAAATGACATCTGAACTGAAATTATCAAACTGAAATTATCAAAATATATGTTAATCGGCACACCAAACATTACAGATACTGTTATTTTAAAAGCCCCTCTACTTAAACCAATCTATATTTATGAGCCATTTATGGTTATGAGTTTCACGCTCTTTCCCTGCCCCCGCACAGATTATGAAATTTCCTCCTTCTGATGATCAAAGACCGGAAATGTGAGGATTTTAAAAGTGAGAAAGGAAGTAGTATGGGTGGCATTCTGTTTGCCTGGTTTTGGTGTGCCCTTGGTTAGTCTGGCTGAGTCGAGGATAGTAGAGTTAGTTGAATGAGTAGTAACTGTATGTGTGTAAATGTGAGTGTTGTCCCATGTAGAGAGCTGCACGGGAACGGGGACGACGGGAATCCCGCGGGACCCGCGGGCATCCCGTGGGTTCCCCCTTCGGGTCACGGGGATCCCATGGGGACGCCCCTAGGGTCGCGGGGATCCCATGGGGACGCCTCCGAGGGTCGCGGGGCTCCTGCGGGGCTGCATGTACTCAGTCGCGTGGCTCTTCTTCTCCCTACCTTCTCTGCTTGCAGCACAGAGCCGAACAGAAGCCTTCCCGACGTCAGCGCTGACGTCGGAGGGGAGGGAGGGCTTAAACAAAGCTTAAACAAAGCCCTCCCTCCCTCCGACGTCAGCGCTGACGTCGGGAAGACTTCCGTTCGGCTCTGTGCTGCAGGCAGGGCAGGTAAGGAGAAGGAGAGTAGCCTCGCGGTTCGAGTGGCTACCAAGGGAGGGGGGCTTGACGAGCATCATGAAGTGATCACCTCTCTAAAAACACTTTTTCAGGACTGTAAGTCCACCAAAACCTACTTGCTTGATAAAATTGAAGACTTAGAGAATCGGTGAAGGATGTGCAACCTATGATTTGGGGGGATATTCAGAAACAAGTGGGCTGACAAGTCAGAGACTTGTGAGCTCTCTGCTTGCAGATTCACCACATCCTCTGGAATCAGAGCACATCCGAGTTGAATGGGTGCACAGGACCCTAGGCCGTCTATGAGCAAACCTTCCATGAGTTGTAACAACATGCTTCAAGGAATATAAGCTTAAAAATAGTCTATACTGGCACAAAACAGATGATTTCCACTAGGACAGCTATCCCATAAAGATTTATCAGGATTTAGCTGCCACCACACTAAGCAGAAGAGGAGAGTGAAGCACTACACCCGTTTTTTAGTGGATAAAGGCATTAAATATAGATGGCTGCACCCGTTTGCGCTAACATTCTACCTGGAAGGATAGATGCAAAATCTATGTACAGTGGAAGACACTCAGAAGGTATTCCTGGAGGTTCATGCCTCGTCTCCCAAAACTGTAGCATCTATGAAGGTGAATCCAGGAACAGTATCATCGCTGTGGTCTAGCATGCGATGGCTAATGGCTGTATCAGGGGAAGGAACGACTGGCTCGCCCTTATCCAACTCCAGGGCTGAGGATCTACTTGAAAAAGCTAAAAAAAAGTGCTGCGTTGTTTGAGGTGACTTTTCACTCCTGTTACTTTGTGAGGATTCTTACTTTATTAGGAAGTGACTGCGCATAATGCGGATTGATTAAGCCCGCTATAATAATTGGTGAGATGTTTTGATATACCTGTTTCTTCTTTTTGTTGCTCTATTTTTGATGTGCTGGGCCCTGTGCGAGATGCCCTCCTCCCCAGTATAGATGTGCCAACAGTTTATGGCAAGCTTGGCTATCTTATTTGGTAAATTTCAATTTGCAGGGGTGAAGAAGGGGTTATTGAGAGGAGAGGGGAAGAAAGGAGAGGGAGTTTATTTTTTGATTGTCTCAGCTCTCTTGGAGTCACTTTAACATTTTGAGTTGATTGACCCTAAATCATGAGTGATATGAATTTTATGTCTCTTAATATGAGTGGCTTGAACACGTCTTTTAAGCATCAATTTTTGTTCAGGGAAGCTAATCGCTTAAAGGTGGATGTGATATTCATTCAGGAGATTCATTTGCTCCCTGGGCATGAATGCGCCCTATTCCATAAAAATTACCTGCCAGTTATTTTTGTAGCATCCAACAGATTTCAAAATAAAACAAAAGGGGTGGGTATATTATTATCGCGAAAGCAGCTTTGGCAATCTCCAGTAACGGTGGTTGATAAAGGGGGTAATATATACTACTTATCTTTTCTATAGTGCTACTATTCAAACATAGCGCTTTATATCAAAACATAAACATAAAATCACATTTCTATACTGCAAAACCTCACAGTTCTATGCGGTTAACAAACTAAAGAGACTGAACAGTCCCTGCTCACAACAGTTTACAATCTACTCAAGACAAACTGGGTAATATACTGCTAAAGATCAACTTCATCATCATACATATACTTTTTTGAATATTTATGCACCCAACTCTGAACAGGGAGATTTCTTTAGTCATATATCCCAAGTTCTAGCAGCCTATATTGTAGGTGTACTAATCATAGGCAGGGATTTCAACCTTACTTTAGAGCCTCACTTAGACAATGCAATAAAACATATGCCCATTTGGATATGGCTAAACTGAAAAGCTTTCTAAACCAATGGGGGCTGATAGATATTTGGTGACTGTCGCACTCTGGGAAGGGGAGAGAGGGGAAATGGTGCACAGGGATCGAGGGGAAGGGGAGAGAGATGGGATGAGATGGTGCACTTAAATGGAGTGGAAGAGGGAGAGAAGGCAGAGATGTGCACAGGGAGGGAAGGGGAGATAAATAGAAGAAATGCTTCTTATGGATGGATAGGAATAGGGGAGAAGAATGAGGGAGGAGATGGTACACATGGATAGATGGGAATGGAAGACAAAGAAAAGTAGATAGATTTTGAGAAGAAAGCAGAAAAATGGACGAAAGTTGAATGTTAAATGTTAATGCCAAAGATGGATATAGTGAAGAAGGAGAGAAAAACAGCAAATGGATAAGAAGGCCCTCGAAACACAGTTAAGAGCAGAGACAGAAGGAAGTGCAGCCAGTGACTGGGATAAGATGGTTAGAAAAATAAAATTACCAGACAACAAAGGTAGGGAAAATGAGTTTATTTTCAATTTAGTGATTTCAATTTAGTGATTTCAATTTAGTGATTGAAATGTGTCGGTTTTGAGAATTTATATCTGCTGTCTATATTTTGCACTGTTCAAGAAGAAATTATTTTCTATTTCTCTGAAGTTGTACTACCAACTCCAGATTCCGTCCCTTCTGCGCCATATGCTTGGAACAAGCTGTCCGAATCCCGATGGTGGGCTCTGTCTCTGAGAGTGCTTTTGCACTCCCAACCCTATATGTCATGTCTGTCTGTCCAAGTTAGATTGTAAGCTCTTCTAAGCAGGGAAAGTCTATAAATGTCAACATATACAGCGCTGCATAGGATTTTCAGCGCTATATAAGTGATTTTTCAGCGCTATATAAGTGATTAGTAGTAGTAGTTGTTGTAGTACTGCGTATAGAGTCTGGCATCTTAGGGTTTCATTTGTGTATATTAGTACTTTTAGTTTGTGGTTCTGCATTTGCATGAGGTTATCTGTGTTCTGCACATGTGACCAAGGCCAGGTGTTCTAGTAGGAATGAATGTTGAGAAGCATACAATGTAGTTTAACTTTGTGGATAGCCATTATATATTGTTAATAGGATTATATTGTGTGTATATATGAAAAATGAATGGAAAAATGGCATTACAATTAGTACTATTATTAAGGGTCAAGGTTAGGGGTGGAACTTGGGTGGGGTCAGGGGCAGAGCTTTTGAGCACTCCCAATCATTTTGAAAAGTTGGCTCCTATGGTGTAAATGTGACACCATTTACTTTAAGGGAGGCTTTGAAAGCAGTAATGAGGAGAAACATCATCTCCCTGCAAATGAATGTGACTAAAATTAGAAGGGCACAAGAGCACCAACTGAGAGCACAGCTTACTTCATTAGAGCTTTTATATAAGAATAACAGGGAGATGGGTGAAATAAAAGATAAACTCCGTAAAACTAAACTACAGCTTCAGGAGTTGGAATTAGCTGATATCTCTGAACAACTCAAAAGAACCAAACAAGAACATTTTGAGTTTAATAATCCCACCAGTAGACTCTTGGCTCATAAACTGTGGTACCATCAGGCTCGACATTTTATAACTGCCCTCCAAGATGCAGAAGGTAATCTACATGTCAATACTCCCTTTATTCAGTAGGAATTCAGAAAATTTTATCAGAAGCTATTCGTCCCCGATGTATCTTCCATGGATGCTATGATCTCCCATTTCTTATCACAAATTAAGCTCCCTATTATTTCTCATTCTGAGAACGCGATGCTTTTATCGCCTTTTACAGGAAGTGGCCTGGGCTATCCATGATTTACCCAATACTAAGGCACCAGAGTTGGATGGGTTTATTAATCATTTGTATAAATGCTTTAGCAAATGGTTGGTACCTATTTTGGTCAGGGTCTACAACAGCATAGATGAACATACAGAATTGCCTTATTCATGGTGGTTGACAGCTGTGACTGTTTGCCCAAACCAGGCTGTGCCCTGTTGCCTTTACTAGTCACATTATCCATTGAACTCTTAGCACATCTAATTAGGGCGTCCCTGGGGACGACAGGTATTTCACTAGGATCTTATGAGCATAGCATCCTACTATTTGCAGATGACATATTGTTGACATTGAGTAATTTGAATCACTCTCTCCTAAGCTTGGTTGATATATTGGCAAGCTATGGCCTTGTATCCAGATTTAAGATTAACATGAGCAAATCAGAAATTTTGAGTATAAATTTACCTATAGCAGATGTCCAATGCTTAAAATCCCAGTTTCCATTCTGTTGGGCAGACAAATCAATACAATATCTTGGGATACAATTGACTAGTTAATCTAAGGCTCTACAGTATCTAAATATAATTTTCCTTCTAAGCTTAAAGAGAAGTTGTCAGACCTAGATCGCTGGGATGGATTATGCACTTCCTGGATTAATGCTCTCAAAATGGTGATTCTGCCCAAGCTATTACTATCCTGCACAACCAATAACTATCCTCAAGCGTTTTTCCACAACTTGAACATAAAGATATTTTCTTTTATCTTATCTGGAAGAAAAAAAACTCTGTGGGTAGGCAGGGCAATATGCTTATCAGTCTAAATAGATATGGATGAAACAGATATGGGGAATTATAAGTCCACAGCAGTCTTGCCATTTTTAGGGAAAATTATTGAGAAATCTGTTTTACAACAACTAGAAAAATTTATGGAAAGAGAAAATTTACTTGACCGCCATCAAATTGATTTTCGGATTGGCCCCAGTGTTGAAAAATTGTTGGTGACCACCATAGATGAAATAAGGAATAGCTGATAACAAAATGTATTGTATGGTCTCACTAGATGTATGGGTTGCATTTGATACAGTTAATACCTATATCTTGCTGCAAATACTGATGAAAATGGGTATAGGAGGTGCAGTATATTACTGGTTTGTTTCATACTTCTAGGATCGATCAATGAGTGATGAGTATGTATCAAGAACAATGTTTGTGACCAAGGGGGTTCCACAAGGGTCAGCTCTGTCGGCCTATTTTTTTAAATCTTTATATAGCCTCTTTGGGCACTGTATTTTAGCACTTGAATGCTATTTATCGTTTTTTACGCTGATGACATTCAATTCTTTTTTCCAATGAATGACTGGAAAAGCAAACTGAATATAAAACTATCAATGTGCTTGAAAGCTGTGGATGATTGGATGTTAGATCACAAGTTAGCT